>NC_135497.1:557450875-557778630 GCF_052857255.1 Amblyomma americanum | reverse complement strand
GCGAACATACAGGATCTTTAAGGAGGAAATTGTGAAAGAAAATATCTATGATGATTGTTGGGGAAGATCTTTGTTGTTTGAGGCCAGGACGGGAGTTTTGTGGACTAAGACATATAGAGTCAGGTACCACGAGATAGACACGTGCATTGCGTGCGGAGAGGAGGAGGAAACGTCTGAACACTTGATACTTTTCTGTAAAGGGCTTCACTCTGTAGTGGAAAGCAGCGGGGCTGATTTATCCAAGGCATCGGGGTTTAAGGACAGTGAAGGGAAAGTAGATTTTAAGCGGGTAGAAGTAACCAAGCGAAGGTTATCTGATTGGTGGCTGAAGTCAAGACGAGTAAAATTTCATGTCATGGCCAGGTGGCCTGAACCACCGCCCGATTTAAAGGGTTCAGCCTTATCCATCCGTCCATCAGAGCAGAAACAGCTCGTCGGTACGCGCGGTGCGCGGCCACGCGAGGCCGACAGGACAGTCGCGCTGTTTGTTGATGCGTTATCACATAAGTATGGAACGGGGTGATGGCAGTCGCCACCATGCTCAGCTTTTTTTCCCTTTATTTTTGTTCAACTGTGTTGTAAGTTATTAAAATTCACCATTTTCTTTAAATACGTCTTTTTACACTTTTAACCTTATGGAACCTCTGCTTTTGAGCCACCAATCTTCCAATTGCATTTTGCTAATTTCCAGCGCAGTTTAGTTTACATGACTATTGTTATCTCTAAACCCCAGGGCCTCAGGAAGAGTGACTGTGCCAGCATCGATATCGGGATGGATACAATCACATTTTAGTATAAAGTGTTCTATTGTTTCTACAGATTTACCACACACACCACATGTATCATCTTCTTTGTTAAATTTCTTTTTATAACTGCACGTTTTAAGACATTCTGACCTAGCTTCAATGGGTAGGGCACTGCCTCTTGAGTTATCGTAAAGCGCTTCCCTCCTGATCTGCTGTTCCCAGTATCGATATAGTTCTGCACTATGTGCTTCTTTTCCATTGAATTTATCCCATTTTTACCTTCCACGTTTTTAACCTGTCGTTTAATGATCTTTCTCTGTCCTCGTGTCTGGCATACTTACTGGTTAGCTTCCTAGTTCTTTTCCGCCGTTGTTAGTCAACCCTCTTTCTGTATACTTACTTAAATACCTTAGCTGCCCACCTGTTGTCGTCCAATTTCCTCAGGCGTTCTTCGTATAGTATTTTATTCTGAGCTATCTGCTAACAGTACACCTCCTGGCTGCTAACAGTACAATATCGTCCCTATACAGTAAACCCGGTAGTCGTTGCTCAAAAACTTTCCGCCTAATCTGTGCGACAGATTATCGGTTGACAGCAAGAACTGAATGGAGGGCCAGTGAGGGTGCAGTTTCCGCGAAGGAAGCTTGAAGAAACATTGCTCAGGAAGTATGGGCCAGCGATGCTTGCGGCTATCTGCAAAATGAAGCCCACATGTTTCCAAGAACCGTTTGCCATGCAGCTGCCAGTGCTAATCTTTCAACAGCTCTCTGATTTACTTCTAATCTCGGCTGAACTTCTGCTCTTAAGCACAGAACCGCATTCCCAAAAGTAAGCCCCGGCACCATTGTTCCTTTCCAAGTACATCTCAGTACTTCATTCCTTTTGTACCCCTACAATGTCCTCTTTCATTATTCCAACATCTCTTCGTCATTTTGCTATGAGAGACTGCTCGTGTTTTTCCGTGTACGTCTGCCCTTCGTTTACCCATACCTCAAGATACTTGTTTTCGGCCACTCGGGGTATTTCATGGCCTTGTTTTATGAGCTCCTGATCGGTTGTATCGTTGAAAATCATCACACCGCACTTAGCTGCGCTAAAACTGAAACCTAGACTGTCTCCTTCGTCTCCACATCAATTAACCAGAGTTTGCAAATCTTCCTGGCTATCTGCTAACAGTACAATATCGTCCGCATACATTAAACCCGGTAGTCGTTGTTCAGCAACCTTTCCGCCTAATCTGTACGACAGATTATAACCTAGATTGCTTGCTTGTAGCCTTCTTTCCATCTCTGTACTCTGCGTCAATGAAAACAGATTGTCCTCCAATCTCCTTTGTTTCCGGAACCCATTATTTAGCTCCCCTAGCACCCCCTCGTTCTCCACCCAAGCCTGCGATCTGTCCTTTATAATCTGCATCACCACCCTGTAAACCACAGATCTCACTGTTATGGGACGGTAGTCACTTACATCAGCTTTGTCCCCCTTTCCCTTATACATCATGTTCATTCTACTTAACCGCCATTCATCGGGGACATTACCATCCATTATCATTTTATTTCAATTCAATTCAAGTTTTATTTGCATCTATACATGTACAGATGACGGGAGTACAGACAAAAAGCCAAATGAATTCGGCTTGACGGGGTCTGTACCCCCTACAGAAATGGCACTGTGCACAATAAGAGAACACTAACGTACAATACTGGATAAACGAGAAAAAAAAGCAGTGAACATTGTATAACACAAATACATACGGGTAAAAAAATCAACGATAGAATGCTACAAGGAATTATATTACAGAAAGCGAATAGTATAAAATGATGCAAATAATAGTCTTGAAATTCACATCTAGAAATAATAAGTTAGTTACAAGCAGAGAAAATTGGTCAAGCATTTATGGCGTCAGTGCATACCAGGGAAAAAAAGGGAACCACAGTGAGCTCATTAAAAGGAGAGATAGGTGTCTATTGAGTTTCTAATGAGTTTAACAAAGATGGCAGTGCGTGGCGTAACATTTGTTGACCGTAGTTAGTGCGCGCTTTAGGAACGTACCATGTTTCTCTGTGTTGTGTGTTGTAAATGTTAGAATTCATTGTCAATAGAGATAAATGCTCGAAAAATATCGCGTTCTGTTTTTTCGCAGTAGTGAAACGCTTGAGTAAAATACTACGATATATGGAGGTGACAGGTTGTAAATTAAGGGTGCTGAAAAGAGGCTGCGTATGAGCGTCATATGAAGAATTGGCGATAGCGCGCACTGGTTTCTTCTGCGATAGAAGAAGTTTTGTGATGTTAGACATCGTGGTGTTTCCCCAGACTAAATGACAGTAATTCGGATTTCACAGGAGGAGAGAGTTATAAAGCAGTTTTTTGACGCTCAAGGGAAGAAAAAATCGAAGTTTCGTTAGTATTCCCACAACACGAGCAATTTTGTTAGCAACTGAGTCTGTATAAAGATTCCAAAGTAAGTTTTCTTGAAATACGACCCCGAGGCATTTAATGGATGGCACAAAGTTGATAATCGAGGAACCCATTTGCAAATGGCCGTCAATGTGGACATTTTTGTTTTTAGGTTGAAAAAGTACAGCCTTTGTCTTGTTTTTATTTATAGACAGTGAATTCAATGAACTCCATCGATTAAGTTTACTTAACGCAGCGTTCGCAAGAGCCAACAGGTCTCTTGCACAACCAAATGTAAAGAACAGACTAGTGTCATCAGCGTATATGATGAATCGGGCAGTGGTGTCAATATTCATTATGTCGTTGACATAAATATTAAATAAAGGTCCAAGAATGCTTCCTTGAGGTACACCAGAATGAATGGGTAAGTTATCGGAAATAGTTATTTATTGAAATCCTCTGACACCTGAACTGCAGATAGCTTTTGATTAGGCCAAGGAATGGGCCCCTAAAACCGTAAATTTCAAGCTTTGTTAGCAGAGTGGTATGGTTAATTGTGTCAAAGGCCTTTGAAAAATCGATGAAAACGCCTAGTGTCACTAAATTTTGCTCAAATGCTTGTAGTATTAGTTCCTTTTGAGTTAGTAGAGCTAACTCTGTCGAGCGACCCTTTCGGAAGCCGAACTGGCAGTCAGTAATAATATTGCGTTTCTCGCAGAAAGCGGTCATTCTCAGTGTTATTAGTTTTTCTAGGCATTTTGAAAATACAGGCAAAATGGATATTGGTCTGTAGTTAGGTTGTTTTTATCACCGGCTTTGAAGAGCACTGTAACCTTTGCGGGCTGCATGCGCTTGGGAAATATGCCATTCACAAAGCACAAATTATACACATGCTCAAGAACGGCATATCATATCTAAAACGTGTTTTACGGGGCGTATTTGCAGGTCATCAATATCGCAGCTTTTACTATTTCGCAGAGCGGAGAACGTGAGATAAATTTCTTCGGCGCTGGTTGGAAGTAAAAAAGCACAATCACAATTTCTGGAATTGAGGTACTCTGCGGAGCGTGGATCGTGAAAGCTATTTACAAGGGACACAAGATAATTATTAAAAGCGTTTGCTAAATGCACGCCTGATGGACGTTCCCTGTTAATTATCAGTTCTCGTACGCCCTCTGAATGCTGACGTCCAATGTTAAGCACTGTGCTAAGGTTTCTCCACGTGATATCCGTTCGCTTTATAGCTTCAGGATTAAACAACCTATGAAGGTAATCTTTCTTGGCTTGTCTGAGAGTAGCAATTAGCTTATTTCGAAATTTCTTAAATTCGGATAGATGGCACGTGTCTCTTGTGTCTAAAAAACGTTTGAATAGAGCATCTTTTTGTTTGATTAATTTCATAAGTGCATTGGTTATCCAAGGTTTCCTAGCTTTTCTAGGCTTCAGTGTTTTAGGATGAAAAGATTCCGAGTAAGCCTTTTTGAAAAGACGCAGAAGTGACTCGTACGCGGCATCTACGTCAGACTGATTGTACACCTCAAGCCAATTTATTTTTGATATTTTTGTGTGCAACTCCTCAAGTGTAACCGGATTAATATCTTGAATAGTCACTGGGGGACACTGCTTCGGTTCTTTAGCCGAGACATACGATTCCAAAAGAAGAAATACTGGCAAATGATCACTAATATGAGCGCTGATTACTCCGGAGTTAATAGTTCGAGATTCAATGTTTGTAATAAAAACATCAATCAAACTTTCACAGTCATTGCTAATGCGAGTTGGAGCAGTAATTGTGTTAAAACATGCATTAGCTTCTAATAGTCGAGTGAAATCAGTACGTAGCTGTGTTTCGTTCAACATGTTAATATTTATATCTATCGCCGCCCAGGACGAGTTCATAACTGTTTTCATTTGTCCACGATAAGAAGTTTTCCATATATGTAAAAAACTTTGCCACGTTCCCGCCTGGAGGGCGATATAAAACAGAAAATATGCTTTTTTTATGAATGACAGTCAAAATTTCAAAGTCCGGTGTGACCGTCGTAAACTCGTCGATTTTTTCACACTGAAAACTTTCTCTGGCCATGAAAAGTACTCCTCCACCGTTCTTGACCGAGCGATTTAAGTAGTGTCTTGTGTAACCCGGGATCTGTATTACTTCGTGTTTGTGTCGGTACCATGTTTCACAAAGCATAATAACATCAAATGGAAAGCCAAAACATGAAAGCAAGGCACACAGCTCATCAGACTTATTGCGCGCTGACTGAGTGTTTAACAGGAAGGAAGATGTGCATGGCTTCTTACGATAAATTTTAGTCACATCCGCAGCGTTCAGCGATTTACTAGCCATCGATGTGAGTGGCGGTTTGAAAAAATGCTCGGATTCCTAGATCCTCATTTCATCTTATCGATGTCTGCAACGCAAGATATGCGCAGTACATTCGAAGCGTCTGTTTTGCGCGCGAAAATTTTGCCGCCCTTTGTCCACGCGTACTTCCATTCTTTTTCCTTCTTTCGCTCAACAATTTGTCCAAGAAGTTTCTTCAAGGCGGGGCAAAGGTGTTCATTAATATATACCGGGGGAGAATGGGAACCATCAGCACTCTGGTAACCAAAATCAGAGGTTAAAATTCGATTCTTCCTGGCCTTTTCAATCACCGCTTCCCGTTTCGCACGAGAGCGGAACTGCACGACAATGTTAGGACATCCTTTGTCTTTCCTTGGCACACGATGGCATATGTCTACATCAGAATCAGAAATGGGTTCACTTATGACGTCGCCTAGTTTAGTCAAGATTGAAGGCAGGTTCTCATCGTCGCTTACCGGAACACCTTTAATCTCAATGTTCCGGTTCCTTGAGTACTGTTCTTGGTTTGTCACCCGGTCTTCAAGGTCAGATAGTTGTTAGACAGTTTTAGCTGTGCGTACGCAAGTGCTTGCGAACGCAAAGAGCTACGGTGCTGCGTGCGTTACGCTGTCCGCTCCGAAGTATAGTTTTAGCTGACCGTGCCGTAGCGTCCCTCAGGCGCACGTGGCGCCATCTAGTGACAAGAAGTCAAACCACATCAACGCTCGGTTGAAGAAAATTTCATCCGTGATTACTGATAACTACTGTGAGTGCATTGGGAGCCTTTTTTGTTCCAAGAAGAAAAACTATGCAAACCGAAGAAAATGCAAGATCTGGCTAAAAGTTAGAAAACTGCTTCGCCAGGTGTCGTTGCTACGAGGAAAACACACTGAATATAGTTAGGCCTAGGAGCTTGAAGATCGCCAAATTATCTGAAAAACAGGGGCTAGTTATCGCTTATACCGCTACGTGTGGGCAAGATTAGGCGAAATAAAAGCGAACCGCTACCATTTTAGCGAGCTATTGCGTCGGAGAATCCAGCGGCGATATGTATTTATTCCGAAGCGGGCGAGCAGGGCGCCGCCATCTTGTCAAAGTTAGCGTACGCAAGCCACGCAAGCGCCGCAACGCAAACTCCGCTGGCTACCGTACGCAAGGCTACCGTACGCAAGACGCAAGGCTTGCGCTTGCGTTCTGCGCATGCGCACTACCGTCCCCGCAAACTCTCGCGTACGCTAACTCTTTGCGTACGCACAGCTAAAACTGTCTGTTGTTTCAGTCCTTTACATTCCTGTGATAGGGCTGCATTTTCTTTCTTTAGCGCTGAGTTTTCCTTTTCTAATTTTGCACTGCGCTCAGCCATAGCATCAAACTGTTCACTAAAAAAATCTACGGATTTTTTCAGGTCTTTATATTCTTTTCGAAGTTCTTTCTCTAGTGCACTGCGCATATCTCGCATTTCTTGTTTAAAATCTTTCAACAGTTTTGTCACTTCAGAAGGCATTTCAAATTAGCAGTTCAGCAAACACTTGTACAAGAGCTTGGCAACAGCGGCAGGGGAAAAAAATAAAAATTGGCTACAAATGATTGCACAAACCTGTGTATAAAATGCGCAGATTTACTGAACCGGTCGCCACAGCCGCTGCTGCCAAGTGAGGATCAGCGGTGAGGCACAGTTCCTTTTGTAGTCGGCACCTCTTTCAAGCAGCCAATCCTGGTCCACGGCTCGCTGACGTCACACTGGAGGCCACGGCAGTTTATAGATGAGCGGCCTGTATTAATGTTTGCTTGGATTTTGGTCCTAGCTTCTTTATTAACATAATCGGAATACCATCTGGTCTTGTTGATGTGCCACTAGGAACCTTCTTCTCTGCCCTTTCCCACTCTCTTTGCTCAAGTGAAGCTATTGCACTAACCAGTCTATCCTCCTTCAATAAATTATGTGCAACATTTCTTTCTTTAAATTTTTATGTCATCCTTGTTCCTATGTGTTTTACTGTTTCATCCCCTTCAGTCAAATACCCTGATCTGTAACAATAAACCTTTGCTGTAGCCTAGTCTTATTACTCATTGCATTTAGATGTTTCCAGAATTTTTCAGCTGCTTTTCTATCCTTTTTATTTACTTTTGACATCCATTGGGCACCCTTTCTTCTAATTTTCTCATTAATCAAATAGGATGCTTCCCTTCTACACTTTATGAAGGTCTCCCATTTTCTGTCTACTTCAACTTCTGGTTTTCCCCTCTTTTTGGAATATCTGTGTTCCCAGGACGCTTCCTGATGTTTCTCAATCGCCCTCTTGACCTCCTCATCCCACCAACTCTTGGGTTTGCATCTTTTCCCTTTTAGCTTTACTCGCACCTTAGTTAGCTCTAGCTCCGGTAATCGAGTTAATTTGGTATAAGTCCATTCTGTTTCACTATCCTCAAAAATTACTTTCTCGATTCGTTTGGCTGCTGCTTCCAATTGCTTTTCTGAGTAAAAATTCCCCCCTGATTGTTCATCTCGCTTCAGTCCTACATTGCTTTTTCTTCTGAAGCTCAACTTGATACGCTTGTGGTCACTACTATAGACTTCTGGAACCATGTTCATCTATATTCATTACCCCTAATCTATTATACATCCTCTGTGACATTAGTGCATAATCTATCGTCGAGTGCAGACTCCCCGCCTCCCATGTTATGAGCGAATGGCTTAGAACTGGACGGCGCCTTAGAAAACAAACGACCTCCCCTATCCTTTCTTCCTATCGCTCCCCTCTACACTTCTCTTCGATATTCTTTCCCTTTCACCTTCGCCGGCTGCAGCTCGGGCGCTTAAGATATTAGGAAGCAATTTCCGTGGCCGGCAACATTCCTTTCGTTCCGTTTTTTTTTTAAATAAGCCACCACTACTACTTTCCTTGATGGAGAACGCCGACGGCGGACGAGGCAAGCCATCTTTTCCCACGCTGCCTGCGGATGACAGAGGACGATCTCGGAAGTGTTGATCTTCCAAGAAGTGGAGTTCACTGGTCGCTTCTGCGGGTGCGTTCCGATACCTCCACGTAGACGGCTACTTAGACGTCTAGCCGGACAGCCGCCATCTTTGGACGCGTTCCGTTTCTCACGAAGCAGTCCAAGATGATTGCTTCGCCGAAGTCAACATCGATGCAGGCTAACTCCTTGTCTAAAGCTGGCGGAATTGACGTACGCGGAGCGATTCGTGCTCTTTGCGGGCGTCGGACTGTAGCCGGAGTATGGAAAGGCATCGTCCTTCAAGTGTGAGTCATTCCTTTAAGTTAATTGGTACGCAAACTAGTGGCTAATTAAGCAGTCTTCGTAGACGTGCGCTTCCTAGCAATGATTCACGCAGGAGAGAATCGTGCGGTTGAGAGATTTGCTACAGCAGCGGACGCTGTAGGTCTGTTTACATGATGATATCTGACGATGCCGGCTCATAGCGCTTCATTTTATGAATTAAAAGTCGTCGCTGTCGTTGGGTTCTTCGCCGGCGTTAAGACGGCTGGCGTAATGGTTTACAAATGGCTTACAAATGGTTTACAAATGTTGCTATATTAGCTGCATCAACTCTTTCGTGCCCATTCTTTTTTACCTCTACAGTCTGAGAACAAGCACACCGGCATGTTGCGAATTAATAAGGTAGAACTTTGGGCTTGTTGGTGCATCAGTTTTGAAAAAGACAGCGCATGAAGGCAGGACATTGCAGAGACAACAGGACAAGCGCTGACAACTGCAGGTTTATTTGAAATCCACACTCGAGGAAACCAGTGCGCATGTTCAGCCACGCAGCAACAAAGGGAAAGATTAGGACGCCGATACAGTAATCATGAAAACATCCCGTGTACAAAAATTCAGAGCCCCAGACAAAAGGTAACAGCAAACGCCCCCTTTGTTCTTTAACTTTCAGCACGAAGAAAAGTTTTTCTTTGAATTGAGGAAACAAAATTCTTTAAGCAAGAGAGCAAGGGAAGCTTCGCTATTACAATTGTCCCTTCCAGTCCTTTGGATGTTAGACGCCTCAAGAATTTCACTGGCAAGCTGGTCTTTGGCACGGCCAACAACCTTTGTTTTGTACAAAAGAGGACGGCATGCGTAGTCCCTAAAATGCATGGGCAAGTGCCTACCTCTTACACCCTCGACTGAATTGGAGTGCTCGCCTAAGCGATCATTCAAGCATCGGCCAGTTTGGCCTATGTAGACGCTGCCGCAGCTTAGAGGGATTTCAAACAACGCAAACAGTGCACTCAACAAATTTAGTTGCATGCTTGATGTTGCAAGCTGGTTTCTTGGCAATATTCCTGCTAGATAGAGCGCAAGGACTTGAAAGTTTTCGGGGGGCTGTGAAAACCATATCTACTCCGTATTTTCCAGCTACTCTTTTTAAATTATGCGCAATGCTGTGGACGTAAGGCAGTACTTCAAATTTCTTTTTCTGATTTTCTTTCTGGGAACTGGACCGCGTTTCTTCTCGACGTAATTTCTTCGTCAAGGTTTCTGCAACTGCCGTGAGAACTGACATAGGAAAACCAGCTTGTTTGAGTTGCTCAACTTGGAGGTCAAAACTTGAACCAACCCACTCTGTGCAAACTAGACTTTAAAAGCGCGGCTCTAAAAGACAACGAAGCTATTCCTCTTTTCACGAGTTTAGAATGCGAAGACTCAAACGCCAACACAGCCTTAGTCGAACGTGGCACATAGGCCCAACAAATGTGGCTAGTGTGGTTAAAAAACAATCTAAAATCTAAAAACTGCAGTGAATGATGTTGTGGGAGCTCAAAGGTGAATTTCAAATAAACCTGCAGTGTGGATTTCAAATAAACGTGCAGTTGTCAGTCAGCGCTCGTCCTGTGTTGTCTCTGCACTGTCCTGTCTTCATGCGCTATGTCTTTTTCAAAAATGTTGTGAATTGATTTTAGTCTGTGCAGGATTAAAGCTCGCTGCTGTATTTAGGTTTTTAGCCGCCGCCGAGTGCCCCGTACGGCAGACAGTTTAATGGCACGCATGCGTTTTTCCGTTGCAGTATAACCTTTCGCGCATATTAATTTTGTGTTTACAGTCTTTCGTTTTGTTTTTTATGTTTACAGGGTTGTCTGGACGGGCACGCTCGAGGAGCATTATTCTCTTGAGGACAACGACAACAATAGCGTCAATAATAAAAAAATAATGGCATATGTCTTTAGCGTCGTCTTTGGAGAGCGGACACTTTCCGTCCCTGCTACAAGTAGACTGACCGATAGGCGCTGCCACAAGTCTGATTTATGCGTAAAATTATTGCAGCAAAAATATGCGAACTGTTGAAAACGTGTTTTTAATTATCGTCATTGCGAGGTTTCCCGATTTCAGAAAGCGGGAGGCTATATATATTCTCAGCAGCATTTGAACGAGCCGTCAACTAATTGCATACAGAAAACTAAACAGCAAGCTGGTTTCGATGTCACTGAAAGTGTGTCGTACACATTAGGAAAACAGCGAGAGCTCGTGGCTGTCGTCGTCCAGAGCTCCTCGCCGACACATTTTTTGTTTATTTTGCGCTAATAGCAGTTACGGGGTCAGCCTAAAGGACGTATTGAACAGTATGCTAATAGTAATTTAGAAAAAAATAAAATAATAAGCACGCAGTTTTTTTAATCTGCAACTATATAAAACGGAAGTACGACCGACTTCTCCCACGCGGATAGGAACACTTCTAGAAGGGAATGCGCGTCCTTTTAGAAACAGCCCAATTCGTCATGAGCGCCATTTTCTGGTCCAATGCGCAGCTCCAGCAGTGCAGCACTCTAGTTTCATCAGTGCGAAAGAACGGATTAGGTGTCGGTGGATGTGGTAGGGTCCTCCTATACGCGCCGACAATTTTATAAAACTGCGTGATACCTTTAGACATGTCAGTGGCCTTTCGCAATGCTCCACAGAAAACAAAATGGCGACTGCCTTGTGGTTTATGTCTACTCACTCGTTTTGCCTGCTAGAGGTGAGTTTACAAAAAAAAAAAACTGATGTTCATGATTCAAGATACTTCCAGAAATCTGCTCTTCCAGGAATACCAGCAATGCCGTCTATGAATCTGCAGTGTTAGCTCCCATGAAAGTGGCTCCCCAGATTTAGGCTGTGCACAGCCTACGACGTTCGATTCCGAGCCATATGGGACTCTTTAGTAGCATCTCTGGAATCTTCGGAGGGGCGACAATTAGTACCATGAAAGGCGCATACTGTTGAAAATGTAAATTTGATGCTAACTGTAAATTGGAGAACAAATAGAAAAAAACTGTGTTTGTCGATGGATGTCGATGCCGTACTCATGCTTAAACTAAGATGTCTAACTTTTCGTGCAGCTTGACAATGGCGGCAATCAAAAGTAGGGTATATTATTTATATTTATCATCTTCAGGTATTAAGCAGTTCAAAGAAGCACATAAAGGCAACAAATGAGCTTAAGGAAAATGGAACGGTACGCTGTGATGTGCTGGTTTTTCCTTTTTGCTTTCTTGTGAATTTTTTCCTTTATCACATCACTTGCTGACAATGTTCAGCAAGGCTCTTGCTTGTGCTAGCCTTTCGTCTCGTGTCCCGTTCTTGTTGAGCTGTGAGCAAAAATGCTGACAATGTGCTTAGAGAAGTGCGCACACATTCGGTGAAAGAACATTCAACGTCGTACCTGCCATTTAAACACACAACACCATTGCACCAAGGCGTCGATCGTTTATGGTTCATGGGGGTTTAACGTCCCAGAGCGATTAGGGCTATGAGGGACGCCGTAATGAAGGGCTCTAGAAATTTCGACCACCTGGGGTTCATTAACGTGCACTGACATCGCACAGTACGCGGGCCTCACCCGGCCGCGGTGGTCGAATTGCAATGGAGGCGAAATTCTAGAGGCCCGTGTACTGTGCGATGTCAGTGCACGTTAAAGAACCCCAGGCGGTCGAGATTTCCGGAGACTTTCACTACGACGTCCCTCATAGCCTTAGTAGCTTTGGGACGTTACACCCCATAAACCAAGTCTAAACCAAACCAGTACACGGGCCGCAAGAATTTCGCCACTATCAAAATTCGACCGCTACAGCCGCAATCGAACCCGTGTCTTCCGGGCCAGCAGCCGAGCGCCATAACCACTGAGCCACCGCGACGGTGCGCGTCGATCGTTATGTTTCTAAGTTGTATATACGCTGATGTCCGTAACGCCTCGGGTCAGTGTTTTAGTTCGGGCGACTCTTTTATTTAAAAGAGTGCGGTGAGGGGCTAGTCGGTACGACATTATGAAAACAAAGAATAACTGCGCAAAAAAACTACGGGACAAGGAAGAAGAACTACACGAGACAAGCGCAGACTAACAACTGGTTTATTGCACCAACGCCTCCTTCCTTCGACAACAAAGCGCATGCATGCGCAGCAACCGCAAACACAAAAGCCATAATCATCACGTCAAACCAAGAAACTCCAACTCTTTGCGGTACAGGTGTATGGAAGCCTCGACAACAAAGCCTTCGACAACAAAGCGCATGCATGCGCAGCAACCGCAAAGACAAAAGCCATAATCATCACGTCAAACCAAGAAACTCCAACTCTTTGCGGTACAGGTGTATGGAAGCCTCGCTAACACAATTGTTAGGCCATAATTTCGCGATTTCCAAGGCTTCGATAACTTCACGTTCTTTTTGTCCCTCGCGCGTCCGATAATCTTAGTCCTGCCGAAAAGTGGAGTGCAATCTTTATCGTCATGCTTGCAGGTCTTACAATGCCTAGGCAGATGCTGCCCTCTAGAATCAGCTAAGGAATTGGCATGCTCTAATAATCTAATATTGATACAGCGGCCAGTTTGCCCTACGTACACCTTACCACAGCTCAGCGGAATCTGATAGATTACATTCGATCTGCATTGCACAAACTTGTTCCTGTGGTTGGTGCTATACTCAATCTTCTTTTGCCTATCTGGTATAACTGAATTGTACAAACGCGACAGCTTGCAAGGTGCCGAAAAAAGGACCTCTACGCCGAATTTACCGGCGACCCTCTTCAGGCCGTGCGAGACACTGTGAACTTCATACTTCCGCCTCTGCTGTGCATCCGCCCCACGAGTTTGGGCGGAAGGACTTCAACAGGGACTCGGCAACAGCCTGAAGGAGGGCCAGCGGAAAACCGGCAGACCGAAGGCGATCCACCTGTGCAGCATCAAAGCTTGCCTTAACCTTATGAGGGCAGGACTTGGTTAACGAAGCCCTGAGGCAAGTTGGCGAGATATCCCTCTGACGGCCGTATCGTTCGGGTGTTCGGATACGTCGATGACTTTTTATTCCTTTTAAATATTGACCGCAACGACAACTTGACACAGGTGGCGATGGAGGTTTTACCACCTTTTAAGTCTGCTTTTGTCAGTTTTAATTTTACCATTGAACTTCCTGAAAATTCTTGTTTGCAATTCTTAGACTTAAAATTATTTTTTAACAATCCTGACCACCTATGCTGGACGTACATGCCTAGGTCAAAAAAGACACTCCTGCCCTTCAACTCGTCTCATTCGAAGCTGGTCAAGAGGGGTATTTCGTCAACCTGCCTCAGGGCTTCGTTAACCAAGTCCTGCCCTCATAAGGTTAAGGCTAGCTTTGATGCGCAGATGGATCGCCTTCGGTCTGCCGGTTTTCCGCTGACCATGGCAGGAGTATTTAACTTTTGAGAGCTACGCGGTTTCTTTGAAACGTCTTTTGTTACTTGCTGGGGATGTAGAAAGCAACCCTGGCCCTAACATGCAGGAGGTACTTACTGAAATTCGAAATATGGCCATTGACATAAGAGCTATCAAGAGCGAAAGTAAGGAAACGCATCAATCTTTAGAGGCCATCCATGATAAATTGGACACGCTAGCGCAGCTTGAGGTGAAGATTAAAGATGCTGAAGAAAAAATTACACACCTTCAAAATAGCTCGAATAGTCTTGAACGTAAGGTAGAGGACCTTGAAAACAGAAGCAGGCGGTCGAACTTAATCATTTATGGCTTAACTGAACGTGAAGATGAGACAACCGAAAGCCTAGAAAAAGAAGTAACTGACAGCATCCTTCAAGACAAACTTGGCATGACAACCTCTGGGATTGAAAGAATACATCGCTTGGGCGCAAGAAGGGAAAACAAAACGCGTCCTGTTATCTTCAAACTACTCGACTCCAGAGATAAAGCAAAGATCTTGAGCAACTGTTCGAAGCTAAAGGGATCGTCTTTCTCGGTCAGCGAAGACTTTTCCCAACGAGTACGCAACGTAAGAAAAAAGCTGCGGGATAGCTGCAAGGCTAATCGAGATAAGCACGATAATATTTTTCTCGTGTACGACAAGATTAGGATTAATGGCCAACTGTTCTCGTGGGATGCTACGAAAGAACAAAAAATACCAGTATCAAAAAACACGCTCGATCAGAGCAGCGACCGAGAAAGGAACGATTCAGACGACTAGTCATAGCAAATTTAAATGCTAGGAGTATCGTAAATAAATTAGTACAGCTAGAAAGATTTGTTCTTGAATACTGTCCAGATGTTGTAACCATCACTGAAACGTGGCTGTCCTCCGCACATATCGAACGATATCGTCCCGCCGCGCTATCTTATATTGCGCAAAGACAGGCCTTCTCGTGGCGGTGGCGTCATGATTTTGATTAGGGTATATATATATATACTACGCTCTTGCCGGACGTCGGTGGCGCTGAGGCACTTTGGTGTAAGACACTTGTAAATGAAGCTCCGATTTATGTTGGCACAATGTATCGTACACCAAATAGTAGCGCAGATGTCATTGAGTCTTTATCAGAATACATGCAGCCTCATCTAAACCAATGTAGAAAAATTATTCTTACAGGAGATTTTAATCTCCCAGGCATAGCGTGGGAAGATGTGGATAGAGGATCCACTGACCAAACCAGTGCCGACGCGCTTCTTGACATCGCATTTGCTTTCGGCCCCAAACAAATTGTGCAGGAACGTACCCGTGTTACAGACACCAGCCACAGTGTTCTTGATTACTTTTATAAACAATTGTTTCGCTGAGGATGCCTCTTTATATGAGATACTTGACGGTATATCTGACCACCGGGCAACCATTTGTTCGCTCTCCTTAATTGCACCAGCACGCGCGAAAAAAAATAACACGAGTATACGACTGGAAAAATGCTGATGATGTTGGAGTTCTTGATGTCTTTGTTCACTTTTATTCAGAATTTGCAACAATGTGCGCCGATCCGTCGGTATCATGTGAGGACCTATGGTTGACGTTTAAGCGTAAAGTGGAACATTGTATCTCACTATATGTTCCCACACGTGTAAAAACTGTAAACAAGTTTAATCCTTGGATAACTCGAGACATTATACATGTGAAGCGCAAGCTGTCACGGCTGAGGAAACTTATACGACGAAAACCATCGACAACACACACTGAACACATTCGCAAACTCTCAAATGATCTAAAGCAAGCAATTAGGACTTCAAGACACAAATATACAAATATTACTCTTAGCAACTTTATCAAAACTGCTCCCCAAATATTTTGGAGATATCTGAACTCTCGAAAGCACAAACTAAGCCATGTACCTCCGCATGAGGCATTAAAGATAGCTAATGACTTCAATCTGTGTTTTCAATCGGTTTTCACGCTTGATGACAATTCTGTGCCTCACGCAGATTCTCAAATAAGTGACTGTAGCCTAGACCTGCCCGAACTAACACTAAACGAATCAGGAATTTTTGCCCTTTTACTTAATCTTGACGAGAAGAAATCTACTGGCCCAGATAATATTCCGAATACGTTCCTCAAGAGATACGCAGAGTGGGCATCGAAATATTTGCTCCTTGTTTATAAGAAATCCCTAGAAAACGCGGAAGTCCCGAAAGATTTGCTCCTTGTTTATAAGAAATCCCTAGAAAACGCAGAAGTCCCGAAAGATTGGAAAATCGCTAAGGTTGTTCCTGTTCATAAATCTGGAGACACTAAAAATGTGTCTAACTACCGCCCTGTTTCACTCACGTGTGTTGCATCCAAGGTATTTGAACATATCATTCTTAAGCACATCGTAAAATTTCTTGAAGAAAATAATCTACTGAGTCCTAACCAGCACGGCTTTAGGAAAGGGCTATCAACTACAACTCAACTGCTGGAAACGATCCACGATCTCGCATCCGCACTGGACAAACGCAGCCATGTTGATGTCTTATTTTTAGACTTCTCGAAAGCGTTCGATCGTGTATCACACCCAAAATTGATGTTTAAACTTCAACACTTCCTTGGCTGTAATAAAATAACAAACTGGACACAAAATTACCTTTCAGACCGCTACCAGTATGTGCAATATGACGGACACGCATCGCACCATGCCAAAGTAATGTCTGGCGTACCTCAAGGAACGGTATTAGCACCCATATTGTTTCTACTTTACATAAACGATCTAGCGTTCAATCTTAACGCAACAGTCCGAATGTTCGCAGACGATTGCATTATTTATAAAGAAATTAAGTCACACGATGATCAAGTCACATTAAACAATGCAATTGGTCGAATTGAAAAATGGTGTCGAGAGTGGCAGATGACCTTTAATCTCGAGAAATCAGTGTGCATGACTCTATAAAAAAAAAGAACCCGCTCGTTTTCTCGTATGAAGTCGAAAATAAACCTTTAAAATCAGTCCAAAAATACAAATACCTAGGTGTTGTCATCGCCTCTGACCTGAAATGGGATAATCGTGTAGAATATATATCGTCAAAAGCACTTTCCGCACTCTTTTCTCTTAAGCGATCTATACCATCTGCATCTCCCGACACCAAGCTACTGGCATACCGTTCTCTCGTCCTTCCTGTGCTTGAGTACAACATCCTCTGCTGGTCCCCGCACACACAGAAATGCATAAATAAGGTAGAAAGCATGCAGCGGGAAGCAGTAAGGTTTATTTTTAACAATTGTCAACGTAACGACTCCCCAACTGAACTCTCAAACAAGGCAAATCTCTCCACTATTAGTAACCGTGCCCGAATCTCATGCCTTAAATTCATCTTTATCCTCTTAAACGCTGCCCTAAATATGGATTCTGACCTCTACTTAGTTCCTTCACCAAAACGCAACACCAGAACGAAACATTCACTGCACTTAACAGAGTATAAGTTTAATACTGACACCTTTCGTTATTCATTTTTTCCACAAGCGATCAGGGAATGGAATATGTTACCTGGTAATGTTGTTAACTCTGAATCTTTGAAGTTTTCTTTGTAACCTGTCATAATGGTTTATTTGAACTTCTTAGTGAAGCATTGCACGTGCTTTTGTGTTGCTTAATATTGCGTCATGTATTTTGAAACTGTCTCCCATGATTATCCATTTTACAATTTTATATCAGTTGTATGAACCTTCTTTGTGATTTTTTCTTTTGTGACGTACCTAAAAAGAAAACCAACCTGTTCCCATTCCTGCAACAGCCTCGAAAGAGGCTAGCAGTATGTTCCAAATAATAAAATAATAAACCAGTTGTTAGTCTGCGCTTGTCTCGTGTGATTCTTCTCTCTTGTCCCGTCCTTTTTGCGCAGTTATTCTTTGTTTCCATAAAGCTCTTTTATTATTGGCAGTTTTCAAACACCTTGAACGGAAGCGCTGCTGTTGGCGGCCAATTTTACGACTACCTAAGCAGAATATGCACGGCCTAGTACAACTACCAGGTCTAGAGCCATCGCACCGGCATAATTTTGTCCAGCTTTTCTTGCTGTCTCTACTGAAGCAAAACATAGTATATCATCAATTCGTTATTTGTGTTAATTTTTTTTACTGGATCTTCCCAGTCTTCAAGCCCGAATGGGCAATAAACATCCTGTGAAACGAAATCCCTGCATTCATTTCTGTACACAACTCCGTAGCAGTAGACTCCCACTAGTGCTTGCTAGATTAGATGTGTGTTTGTTAGGTAAACGTTTCTTGTGGTTTCTGAACAAAATGGCCAAATTTCCGAAAACGGACGTCATAATAGCATTCGCTATCAAGCGACAAAAAAGTAGCTTTGTTGAAGTGCTGCGAAATTGACGTTTCCAGACAATTCGCTTCGAAGTGAAAAAAAGAGCTTCAGTATAACATTACACACAACAAACGCAGGTCAGTGTGGTAGCCCATTTTGTAAAGTAAAGAAGCCACCGGTCATAACCATTGGGCAGTGCCCTGGTAAACGCCCAGCCACCTGAAAATGTCGGCTCGGGCAATCCTGCAACCATTATAAGCATCGCATATTGGATATTTTCAGTGCATGAAGACCCTGCAGCTTGCTCCAAACAAATTTGCTGACGATTCAATTGCGGACAGCGAGAGTTTTGAAGAACAAGAACTTGTACACCCAGAGCCCTACGTCAGCCGTATTTGCCGGAATTCAGCGCCATGATGGTCAACCCGCAGAATGGATCCTTCCAGCACAACTTCTTCGGCGTTGTCAACCACCAAATATTTCATGTCGCAGGTATTACCCTACCCTGTTCCTAGTTGAGTCTGTCATACGAGCAATGGATAACTCAAAAGGTCATTGCCGTGTGTGTTGTGATTTGTCGTTTGCGGATATGGCTATGATAGTTCAGCCGTCCCGCAGCTCTGCACCGTACGCCGCTGCGCTGTTCTGCGTCGTGCTGTTTTGTCGCTGTGCTGTTCTGTCGCTGTGCCGTTTTGTCCGGCGTTCCGTTTTGACGCGTGCTGTTTTTTTCCCTGCGCTGTTTTGTCGCCATGCTGTTTTTTCCCTGCGCTATTTTGTCGCTGCGCTGTTTTTTGTGCGCCGTTTTGTCGCATGCTGTTTTGTCGTGTGCTGTTCTTTCATGGCACCCTCCGACTGGCCTTATATTTAATGTTTACGCAAACCTACGCACACTGGAAGATATTTACATTTCAGTTCTGTGCACCCAGTTGCTCACAAACGGTCTGTGGTTGTCTCCCTGATCAACCGTGCCATACAGGTCTGCAGTCAAGATGCCAATCTAAAGAGCGAAATGAAAAGAATAGAGTCGGATCTTCGAAGAAACGGCTACCCTCTTTCCTTCATCAGGAACACCGAAAGAAGAATGCCAGCGAATCAGCCTGCCTCCGAAGAACGCGAGAGCACAGAAAAACCAAAAGAAAACCGAGCTGCTGTACCATACGTAGCGGGAATTAGCGAAGCGCTTGCACGTATTTTCCGCAAGCATGGCGTCAACATCGCGCACGTCCCCGCTGGCAAGGTGCGAACAGAACTGGTGAATGTGCAGGACAAGCTCCCTCGTGAAAGATTTCCAGGTGTTGTGTATGAGATTGACTGCGCCGATTGCTCATCAATATATATCGGTGAAACAAAGGACTTCAGGAGACGCCTGAGAGAGCACCAGAACGACGTCCGAAAGCAGAAAGCAGCATCTAACGCCATCGCCGAGCATGTGCAAGAATCCGGCCACGAGATTAACTGGGATCAAGTAAAGATATTGACAACAGAAAAGAACACATCAGCACGGCAGAATCTTGAGTCCCTTATCATACAGACATCGTCTAACACATTAAACAGGAACGACGGAACTCGACATCCTATCTATGCTAAATCATTAAAAACGCTACTGGGTGCTACAAAAGGACGAATCCGTGCGCCGATTGCTTCATAGTGAAGAAGGGAGCCGTAGTGCTCCCGAAACGTCTTTTCATCTTTTGACTTTGGCCAGTGACCAGCAGTCCTCATAGCCAGATCCATGCATCTTTTCTTTTGCCGTACCTTGCTGCAAATATTGTAAGTTCGGTACATAAACTTCAGTTAACCTCTTTGCTTCCTGATAAAGTCTCGCCATTCATAATTCGTCGTATTTCACCACCGACTGGAAAGGGGCGCACCTCTGGTGCAAGCTGCTACGTGTTAAAATTTAATTCGCCATCGGCGCAGAAAATTTAGTCCATTTGTTTGATTTTAGTTCGTAGCCTGCAGAATCGGCAGGTGCCCGTCTGTTGTCCCGATGCCAAGGCAAGTCACTGCCTTCTCTGAGCGATTCTGTGCCACCATCAGCAGCGCAGCGGAACGAGTGTTCTCCAAGACGGCCTGGGGTCGACCTTAGCGCTGCACTGCGAAATAGCCCAAAGCGCTTCACGCCAGCAATTTTTTTTCTGTTTGGAAAGATTTGCATGAAGAGTTCTGTAACTTTGAATACTCTTTTCTGACGCCGTGACGCATAAAACGCACATTCTTGATTTTTTTCTCCCATCTCCTACCAAAATATCTTACATTTGCACGAATTTCTGTGAGTCAAATTTTTCCAATGAAATATTTTTGTCTTCGTAGGCAATACATATCGTGTTTTGATTCTACAAATTTTAACTTAAGGTAATCAAACAAAACCGAACCGATCTCACCTAACGTAATGCTACCCCGCCTAAGCGTACTGATTTGCGCTCAACCTGATCTGACCGAAACCAAGAATGGTTAACCTCATTATCACATGATCAGATTCCCGGGAGATTACGTGATAGCTGTCATTCGCGGGAAACACGCACTCGCTGGCTTTTCGTGAAGAAATGAAGGAAAGGGACAACCATCGGCCTTCGGATGGGTGGAATCGAAAAGGCTGTCCATTAGCGGCGATGATGCTCACGCGGTCGCGTTGGAGCGAAGCGCAGGCGAGACGTCAATATTGAATGCTGTACACACGCAACAGGGCCCGCAGACCGCGCCACGTGATATCGCTCGGCGGTAATCCGGGCACCCATTAAGAGCGCAGCGTCGGCCACCAAATCGGATTACGCGGCAGGAGATTAGCCGGTGCGACCGCGACTCCGCCACTGCGCCTGCATTATCGACGAGGCCGAAAAAAGCGGTGCTGAAACCTTCCCCGCGGCTCAGAGGCGTGCAATGCGATACTCCTGGGTCGCGGCTTAAAGAGCTGCCGACCGGAGAATCTCTCGAAATCATCGGGGTCATGTGTGCGCACCGGCTTTTCCCGAAGGCAAGCCGTACTGAGCTTTATGCAGCCAGCCTGGGCGCCCCTTTCGCCACACAGGGCAGGAAACGAGCGCCGGGTTCGAGACTGAAACGCTGGCTGCCTATCTGCGCCAGGCGAACAGCTCGCGTCTTGTTCGTCGCTTCCCGCTGCGCCATGTGGCCTTTGCGGTGCGCATAATTTACAGCAAACAACGAGAAAGAGCACGCGCAGCATGGACACTTTTCAATAAACCGCCATTTGCAGACAAATACTGCCTATGCGAGGTGTTTGTGTTTGCTCCCATGTATCCCTTCACTCAGTGGTAACGAAGCGGCCCTCAAAGCAGGCCTTCCAGTCAGCGGCGTCAGCCCCACCGCCACGACGTCGGAGCCAATCGCCTTACATCTACTAGCATGTGGAAGAAGGCAGTTGACGTCATGCATGCACGCGCATTCCGTAAGCGGCTCGTTACAGCCACGAGGGCTGACATACTGCGGTAGGGATTGAGGCGCTTTTAGCTGAAGACCGGCTTTACTGGTAACCAAAAACTGTTTTGAGCTCTCATCGTGCACCTGCTCTGCCGCTCAACCCCTGCCGTGAGAAGCCAAACTCCTCGCAGCGCCATTACGAAGAATGGGCGTTTTCCCCCTCTCGACGCTCCAGTGCAGCTCCCCCTTGCCAGTCTGCCTTCTCCTTGCTCGGGGTCGGAGGGAGCCGCGTGGCTCACGTCTCCCTACAAGGACGTGAGCCAGTGGCTGAAAGAAATCCCCACTGCCAGAACACATGCGTGCTGCTCAGTGTTTTCTTCGCGCACGTACACAAGGAAGATTGTCAGCTAAGAAAAACTGGTGCACTCCTCACTTGTAGGCAGCAGTAGCGATGAGATAGTCTGTACGACATGTCCACTTGATTTTCGGTGTCTCGGCATGTCTTTTTAATTTTATTCACTTCCGTGTTCCCCGTGATGTCGGCCTGACGAATGAAAGGAGCTACCGTTGGCAAGAACATTTTATGCACGCAACCAGAGGCAGAAAAACGATCACGCACGAAAAGAACAAACGGACACCACAATCATGTGCGAGCATTAATCGGTGAAAGCTGACTGGCACGATAGCGGCCGAGAGAGCTGCAGGCCTGTTTTGACATTTCACTGGCGACCGTCCGGTTGGGCGTCTCTACGCTCGCATAAGAATATTTAAGATGTTAACGCTGACCGCCCGCCGCGGCGGATAGCGCGCGCAGGTCATGTTCGCCTCCCAGTGCATGCGCCGACCGCCTTTCGGTGCCGTTTTAAGGCCTTTAATGGCCCACACTTGCGGCCTTGTCCGGTCTCAGGTCATGTCACACAGATGACTAGATAAGGAGAAAACCCTCGTGCACGGCGGGATTCGAACCACCATCCTTCCGTTCCGCAGCCGAGCGTGCTAATGACTACGCTGCTTCCTGCCAGACCATATGCAGTTCTCCTGAGCCTACAAGGTCCAGTGCGGACAATTAAACCAGCCACCAAGGAACGTGGACGTCGTGGGGAACTAGAAGCATCAACGAAGGAAAAGAAGAGAAAAGAGAACCAAGACAAGGAGATTGTTAGTCAAGAAAGAAGCCGACGAAGCAACTTGTAAATGTACGTCCAGAAAAATCACGGCAACTAACGAAAGATAATAAAAGCCACTGAGCTTGCCGCCCCCCCCCCCCCTCCCTGGCTGTGGTTGCGCTGATGATGTAGACCCCTTTTTATATTTTTTATTTTCTTCTTCCTCTTTTCTGAAATGCAAAATTATATATATATATATATATATCTAATTGACTCAAGCCCGTTGTGTCGCAAGACGGTGCGGGCAGGGCAATTGTTTTTTCTTTAGCCCAATATAACCTCTGTCTAGGAAACTTTTTTTTTCTTTAGCCCCGCCTAACCTCTGTTTAGCGTAAGTGCACGGACAGGGACACTGTATTTTTCCTTCTTTTTATAGTCCCACAATAGTTTTTATCTACCGTAAAGACGCTGGAGAGTGCTTGCGGAAAGGCGTGGAATCAGACGGATGCCTCCCAAACGCCCTCCTGTGTCTCCAGCAGTTAAGATTCACAAACAACTGTGTACTTAACATCTTCAGCCCACATCAGTGACACAAGCATGAACACAGCGCTAAAGGCTTTCGCCTCACCGCACTTTAGGTCAACAAATTGCCCTTCTGAATTTTAGGCGGTGAATTGCGCTGCCAGAATGCAACACAAGGTGTGGACGTTAGGTTCTCGGCGTCCACGTTGTGGCAGGCACAGTGCACGAACAACTAGCTTCGGTCTGGGACCAGCCGCAGTGATCGCTGTGCAAACGCGCATGGAGGCGCGGGCCGACGCCGTGGGCGGTCGTCGCGGCCTATCGGGGTCAAAAGTGGTATACTCCACACAGCAGGCGCCGGAGCAACGGATGGATGGATGGATGGATGGATACGGCTGAACCCTTTACATCGGGCGGTGGCTCAAGCCACCTAGCCATGTCTTGTGAAATTTTACTCCTGTCTTGCTTTTAGCCACCAATCAGATAACCTTCGCTTGGTTACTTCTAACCTCTTAAAATCCACTTTCCCTTCACTATCCCTAAACCCCAATGCCTTGGGTAAGTCAGCTCCGCTGCCTTCCACTGTAGGGTGAAGCCCTTTACAGAAAAGTATCAAGTGTTCAGCTGTTTCCTCCTCCTCTCCGCACGCAATGCACAAAGTGTCTATCTCCTGGTACCTGACTCTATACGTCTTAGTCCGCAAAACTCCAGTCCTGGCCTCAAACAACAAAGAACTTCCCCTACAATCATAGATATTTTCTTTGACAATTTCCTGTTTAAAGGTCCGGTATGTTTCTAGTGCCGATTTCGTCAGCATCCCTGTTTTCCACAAAGCTCTCTCTGTTCCTTTAACCTTTTTCTTAACCGATAATTGCTGATTTGCCCCCTTACTGCTGTCCAGATATTTGCTTGTCAATTTTCTAGTTCGCTTTCTCCATTTCGTGTCAACATTCTTTATATACAGGTATCTGAAAACTTTCCTAGCCCACCGCTTTTCCTCCATCCTTCTCAATCGTTCCTCAAATGCTATCTTACTGCTAGCCTCTCTGCTCTCGAAAGACGCCCATCCCATATCACCCTGTACCCCCTGATTTGGTGTATTGCCATGTGCTCCCAAAGCTAACCTCCCTACTCCCCGTTGCCTAATTTCCAGCCTTGCTTGAACATCTGGCCTCATACACAGGACCGCATTCCCGAAGGTCAGGCTAGGGACCATCACCCCTTTCCAGGTCCCTCTTACCACCTCATACCTATTGTAATTCCACAGTGCCCTATTTTTCATGACAGCTGCATTCCTACTAGCTTTATTCATTACATATTTTTCATGCTCTGTCAGATACTCAACACTTATTTATCCACACCCCAAGATACTTGTACTCATTCACTACTTTTAGCACGAACTCCTGTATTCTATGCTCGCCGCCCTCTTCATTAAATGTCATGACTGCAGATTTTTCCTTACTATACTTGAAGCCTAATCTATCTCCCTCTGTACTGCATATGTCTAACAACTTCTGCAGGTCTTCCTTGTTGTCAGCCATTATTACTATATCGTCCGCATATATTAGTCCCGGTAATGTCTGTTTAATCAATTCCCCTTGCTTGAAAAAAGATAGGTTGAAACCTAGTCCGCTCCCCTCTAGCTTGGCTTCCAAACCTTGCAGGTACAACATGAACAACAAAGGGGACAGAGGACATCCTTGTCTAAGCCCCCGCTGTATCTCTACAGGCCCTGATACATTTTTTTCCCATTTTATGAGCACTCTGTTACCTCTATATATATCTTTTAAAAGATTAATTACTCCATTTTCCACATCCAATGTGCCCAATATGTCCCACAAATGCTCCTGAGTAACGTTGTCATAGGCTCCCCTAATATCCAGAAATGCTAGCAATAAGGGCCTATGTTCCTTTTCCGCAATTTCTATACACTGTGTCAATGAAAATAAATTGTCCTCCAACCTCCTTTGTTTCCGGAACCCATTCTGTAGTTCCCCTAACACCCCTTCGTTCTCCACCCAAGCCTGCAGTCTATCCTTTATAATTTGCATCACCACCCTGTAAACCACAGATGTCACTGTTATGGGGCGATAGTTACTTACGTCTGCTTTGTCCCCCTTTCCCGGAAAACTGAAAAAACGGAAAACTGCATAGTAGCGCCATCTGAAGCACGACATTGAAACGAATCAAGCGACAACCCTGCAGATAATAAAGGGCTCTCACTGGCTGCCTCGATCCCAGATGCCGCCTGTAGGTGGCGTTACGATGCAGTGTCCCGTTGCTCCGGCTCCCGCTGCGTGGAGTATACCACTTTTGTCCCCGATAGTACATGGTGGCTGGGTTGTGTTGGTTGTTGCTGTGGCACACCTGAGGGTTTCAGCCGGTTCCAGAAGCCGATTAGACGCGATTATGGGTAAGAAGTGCTTCGTAACCAACAGCAGATTGGGCTACCAGAGTTGTGTGGACCAAGTTTCACTTTTTAAAGCTCCGTCAAAGCCTGCTGGGCTAAGCACATAGAATATTGCAACCGAGTGACCAAGTCTGGACGAAGCACTTTCCCGAGCATACGATATAAAAGTTCAATGAAAAGACACTTTTAAATGCACCTTAGAAACCAGTGCTTTTGGTGAATGCTGTGCCCAGTATTTTTCCCGGCTGTCCCAAATATATGAAAAAAGAGGCAAGTTCAAGAAAGCCTCTTAGAAGACGACAGTCTGCAGCCACGTGTGCCAAGCAGGCAAGCAAGCGGTCCGCACCCGCCGCTGCCGCACAGCCCTGAGGGACGGCCTGTCTAAAAAACAAAAAAAAACACGCCGATCCAGCATGGAGCCCTCAAACGAAATTGCGCACAGGTGGCTGGAGTTCAGCATGCGTGTAAGCTCATCAAGGAACATACCCTTCTGCCACTAAGAAACTTGGAGGTGCCTCCTCACTGAAGTGCAAGCTGCGCCTTCATCGGCATTCCTGGTGCTGTAGGGTTTGTTCTCATGTGCACTGGCCCGGGTACTTAACGTTATAGGTGCTCAACGTTAACTGTACATACCATGGCAGTGGAGCAATTAATTTCGGTCGGCGATATTGGTGCCAGTTTCCACCCGCTGTGCATTTTGGTGCCACAAAACATCGTAAGACATGCCGGTAACATTTATAAAAAATATGCAGCTGCATAATTTGCCGGACCTTGAAAGCTCGATGGAGAATTTGGTGGCCCAGCATTATTGAGGTCAACAAGTCGCTTTGCCATGCCAACTGCAATTATTCTCTACTGAAATAATAATAATAATAATAATAATAATAATAATAATAATAATAATAATAATAATAATAATAATAATAATAATAATAATAATAATAATAATAATAATAATAATAATAATAATAATAATAATAATAATAATAATAACTGTTTTTTGGGGGAAAGGAAATGGCACAGTATCTGTCTCATATATCGTTGGACACCTGAACAGCACCGTAAGGGAAGGGATAAAGGAGGGAATGAATGAAGAAAGAGGTGCCGTAGTGGAGGACTCCGGAATAATTTCGACCACCTGGGGATCTTTAACGTGCACTGACATCGCACAGCACACGGGCGCCTTAGCATTTTTCCTCCATAAAAACGCAGCCGCCGCTGTCGGGTTCGAACCCGGGAACTCCGGATCAGTACTACTGACATCCGCCAATCCCAGTTTGGAGTCGAGTATTTGGAGTCGAGTATTTTACCTCTGTGCGCGCACGCCAGGCTTTCCTTGAGGCAGACAACAGCTCAGCACCGTCGGTGCCGGCGTAAAAGATCAGCTTGGCTGGAGGAATGCCAGGGGAATTTCCAACAACAATTTTCGCGTCGCGTAGCCAAAAGTGCATTGCACTAGCCATTAAAATGTCACAAATGCGCACTTGGTTTCCTTTCGGTCCATGTGGTCGTTCACGTAGCGGTGCAGGCATTCCGCAACGCAGCACAAGAGCGTGGGTTCTATTCCTGGCTGCAGAGGCAATATTTCTGATGCAGATGAAATGCGGAAACGCCCTTGAGGTTTCTCTGCACATTAAAGAACCCCGGTTGGCCGAATTCGTTAGCCATGTTCCCTACAAGGCCGGCACCATCTCACAGCATCGGCGCATTACACTACGGCTCAAGCCATGTCTGAATGTACGCGTAGGCTCTTTGGCCCAAATATGGAAGCCTGCGCGGTGCGGCCAACCTTTTATTTTTAAGAGTCGGTATAGTTAACTGTGCTCTCAGCATTAGTGCAGATGAACGAAAGCTTTGCAGTGAACGCACTTCCATAATGAGCTCGGAAGGGTCGCAGGGCAGCGTCCTCGTTGCTGTTCCACCCATTCATGCAGTCCCAGCACCAAGTCGCCCAAAATTATTCGGTGTCGGCAACAGCTTCAATGATTCTGTGCATTGCAGCACTTAACAAAGTGCCCGTACACGCCGCGGCACCGAACGATCGCGCAATATTTGCATTACAGCCGCCGCAGTTCGGCGACTAGACATGTATGTATGTACATACATGTCTAGTCCAGCTACCATGAACCGGGTGCAAGGAACCATGCCACCCACATACGCACGCTCCTTGCGCCACGTGTTACGTATATAAGTCGCGACAATTTCTTGTCCCGCTCAGTGATCAAGGAACCCGTACGAGGTTCCGAAACGTCTTTGAATTTCATGACATGGTCAGTGACCGCATTCCTTTTTCTTTAATACAATGCCTGACCAGACGAACTTTCGTCGAACCATTGATTAAATACAACTTCCACTTGGCGTTGGCCACTTTCATCAATCCGTGCGATACCTTATGTATATACGGTATTACAACCTATCATTCTCTATTCCCCTGCTCTTCCGACTTCTTTCCTTGCCTCGTCAACGATTTTAGCACTTCTTCTGCCACTGACGCGATCATGTTGTAAGGGAACCCACTATCGGTCTGTTGACTAATTTGCATGCTGATGCGCAGTCATTTTGTGATTGCAGGACTTCGTGAGGCTCTCCATCACGCACGAGTGGGCGACACTTCTTTTGACAAGCTTACACTGGCTGGAATCATACCTCATGATGCTTTTTTCACTTTTTGTGTGATACCACCAGCAAGTATGGACAGGGGTTTCCTGTATTTGAAGATCGATGAATCATCATCGCTTATTCAGGTAGTTGATAAGTGAAGTCAAGGCCATCGAATATGCGTTTAAAAAGCCTGGCCATCGCATCCGCGTCAACAGGCTCGACAGTGCAGGAGCCAGGCACGAGCCAATGCATATGCCGCCTCGTTGTGCTCACACTTTTCCTTCACACTGCACGCACAGGGATCTGAGGTAGAGCAGTTCAATGAACCCACTGACGCTCGTCCCACATTCATTCTGGAACTTCGTAGCTCCGTAGCTGTCAGTACTCTCCTCGACTGCAGAAATGGCACCGTCTTGAGGAATTGAATAGAACATGTCTTTAACGTCCACAGACAAGCACGTCACCGGTTTCCCTTTCTTCAAGAAGCAGAGAGGGTTCAGAGCAGGTCATCTGCTTCTTGAAGAAAGGGACACCGGTGACGTGCTTGTCTGTGGACGTTAAAGACATGTTCTATTCAATTCCTCAAGACGGTGCCATTTCTGCAGTCGAGGAGAGTACTGACAGCTACGGAGCTACGAAGTTCCAGAATGAATGCGGGACGAGCGTCAGTGGGCTCCTTGAACTGCTCTACCTCAGATCACTGTGCGTGCAGTGTGAAGGAAAAGTGTGAGCACAACGAGGCGGCATATGCATTGGTTCGTGCCTGGCTCGTGCACTGTCGAGCCCTCAAAGCAGAGCTTGAAGGCAGGAACGCGTTGGCATGCTTCCGCGATGTAGGCGATTTCTGCTGTGTTTTAGTGCGGAAAAAGCTGGCTCGATTGACGCGGATGCGATGGCCAGGCTTTTATTTATATATATATTTATTTATTTATTTATTTATTTATTTATTTATTCAGCACTGCCAGCCTTGGTAGGCCCGGACAGGAGGGGCAATACAACGAGATACAAGGCATGGTAGCATTTAGCACACAAATTAAAAGATAAACAAACCAAAGACAACACATGCGTGATTCGAACAAAAAATAGGCAAATTGAACACGATTTTTTTTCGCCAGAACTGGACATACAGCATCCAAAATTCTTTAAAAAAATTGACAATGCTCTCAGCGCTTATTAGTCCACTCAAAGAAAGCTGGTTCCACTCAGTTATTGTTCGGGGAAAATAAGAATATTTGTACAAGTTTGTTTTGGCACGATAAGGTGTTAAGGACTGGGCGTGATGATGTCTTGTTAATCGCGTCACTAGTGGTTTTAAGCACGGATCCGGGCTCATTGATAACTTATTTTTCAACAAAAAGAGAAATTTTAGTCGCAAAAGGTTTGGTTTATGGGGGTTTAACGTCCCAAAGCAACTCAGGCTATGAGAGACGCCATAGTGAAGGGCTCCGGAAATTTCGACCACCTGGGGTTCTTTAACGTGCACTCACATCGCACAGCACACGGGCCTCTATAATTTCGCCTCCATCGAAATTCGACCACCGCGGCCGGGATCTTTTAGTCGCAAAAGTTTTCTACGAGTTTCCACTGTCTGTATGCCATTAACATTCATTAAAGTTGTAGGGGAATCGTTAGTGAGGAATTTAGAAAAAATAAAACGAAGTGCTTTCCGCTGAATCATTTCTAATGCTTGGATACTAGTTTTAGTGAAAGTATCCTACACCGTACAGGTATATTCTAATTTTGGTCTAATGATTGATGTATAAGCTAAAAGCTTAGTTGCGGAAGGGGCTCGTTTTAATTTGTATCTAAGGAAACACACTTTATGGAAGGATGATGCACAAATGTTCGAAATGTGAGCATTCCAACTTAAGTATTAGTTATTGTTACATCAAGGTACTTCTACTGCGTTACTTCTGATAGGCATCGTGATGATAGTCGGTACTGGTAAGATAGACTGTGTTTTTTGTAAGTTAATCTGATGAAAACTGTTTCTTCGGCATTTAGTTTCATATCGTGTCTGTAACACCAATCTTTAATGCTGTTGAGGCTAGAGTTAAGCACTACTTGGTCCTCCGGATTTGTAATTTCTGTGAATAAAACGCAGTCGTCCGCGAACAGCCTAATTTGAACTGGTTGTGTGTTAGTTAATTGAGAGTTTATTGGCGCAAGGGCGACTAAGGCCAAAGAGCGCCAAACCGATGCTTATTTACATCTAGTTTACAAGCGAAACTGATGTCATTATGATACGCGGTGCGCAATAAACAAATAAAAGATACTAAAAATCCAGTGTAAATGGCTGGAACAAATTCACAAGGTCTAAATATCATTACTTAAAATGCGGTATATTCATGGCGGTAAAAAAGGAATGGAATGCTGTCTGAATGTAGCATACTGCCAAGAGCAAGAGGGCGAGGAGGGCGAGGAGTTGCCTCCCACTGTGCATGGCTACGGTGCCCCCTTGTCTGTGGCAGGGTACCCTTTAGATGATGTAGTAGGAAAAAAACTATAAAAAATTTAATATTCCAATGCTATTTAAAAACTCCATAATTTTATCAAATGGTACCGTAGGTTCATCACCTAACAGAAGAGATGGATGGAATGGTACGTGACGTTTGTAAATGTCTGGAAAAGGAGTATGACGATGCGTTTCATACAATGGACAGGTTAAAAGGATGTGAATGACTGAAAGCGGGCAACTGCAGTGCTCGCATTCTGATGGATTTGCTCCCTTGAGTAAATAATTGGGTGTTAAGTGTGTGTGTCCGATTCTTAGTCTTGAATGTATGACTTCATAAAATCTGTTTTTGTGATGGCAATCCTTCGATTCTTTTATGTTTGGCTTTATGAGGTGCAGTCTATTATTTAGTGCATGGTTTCATTCGACCTGCCATTTAGATTTCAGCGCTCGCTTAATTCTTCCTTTATAGTCCTGCCAGGGGACCTTCATTTTGCAGACGTCACTCCTGGTTGCATTTCCTGCCACGGAGTCCGCGAGCTCGTTTCCGGGAATTCCAACAGGGCTTGGAACCCATCAGAAATGTACGTTGTAACCGCGTATCGCAAGCTGATGCAGTTTTTGCAGGATATGCAGTAAAAGAGGGTTTTTTTTATCTATGTTTCGATCTAATTGCAGTCATGGCACTTCTGGAGTCTGTGTATATTACTGCGTTTTTATTGTGTTGATTACTTATGTCGTCCAGTGCTGTCAATATTCCATATAATTCCGCAGTGTACACACTTGCTTTTGGGTTAAGTACAATGACACGAATGGTTGAACACTTTTGCACGGCGGCTGCACCAACCCTGTCATGAGTTTTTGAGCCGTCTGTGTATAAAGCTGTAAATTCATTATATTTTCTTCAATTTTAAAAAAACTCGCTTTTGTATAAATGCCAGTGGTGCAGCTTTCTTGTCATATTTGGCTAATGCAAAATTACATTGCACGGAAGTTTTCATCCAAGGTGCGACGCCATTTTCGTATGGGAACAGATGCTCTACAGAAAGATTGAGTTCGTATGTTTCGGCGGTCTGGTCTATCCTGATTCCTATGGTTTGTATGCGTGTTGTGTTATTTAGGAAGAGAGCCGTCTGACCTGTATTTTCCAAAATAAGTTTGGAGGGGTGTTCCCGCAATGATAAAATCTTTAGTGCGTATGTCAGTGTTAAGAACGCTCTTCGCGACTGCAAAGACAGTTCGTGGCATTCCATCTATAGGCTTTGAATAGGTGACGTTCGGTATGCGCCTAGAATAATCCGGAATGATGGACGGGGTCTAGAGCTTTCAATGTGGATGGTCGGACTGAAGAATAAACAACGCACTCATAGTCCATCTTTGAGCGTATCAGTGATCGATATAGGCGGAGTAAGCAAAGCCTGCCTGCACCCCATGTCTTGTGAGACAGAACTTTCAGGATATTTGTAGCTTTCCGAGTGCGGAGCTTCAGCTGTTTGATGTGTGGTCCGAATGTTAGTTTTTAATCGAAGATCAAACCAAGAAACTTTTGTTTGGTTTTTACGGGAATGGTTTTTTCATTGAGATGCGGGGATGGATGTGGAAGTAGGCCTCGTTTGCGTGAGAAGCAGACTTAAACAGTTTTTTCTGGCGAGAACCTGAGTCCATTTTCATCCGCCCACTTTGTGAGGCGATTGACAGTTGTTTGTATTTGTCGTTCGTAGATATCAAAGTTGCAGGATGCAAAGCTGGTTTGCAGATCATCTATGTACAACGAGTATTGCACACTAGGCGGGATGATATTAGTTAATGAATTTATTTTTTAAGGAAAAGAGCATCACACTCAAAACGCTACCTTGGGGGACTCCATTTTCTTGAACGAACACGTCAGAAAGTGCTGCCCAATCGGACTCTGAAGGTACGCAAGGAAAGTGTTCAATACAGCGCAGCATTTTTCCACCAATTCCAGTGTTTACGAGGTCCTGGAGGATTCCATACCTCCAGGTTGTGTCGTATGCTTTTTTTAGATCACAAACTACTGACAGACAGTATTGGCCATTCGCGTGAGCCTCCCGGATGTGTGTTTCAAGGCGCACCAATAGGTCTACCGTAGATCGATGACGTCGGAAACTGCACTGGAATTGATCTATTCGCTTATTAATTTCTAGAATGTAAACTAGCCTCGTATTGACGAGACGTTAAAAGGTTTTGCAGAGACAGCTGGTCAGAGTTATCGGACGATAGCTTTCTGCAAGGCATCGGTCTTTCTCCGGCTTGAGTATTGGGATGACTATTGCAGTTTTCCATTCACTAGGCAGTTCACCTTCGTTCCAAATAGGGTTAAAAAAGGACAGCAATGATTCAAGTGAAGAAGGAGGGAGATTTTGCAGCATGGTGTAATGAATTCCATCTGGACCAACCGCAGTGGCCTTGCAGTTTGCTAACACGAGTTTGAGTTCATACAGTGTGAAATCGCAGTTGTACTCTCTCCTTGCGCTTGAGTGCGGTAGCCTCTTTTTTTCGGCGTTTTCTTTATGTTTCAAAAACTTCTCTGTATATCCTGCAGAACTCGATAGATTATCGAAATGTTCTGCCAAGATATCTGCCTGTTCTTTAAGGAATGTACTCCCCGCATCAGTTTTGTTAAGAAGAGGGATCGTAAACGCCCTGTTTTCACCATCCATCTTGCGTATTTTTTCTCACACTAGTTTATCTGCAGTACGACTGTTTACTCCAGAGACGAACTTTTTCCATGACCCATCCTTTGCTTTCCGCCGAACATAACGCCATTTCGCTTTTGTTTTTTTAAATGCTACGAGATTTGTGATGGTTGGATATCGTTTGAAGATCTGCCATGCTTTGTTTTGTGCTTTCCTCATTTGACGGCAGTCTTCATTCCACCACGGTTTTGGACGTTTTGGAAGATTTCCACAAGAACGGGGGATTGATCTTGAAGCTGCAGGGGCACGGCACCGTGAACGCCATGGAAATCTTACCGCTGCGGATTTTGCAGGCCGCGTTCCTATGTGGTTCCTGCTGTTTCCCGGATCCCGCTGCTTCATCGCCATCCGCTGCCGCTGAGCGACCTTCGCTCTCGCCTGCTTTTTGGCCATACGTAGTTGGCGACCGATTTTTCATCTGGCAACATGGATCTTCAGCTACTATCTCCGACATCGACGACGCATATAAGAGCAAGCCCGGAAACACCCACCTCGGGCACGGCACCGTGAACGCCATGGAAATCTTACCGCTGCGGATTTTGCAGGCCGCGTTCCTATGTGGTTCCTGCTCTTTCCCGGATCCCGCTGCTTCATCGCCATCCGCTGCCGCTGAGCGACCTTCGCTCTCGCCTGCTTTTTGGCCATACGTAGTTGGCGACCGATTTTTCATCTGGCAACATGGATCTTCAGCTACTATCTCCGACATCGACGACGCATATAAGAGCAAGCCCGGAAACACCCACCTCGGGCACGGCACCGTGAACGCCATGGAAATCTTACCGCTGCGGATTTTGCAGGTTAGTTATTTGGAAGGCGCTGCCTGTGTGAAGAGCAGTGATTACTGTCTATTTACGGTGTCGTGCCCTGGAGAGTGTATTGATGTACTGAAGCGTGTATTGTCTTTGCCTTCTCGCCTTTACCTATTTTTTTATGGTATGCTGCTCTCACTGTCGGGTGACATCGAAAGCAATCCTGGGCCTATGAATGCAACTGAAAGAGAAACATTGGAAGCCCTCTTGCTGACTGTCCAAAGAATTGAAGCTGGCCAAGCTGTAATACTTAATGAAATCAAAGGTGTTAAAGAAAGGCAGGATGCTACCGATAAAGAAGTCAAGCAGCTGACGTTGAGAGTGGCAGCCCTCGAGGCAACGGCAACCTCACTTGATAGGCCTGATTCTCTTGTAACTGACAATGCCATACAAGCCATTTCTTCCCAGCTTTCTAGTATTTACTCAAGGTGTGATGATGCTGAAAATAGATTGCGCCGAAATAACTTGCTTTTCTTTGGCATCGACGATGTGGAAGACGAAAGCTGGGCAGATTCTGAAGGGAAAGTCATTGCATTTTGTTCAGAGCACCTAGATTTATCTATGACTGCTTCACAGTTTGAAAGGGTTCATAGATTAGGCAAATTCAAAACTGATAGGCACAGACCAATCATTGCCAAGATGACCTTCTTTAAAGACAAGCAGAACATCCTTTCAAATGGCCACAAATTGAAGGACTCCAGTTTTGCAATCCGTGAGGATTTTTCCGCTACAACTCGTGAGGCTAGAAGCAAGTTGACCAAATTTGCAAAGTCACAATCCAAGTCTTATAAACTGGCATTTGATAAGCTTAGAATGGACAAACAAACATATGCGTATGACCGAGCCACTGATTCGGTCATATTAGTATCACCATAGCTAGGCAATGCACCTAGATTGCGTGTTTGTCCTCAGTCCACGTCATGCCCCCAGGCTCCGACGCTGTCCCTTTCATTTTCTAATATCCGAAGCTTGATGCCTAAACGTGATCATCTCTGCTCTTTTCTGCAAGACAGTGAATCTGATATAGTTGCTTTAACTGAAACTTGGTTGCACGCCGGTATCAAAGACAATGAAATCTTTCCAGACGCCCATGCTTACAATATCTACAGACATGACCGTGCAGATAAAAGAGGGGGTGGGGTGCTTCTTGGTATTAAAAAAACGTTACCATCCACTGCTATCAATTCTAACTCAGACCTCGAAATAGTTTGGGCTGCCTGCAAAACTATATCTTCGAATTTACTTTTTGGAGTGTGTTACCGTCGCCCGATTGTACGACTTCTTTCATTCATGATCTTCGTCTAGCATTGCTGCCGCTGTCGAACACAGTTCACCTAGCAACATCTACTTGTTGGGTGATTTTAATTTCCCCGAAATAGATTGACCTTCTTTGTCTTCAACTAGTCATGCTGCAACAGAATTCATCAACCTAACACTAGATTTCAATTTATTTCAAGTGATTAGCCAGAATACGCGTGGTTCTAACATTCTTGATTTAGCTCTATCCACTGCTCCCGATACCATAGGGCCGGTTATGTATCTTGACGGATTTAGCGATCATAAGATGTTGCAGTTTGATATTCTAGTTCCGAGCTTGTTTGCAGGTATTAAAACTAAAAAAATTAGAGATTATAGTAAAGCACGATATGATGAAATTAACACGGAACTTGCCTCATTTTTCAATGAGGTGTTTTTCCCGCTAAGGAACGAACGATCTACCGAAGAAAACTGGTTGCTCTTCAAACACAAACTATCTGCACTGATAGAGAAACATGTTCCTCTGATTACAATAGCTAATGACATAAAAAATCCATGGTTCAACAAGACCCTCCGTCGATTACGGAATAAAAAGAAGCGCCTATACAGAAAAGCTAGATCTGCTCCTTCTTCAACCTCGTTGGAAAGATATAAACTGTGTTTGAAAGCGTACTGTTCTGCTGTTACCGCTGCCAAAAACAAATACTTCACTCATGATCTGCCGTCACTTTTGCAGACTAATCCTAAGAAGTTTTGGCAGACTATATCTCCCGAAAGTAAACATGACCTCATACAACTACACAATACTGATGACTTGCCGCTAGCTGACACTGAATGTCCAACCGCGTTCAACAGATTTTTTGCATCAGTGTTTACTAAGGAAGATTATTCCAGTATGCCAATTGTTCTCGAGTCTGACTACCCATTCATGGAGCCCATCACCATTAGTGCTGAGGGTATCGCATCACTAATTAAAAATCTAAAGTTATCATCATCTGCCGGAGTGGACAACATTAACTCGAAGATACTTAAAAACACCATTTCAATTTCCAGCCAGATTTTGTGTCATATATTTCAGCAATCATTATCCTCCGGAGAACTGCCCACTGACTGGAAAAAAAGCCAAAGTCATCCCTGTCTTCAAAACGGGTAACAAAAACTCTCCTGATAACTATCGGCCTATTTCGTTAACATGCATATGCTGTAAATTACTTGAGCATATTATCGCTTCTCACATTTACAACCATCTGGAACGAAATGACTTCTTCTTTTCAAATCAGCATGGTTTTAGGAAAGGCTACTGACCTGCATTTCAACATGGATGATAACCAGCAAACAGATTGCATTTTTTTAGATTTCTCAAAAGCATTTGACAGAGTTGCACATGGCCGGCTTTTACAAAATTATCTACCCTTTCCCTTGATTCCCTCACATTATCTTGGCTTCGAACTTTCTCTCATTACGTCAGCAATTCACAGTGTCAACGGCTCTTCCTCATCCCTATGTGACGTAACCTCAGGCGTACCACAGGGAAGCGTACTTGGACCCTTACTTTTTCTAATCTACATTAACGACCTTCCTACTAACATTTCATCCCGTTTACGCCTTTTCGCAGACGACTGTGTTGTTTACCGTAAGATCGCTTCTGAGACTGACCACCTGACCCTTCAAAATGACCTTGGCACTATTGTTGATTGGTGTCAAAACTGGCAAATGATTCTTAACCCTAATAAATGTAAATCAATGACTTTTAGCCGCAAGCATGTTGTTTCTAACTTCATATACTCTATAAATAATACCTCTATATCAAGGGTTACGTCGTACAAATACCTTGGAATTCAGTTCACACCAAATCTTTCATGGTCTTCTCATATTTCTGCAGTCTGCAACAAAGCGTCGAGGACATTAGGTTTCATACGCCGGAACCTTCGAAACTCACCTAGCTCCGTTCGAAAACTTGCATATTTTACATTTGTTCGCCCACAGCTGGAATTTATCTCACCTATATGGTCTCCCCATCAAAAATATCTCATAGATATGCTCGAGTCCATTCAAAGCAGAGCTGCCCGGTACATTTTTAGCAATTATAGTCCCCTCGCAAGTGTATCCCAGCTTAAATACCTTAATGACATACAGATACTTGAAATTCGTCGCTCCATTTCACTTCTGTGTTTATTCCATAAATATGTTCACACCCGTCCTTCGTTGTTACCTCTGGCATCACCTTTCCGCTGTTCACAACGCTTACACAATCAACTCAGCTTCAACCGGATATATGGGAAGACCCTGTCGTTTAATTCCTCTGCATTACCTAGAGCAATAAAACTCTGAATGATCTTCCTGACAACATAATCTCTTTCATTGATCCTGGTGAGTTTAAAAAACATCTATGTATACATTTATTGCCATAGTGATGTTCGAAATGTACAACAGTTTCATTTGTTCTTAACGTTGTTTCGTGTCTGATGTTATTTTAACTCGGTTTTGTATAAATTTCGTGTTCCTTTCTTGTATTTGACTTGTACCGCGTTCTTGCACCGATATTTTGGTTTTTTTTTCCATCTGTATGTACATCTGTATTTGCCCCCCTCACCCAATGCTCTTCGGGGCCTGTGAGGTACTAATAAATAATAAAATAAAATAATAATAAATAATAATAATAATTATCTTTGTGATCGCCGTATTTTCTTCGTCTTTAGTTGGATGTGCGAGACGAGACCTTCGTGTGTTATTATGGCATATTCTTTAAATACATCCCATTTGGCATGTCCCAGCTTCCACCGAGGACGCCAAACAAACTGCGTTGCGCATGGAGTAGTGGCTTGAAGGAGGATAGGAAAATGATCGCTACCAAAGGGTTTTGCATCACGCTCCACGAGTAATCCAGGGATAATCCGGGGGATGCAAGCGACAGGTCTTTTGAAGAGTAAGTTCTGTTCGCAGTGCTAAAGTACGTTGCGCCGCGGTTGTTCAAGATAATACTGTTTGTTGCGTCAAGTAGCTGTTCGATGATTTTCCCATGCATATTTATCTTATCGCTGACCCATAGTGGGTGATGAGCATTCATGTCTCCAAGGATCAGAAAAGGTTTTGGTAACTGATTGACTAAGTCTAAGAGGTCATTTACCGAAGAAATATTTGGTGGAAGATAAAGAGAGACCACAGTAGTCAGACATTTCAGCTGGGCTCTTACTGCGGCAGCTTCTAAAAGATTAACTCCTTGACTATTACACCGCAGTTCGCGACAGTGGCAACACCACCACCAGCGGTGCCAACGCGAACCTTTCGAAACAGTGCGTAGTGTTTGAATAGATTTGTGTGTGTGTTGTTTAACAGTGTTTCTTGAACGCAAAACAAGTGTGGTCTGTGTTCCTCTAATAATATGCAGATATCTTCATAGTTATGTCTTATGCCACGACAGTTCCACTGTATCAATGAAACAGCCATATTTAAAAATGAGGGAGTGTAGTCGCAGGGTAAGTATGAAGAGGGACACTATTCGTAGTTATAAACTATGCCTTAAAGACTACGTCACGTTCTCACCTGGAGTTGTGATACGGATTTTTCCTTTGCCGCTGCCACCACGGCCGCCAGATGGGCGGCGGTCCTTCAGCGGCAAACATGCCGGTAGGGTTACTGAGACCTCCATGTCCTCCACAGAGAAGCTGGAGGCTAGTTCAGTGCTGCGATGGTTCGTGGCCTTCGCGTGAAATTTTTTGGGTGCAGCAGCTGCATTAGGCTCCGCTCCAGGAGCAGAGTTTGTTGGGGCAGCCTTTGGCTGCTTTGTGAGGGGGGGAGACAGGTACAGTTCAGTGTTGCTGTTCTGGGTGCCTGTCACCGAGGAGGCCACTGCCGATGACGCCGAGGATGGGCCTCCGGCGGAGATTATATGATCTTCCCGAGAAATCTTCAGGCGTGTGGATTGTGCCACGGCCTTTTGTGGATGGGGTTGGGACCTTGATGTCGACACCAGGTCCACCAGCTCGACCCGTGTGCCAACTGAAACTGAACGCGGTTGCGGTCCTCGCTTCACCGCTTCAGCAAAAGTGCCCTTCTCTTGGAAGGTGAATCGCTTCCTAGCCTCTGGGTAAGATATGTTCTGTTTTATCTTCAAGCTAATTATTTCTTTTTCTCGCTTCCAGATAGGGCACAACCTGGAGTACGCGCCATGTGCGCCAGTGCAGTTAATACATTTCGGAGTGCGCTCACATTTCTCTTCGGTTTGCTCGTCTTCGCCGCAGGTGACGCATGTAGGCTTGCCTCGGCATGACGTCGAGCCATGTCCAAAACGCTGGAATTTGAAACAACGCCTTGGGTTTGGTATATAAGGGCCCACCTTGCAATGTAAGTATGAATGGAGTCTGGTAAAGTAGTGGTATTAAATGTTAGGACAATATGTTTTGTCTTTATTTCTGCATTGTTCTTTCTGATTGTGATCCTGCGGGCGGAAATTACGCCTTGCTCGGCAAGTTCTTCTTCAATCTCTCCATCAGTGCTTTGTAAAAGTTCGTGTTCTGAAATGACTCCTTTGGTATAGTTAAGGCTGCGGTGAGGTGTGACCTGCACATCCAGTTGGCCAAGCTTTTTCGTATTTAGCAGTCTGACGCTTTGGTCTTTAGTCTCAATTTTAGTCTCCTGTTCTTTGCTTCTTCGCTTTGAAGTCTTTTCCAACACAGTTCCTGATATTCTTTGCAATTGCAAGGCTGACAAATCAGCTACAGGTTCGTCGGTTATGGAGTGCACAACAAAAAACTTTGGAAAGCTTTCCGTCGACATTTGCGGCACATGTTTCACGTCGGTCCGGCCCCTTTCAGAAGGGAGTTTTCAGAAGGGACCGATCAGAAGGGAGTTTTTTGTTGGCCATAAGATAGTGTATGTTGTTCGGCAGCCGCGCTGGTCACCCACCATGGAGGCCAACATGGGAATGCTTTAGACGTACTAACCATACGCGGCCACTATAACTTTATGCATAAGGGCCAAGGTAGACCAGTACGCACAGGGTTATCCCTCGCTGCCCGGAAAATAAGAAAATAAGGAAGGAGTTAGATGACAGGATAGGTGGGAGAGAGAAAATAGGAAAGAAAAGTGTGGAGGGAGTACAGGAAATGGAAACTGGCTGATTTCCCCCGGGCGGGTCAATCCTGGGGTACAGTCTGTTGGAAGCGGGGGCCAAAGTGGAGTGTTGCATCTGCTGAGGGGCCTCTAAGGTCCAAATACTCGGCGTCTGCTCAGCCACCAGGATTTCTTTTTCCCTAGACACGACAAAGCCACGCATAGCCTAAGCGTGGGTGCTGGGGTACGTGGTGGCGCACTACTCACCAACATCCCCTAGAGGGGACGCCCCTGCGGGCAACTGGTTGTGTGATAAGGTCGACAATATCGTTTATATAGATAAGAAATAATAACGGGCCAAGGACGTTTCCCCGAGGGACTCCAGACGTTACCGGGAGGGAGCGCGAGGAGTGATCACCAACACGAACAAATTGGGTTCTGTCAGTGAGGTACGCAGCAATCCATTTGATCAAGAAAGAAGGTAGACCGGCGAATTTGAGTCTTCAAATAAGTTCGTTATGTGAAACAAGATCAAACGCTTCCCGAAAATCTAAAAAAAATTACATCTACTCGGCCTGATCTATCGAGGATTTTTGCGAAGCTGTGCACAACTTAAGTTAATTGACTTACAGTCGAGTAGCCTTTCCTAAAACCATGCTGAAGTGGAGTTAGAAAACCTTTGTTATTTAGAAATTCAGTTACGTAATTGGCAACGATGTGTTCTAACATTTTACAGCATGATGATAGCAATGAAATGGGGTGATAATTCTTTAGGAGGGCGGAGTTGCCTTTTTTGAGCACAGGGACTATACGAGCCGCTCGCCAGTCAGAAGGATGGTTTGCCTACAAAATGGACGCTCGGAAAATAACGACTGAGAACTTTGATAACATTTCAGCGTAACGGTGCAGGAATACATTGGGGATGTTACCTGGTCCTGGAGACGAACGTACGTAGTTTTAAGTTCAGAAGCATCGCGCAGACACCAGGCAAAGACACCAAGTCACACTCATCGTCGATTTGTTGGTGGAGGACATCGCTTTGCGCATGTCTGACTGGAATGGAAAAAAGCACTCTGGAAATATTCATTAAAATGATTCGCGACTACTTGCTTGTCATGAATGATAGCATCGCCATGCAGTATTTGATCTACGGGCTTTCTCTTTATGGATAAATGGCTCCAAAATTTATCAGGCTTATTCTTTATAAAGCTAGGCAAAGTAACCTGAAAATAGTGCCGCTTGGCTCTGCTCACAGTGTGGCCCGTGTACGATCAATGGTGCGCTGGCAGGCGCCGCTCCGTTTCAAACGTTTCGGTTTCCTTTTGGTTTGTAAGATACATCGTGTAATCCAAGGTGTTGGTTTTGTACGCTTCCTGATTTTGTTTGGGATAAAACTGTCGAGACAATGACTGCATATCTCCTTAAACTGGTGCCATAGTAGAGTGACGTCAGACCCATTAAAATCACTTAGTCGAAGATCAAGAGAGTCCAGCACACTTTCGTCGCTTGCGCGTGGAAAATATTTCACAGTTTCAGGTTGTACGGACAGGAAGTCGCGTGAAGCATTGAAAACACATGGAAAGCACGCAATTTTGTGATCAGATGTGCCAGGCTCAACAGTCACTTCAAAATTTTCAATTGAACGGCTAACAAAGACTAGATCCAGTACGGAACTAGAGGAGTGAGTAATATGAGTAGGCTCGTTGACTACTTGTATTATGTTTTTAGCAAGAATTATGTCAAACATATACTTAGAATGACTGTTGTGCATACTGTCAAGGGGTGGTTTGTTTCAAATAGTACCAGGCAAGTTGAGATCACCTGTCAATATTATTCTGTCATGAGTAATTGTAGCCATATGTTCACACAAATTATTCATAAATTAGGAGTGAGAATCGGGTGCTCTATATACAGCAAATAACAAAATACTTTGTCCAAAAAACTTGACTTTTAAGGTGACACTCTCATGGTTGTCAATCTGCAGATAAATGCAGACAATGGTTTTTTACTAGAAAGGCAACTCCGCCCCTCTTGACTCGCGATAACGGCGAAATACGTGAAAAGTGCTAGGAAAAATATCATCATCAATATCCTCATGTAACCAAGTTTCTGTTATTACTGCTATAGGTGGGTTATATTCAAAGGAAATAGCTTCCAGTTTTTCGCTTTTGTTCACGATGCTTCGCGCATTTAAATTCAGCAGCCGTAGGTCTTTGTCTCTTATTTTAACAGCGCAATAAAACAGCGGAGCACAATGAAGAATGGACTTACCGGGTGACACCTCATTGATTAGGCGAGTTGTTTTCAGTTCCTTTTTTTATTCTCATACCATATAAAGAAATTTTTGCGATCTTCAGTTTGTCGTTGACTAAAGACACTTTTTGTTTCAGCAGTCTCTCTTCCTCAGCGCTTTCCTAGAGAAGTTTTCGCTTTCTGAGCGTATCTCTAGAGTAGTCGTTCTGCACCGATAATTTTACACCTTTTAGCTTATGACAGTTATTCAGCACTTCTTGCTTTTCGTTGTAATCTAGGAAAATACGATTACTGGTCGGTTGCCACTGCCTCTCCCCTAGCCTATGAATCCTGCCAACCGAAGTGCAATTTACATTAAGTCTTGTAGAAAAAAGGTCGGTGATAACTTTCGTTTTCAATGCAGTGCAGTCCATCTTCGTCTTCCCTAATGCCTAAAATAACTACGTTTGAGCGCCTACTGCGATCCTCCATTTCTGTAACCTTCGCCTGAAGAAAGTTGACTGTCTTTTCCAGGGCGTACACAACGGCTGCTCGCTTTTCTAGCTCCGTATACCTGAGATTCATATCGGAAATAAGTTTTCTCATCTCCGTTTGTTCCGTCCTGAGTGCAGCTATCTCAATCGTCAGTTTATTTTACCCTAGCAGCAGTTTTTGTAGGAGTTCAGTAGTACTGGAATCGCCTAGACAGGCACCAGGGTTTGTTTCGACGTCTCCGCACAAAAGCAAGGTGCATACGCAGTAAACATTATGCACAGAACAAAGGAAGATAACCTGCACAAGGCACCAGAAATGATTCTGTAGCCACATACTGACGCTGGTTCCGCTGAGCCCACTGATGCAGGAACTTGCTAGCCGGTCTTTTAAATACAGCTCTGACGAAGTCACGTGTCCCAAAGGTGGCGCTGCAGATGTGACGTCACAGGGTACGCAGTAGGGATGTCCATGTGCCGATGACGTGGTTGAAGAAATGATGCATGTGTGCCCTGATGATGGATAAGGTTGTGCATACGCTCCGGTCAGACCAAGGAAGATAACCTGCACAAGGCACCAGAAAGGATTCTGCAGCCACATTCTGGAGCTGGGTCCACCGAGCCCACTGAAGCAGGAACTTGATGGCCGGTTTTTTAAATGCAGCTCTGACGAAGTCACGTGTCCTAAAGATGGCGCTGCAGAGCATGAAAAATATGTAATGAATAAAGCTAGTAGGAATGCAGCTGTCATGAAAAATAGGGCACTGTGGAATTACAATAGGTATGAGGTGGTAAGAGGGATCTGGAAAGGGGTGATGGTCCCTAGCCTGACCTTCGGGAATGCGGTCCTGTGTATGAGGCCAGATGTTCAAGCAAGGCTGGAAATTAGGCAACGGGGAGTAGGGAGGTTAGCTTTGGGAGCACATGGCAATACACCAAATCAGGGGGTACAGGGTGATATGGGATGGGCGTCTTTCGAGAGCAGAGAGGCTAGCAGTAAGATAGCATTTGAGGAACGATTGAGAAGGATGGAGGAAAAGCGGTGGGCTAGGAAAGTTTTCAGATACCTGTATATAAAGAATGTTGACACGAAATGGAGAAAGCGAACTAGAAAATTGACAAGCAAATATCTGGACAGCAGTAAGGGGGCAAATCAGCAATTATCGGTTAAGAAAAAGGTTAAAGGAACAGAGAGAGCTTTGTGGAAAACAGGGATGCTGACGAAATCGACACTAGAAACATACCGGACCTTTAAACAGGAAATTGTCAAAGAAAATATCTATGATAATTGTAGGGGAAGTTCTTTGTTGTTTGAGGCCAGGACTGGAGTTTTGCGGACTAAGAAGTATAGAGTCAGGTACCAGGAGATAGACACTTTGTGCATTGCGTGCGGAGAGGAGGAGGAAACGGCTGAACACTTGATACTTTTCTGTAAAGGGCTTCACCCTACAGTGGAAGGCAGCGGGGCTGACTTACCCAAGGCATTGGGGGTTTAGGGATAGTGAAGGGAAAGTGGATTTTAAGAGGTTAGAAGTAACCCAGCGAAGGTTATCTGATTGGTGGCTAAAAGCAAGACAGGAGTAAAATTTCACAGGACATGGCTAGGTGGCTTGAGCCACCGCCCGATGTAAAGGGTTCAGCCGTATCCATCCATCCATCCATCCATCCATCCATCCATCCATCCATCCATCCATCCACAGTGTACCTAGTAGGGATGACCATGTGCCGATGACGCGGTTGAAGCAATGCTGCATGTGTGCCCTGATGATGGGTAAGGTTGCGCATACGCTCCAGTCAGACCAAGGAAGATAACCTGCACAAGGCAGCAGAAAGGATTCTGTAGCCACATGCTGACACTGGGTCCGCCGAGCCCACTGAAGTAGGAACTTGCTGGCCGGTTTTTTAAATGCAGCTCTGACGAAGTCACGTGTCCCAAAGGTGGCGCTGTAGATGTGACGTCACGGGGTACGTAGTAGGGATGTCCATGTGCCGATGACGTGGTTGAAGCAATGCTGCATGTGTGCCTTGATGATGGGTAAGGTTGCGCATACGCTCCAGTCAGACCAAGGCAGATAACCTGCACAAGGCACCAGACAGGATTCTGTAGCCACATGCTGGCGCTGGGTCCACCGAGCCCACTGAAGCAGGAACTTGATGGCCGGTTTTTTAAAGGGAGCTCTGTCGAAGTCGCGTGTCCCATAGGTGGCGCTGCATATGTGACGTCACAGATGAGGGTATTCGACTAGAAGGGGATAAAGCAATAAAACACAAAACACATAGGAACAAGGATGACGGAAAAATTTTCAGCAAAGCACGTGGTACATAATTTATCGAAGGAGGATAGACCGGTTACAGCAATAGCTTCACTTGAGCAAGGAGAGTGGGAAAGGGCAGAGAAGAAGGTTCCTAGTGGCACATCAACAGGACCAGATGGTATCCCGATTATGTTGATAAAGAAGTTAGGACCAAAATCCAAGCAAACATTAATACAGGTAGTGAACAAAATGATAGTGGATGAGAAAGTCCCCGATGAATGGCGATTAAGTAGAATGAACATGATATATAAGGGAAAGGGGGACAAAGCAGACGTAAGTAACTATCGCCCCATAACAGTGACGTCTGTGGTTTACAGGGTGGTGATGCAAATTATAAAGGATAGACTGCAGGCTTGGGTGGAGAACGAGGGGGTGCTAGGGGAACTACAGAATGGGTTTCGGAAACAAAGGAGGTTGGAGGACAATCTATTTTCATTGACACAGTGTATAGAAATTGCGGAAAAGGAACATAGGCCCTTATTGCTAGCATTTCTGGATATTAGGGGAGCCTATGACAACGTTACTCAGGAGCATTTGTGGGACATATTGGGCACATTGGATGTGGAAAATGGAGTAATTAATCTTTTAAAAGATATATATAGAGGTAACAGAGTGCTCATAAAATGGGAAAAAAATGTATCAGGGCCTGTAGAGATACAGCGGGGGCTTAGACAAGGATGTCCTCTGTCCCCTTTGTTGTTCATGTTGTACCTGCAAGGTTTGGAGGCCAAGCTAGAGGGGAGCGGACTAGGTTTCAACCTATCTTTTTTCAAGCAAGGGGAATTGATTAAACAGACATTACCGGGACTAATATATGCGGACGATATAGTGATAATGGCTGACAACAAGGAAGACCTGCAGAAGTTGTTAGACATATGCAGTACAGAGGGAGATAGATTAGGCTTCAAGTATAGTAAGGAAAAATCTGCAGTCATGACATTTAATGAAGAGGGCGGCGAGCATAGAATACAGGAGTTCGTGCTAAAGGTAGTGAATGAGTACAAGTATCTTGGGGTGTGGATAAATAACAGTGTTGAGTATCTGACAGAGCATGAAAAATATGTAATGAATAAAGCTAGTAGGAATGCAGCTGTCATGAAAAAGAGGGCACTGTGGAATTACAATAGGTATGAGGTGGTAAGAGGGATCTGGAAAGGGGTGATGGTCCCTAGCCTGACCTTCGGGAATGCGGTCCTGTGTATGAGGCCAGATGTTCAAGCAAGGCTGGAAATTAGGCAACGGGGAGTAGGGAGGTTAGCTTTGGGAGCACATGGCAATACACCAAATCAGGGGGTACAGGGTGATATGGGATGGGCGTCTTTCGAGAGCAGAGAGGCTAGCAGTAAGATAGCATTTGAGGAACGATTGAGAAGGATGGAGGAAAAGCGGTGGGCTAGGAAAGTTTTCAGATACCTGTATATAAAGAATGTTGACACGAAATGGAGAAAGCGAACTAGAAAATTGACAAGCAAATATCTGGACAGCAGTAAGGGGGCAAATCAGCAATTATCGGTTAAGAAAAAGGTTAAAGGAACAGAGAGAGCTTTGTGGAAAACAGGGATGCTGACGAAATCGGCACTAGAAACATACCGGACCTTTAAACAGGAAATTGTCAAAGAAAATATCTATGATAATTGTAGGGGAAGTTCTTTGTTGTTTGAGGCCAGGACTGGAGTTTTGCGGACTAAGAAGTATAGAGTCAGGTACCAGGAGATAGACACTTTGTGCATTGCGTGCGGAGAGGAGGAGGAAACGGCTGAACACTTGATACTTTTCTGTAAAGGGCTTCACCCTACAGTGGAAGGCAGCGGGGCTGACTTACCCAAGGCATTGGGGTTTAGGGATAGTGAAGGGAAAGTGGATTTTAAGAGGTTAGAAGTAACCAAGCGAAGGTTATCTGATTGGTGGCTAAAAGCAAGACAGGAGTAAAATTTCACAAGACATGGCTAGGTGGCTTGAGCCACCGCCCGATGTAAAGGGTTCAGCCGTATCCATCCATCCATCCATCCACAGGGTACGTAGTAGGGAAGTCCATGTGCCGATGACGTGTTTGAAGCAATGCTGCATGTGTGCCTTGATGATGGATAAGGTTGCGCATACGCTCCGGTCAGACCAAGGCAGATAACCTGCACAAGGCACCAGACAGGATTCTGTAGCCACATGCTGACGCTGGTTCCGCCGAGCCCACTGAAGCAACAACTTGCTGGCCGGTCTTTTAAATGCAGCTCTGACGAAGTCACGTGTCCCAAAGGTGGCGCTGCATATGTGACGTCACAGGGTACGTAGTAGGGATGTACAGTCGAGCGCGATATGAAGGTTATCGCGCGAGCGTCGGCCGAGAACATGAACAGCGCCATGGCCCAGAATTATCTGCCGAGGCGAGGGAGGTATAAGGTCAGCTTCCCTCACTCTTTTTGCTGTTCCTTCAGCAGCTGTCACTCCCTCCTGGGCTATCATTTTTTTATTTTATTTTCGAAGGCTCCAAACAAGATAAACATGGCAGCACGCTGCAAGTAAAAGCGCCAGTTTGGGCAAAAATGCACGGTATCTCTATTATTTTTCATAGCTTTCGCGTCGCCAATTTCACTATGACGAAGTATTGTAGCCAGGTATGCCCTAAACATTTTAAAAATGAAGATGTTTTATGTGCGGTCGTCCAGAACTCACGAGCGCATCACGATTTTCTTCGAGTTTCTGACTACAGCCCGATCCATCTTATCATCACTGTCGCAAGGAGCGACCGGAAGATGAAAGGACGCAGCATAAAAATTTCCATAACTGCGCTAAATATGGATAGATTTTGTGCATAAATAAGAAAAATAGTCTTAATTATACTGTTTCCTTCAAAGCTCTGTAGTTACACTCGTGCGAAGCAGAGCGAAATCATTACCGATGAAAGGATTCACATGTGCAAGCTGGTCCCTGAGGCCGAGATCAGACAACGCGGTCGAAATTGGAATGTGTGCGGCAGCCAAGCCGGAGCTGCGGGTCGCAAATAAGAGACAGACGAGGAACGATAGAGTCACTAAGGCGTTTGAATATCGATAAACGCTAACCGTTCCGATATGTGTTCGGGCTACTATGGTCTCTAAATGATTCTGCGAATTTCAGCGGTGGTTGTGTACAGAATCACTTCACTTTCGATATCAGTGGCATCGTATAAGGAGAGGGCTAAGCAATGAACTACCACTGAAAATGGCTGTGTCATCGATGCTTACCCATTAATGTTCATATTTGAACAGCGCAATAAAACAACGGGACACAACGAAGAAAGGACACCACAAGCGCTGACTCGCAACTAGATTTTTAATTCACGTCCAAGCATCTTAAATACTAAGAACGCCAAACACAAACAAGAGGGAAAAACGAAAAGAAAAACGACACAAAGCTGCTAATCATGCCCACAAAGGTGACAATCAGCACGAGCACGAGACTACACATCTTGGCCGGATAAAAACATCATCTCTTTATCAGTTAGTGTGACAGAAGGATCACTAATGCAGCTATCAGTTTCCAAGCGGATGTGAAAAGCCTCTAAAATTTCCCGCGTTAGGCGGTCATTATGTTTTCCTAGGATGACGGTGTTAGACAACAGAGGGGTGCAAGTACCTTCTCTCCAGTGGCGGGCAAGGTTACAAGAAGACCCATTATCTCGGGACCTGTGGTGCTCACTAAGACGAGCGTTGATGCAACGTCCTGTCTGGCCAATATAACTCAACCCGCAAGTGCACGGAATCCTGTAGACAACCCCCACATTACAGGGCACAAAAGGGCTCTTATGGTTGGTCTGACAACCCCCAGTCTTTTTCTTCGCGGTTGTTGCCTTAGCCTTCTCTTCCACCTGCCTGCAAACACCTCTAAGTTTTTTAGGCGCTGAAAAGACCACAAAAGACCACAATTTTGGAGGCTTTTCACATCCGCTTGGAACCTGATAGCTGCATTAGTGATCCTTCTGTCACACTAACTGATAAAGAGATGATGTTTTTATCCGGCCAAGATGTGTAGTCTCGCGCTCGTGCTGATTGTCACCTTTGTGGGCATGATTAGCAGCTTTGTGTCGTTTTTCTTTTCGTTTTTTCCCTCTTATTTGTGTTTGGCGTTCTTAGTATTTAAGATGCCTGGACGTGAATTAAAAATCTAGTTGCGAGTCAGCGCTTGTGGTGTCCTTTCTTCGTTGTGTCCCGTTGTTTTATTGCGCTGTTCAAATATGAATCAATACCAACTCGCCCAGTTCGCAGCTTTAACCATTAATGTTGACTAGACTCAAATTCATTTCAATCGTTCTTTATTGGCTTCCAAAAGAGACGAATGCATCTTATGCATTATCACAGGCTTAGCGCTTTGACCTCGGTCCTAATACTTCAACGCGGCGCCCATTCTTTCTTTCACGTCTTTTATCCTTTTCGGGATAGAAGCGAACAGAGATTCTGCAAGTTCTGGGTCCTGTCGGAGGACATTCCACTCCCTCTCAACGGCTGCCCACAGAGTGTCTGCGTCAATGTTCGTCAAGTTGGAGCGAGCCAGCTGTGCCTTCATTAAACCCCAATCATTTTCGATTATATTCAGATCGGCGCTTTTTGGTGGCCAGAGGAGCTGCGCCATTCCAGACTTGGTGAGATTTTCTTGCACTGATGGTGCAGTGTGAACAGGGCAGCCGTCGTGTTGGAAATAAAAACATCCATCAGGGAAAGGTCTGTTCACGTCGAAACGAAGGAGAACAGTGTCGATAATCTCGTTGTAGACTTCGGCCGTCAGCCTCCCTGGGATGCGGAAGAGGGGACCCAGACCGGCGTAGGTTATTGCACCCCGGACGTTGACCGAGACACGCCCGCTTGCTCCGACATCGCGGACGTTTTCACCTTCATAGCTGCAATAAAATTGATGCATCTAATTTAACAACCAGAATTACGCACAGGGCAGTTACCACAATATAATAAGAGACTGAGCGCTAGCTGCTAAGGTATTTTCAGTTCGTGATACACTGGGGTAAAGAATTTCAGAGCGACGTGCATATTTTCTAGCTAGAGACCACCGATCTTAGTTTTGCACACTTACTCGCACTTCGACTGAAACTCCGCTACGGTCTTAAAGCCTCTCCTCGGGCGGCGGATTTCACAGCAGCCGCCACACACGAAGCGTGCCATATTCCTCTGCTCTAGCCGTATACTCTCCGCGCTTCCCCCCCCTCCCCCATCATAACTAACTCTGGTCACCTATTCCTGTATAGACCTGTTGGCCTCTTCCCATGGCAACGCCTGTCTTTCTCCTACGTGGTTACCACGCTACTACTGCGCTGCAACTTAAATCAAAGACGATGCAGTGAGCTCTGCAAAATAAAATCACAGCTAACTTTAATAGAAAAGAGAAACAGAGTCGTCCAGGGAGCAAGCGGGACTCGCAAAAGAAGTTTATTGAAGCGAGCCGAGAATAAATAACCGCGCTTGGTGATGCTTGTGCGGCTACTCAATCTATGTTTGCTCCAATAAACTTCACGTCCCTGAAGGATGAGGTTAAGAAGTTTGCGGGGATACGGTGGCCGCAGCTGGCACAGGACAGAGTTAACGGGACGAACACGGGAGAGGCCTTCGCCCTTCTGTGGGCGTAATATGGGTGTTGATGATGACTTCGCTGATAAAACTAAAGAGTGGGCCCAAAGCAGCTGTTCTTGTGAAATGATATGCAAGAAAAGTAAATATCACCGGCAGCCATCGACTCTCCAAACACGAAGTCGCTGGTTCCAGCAGGTAGAGAATGTCGATTCGTCACTAAATATGGCCTGTTGCCAGTCCTCAGCGCTCCATGCTTCGTGCCGATGTGCAAATTTCAAACGCTTCTTGCGATGTTCGCTGGTCAAAAGCGGCTTTCTCGCAGCCACGCGGCTTTTAATACCCGCAGCGTTAAAAGTCTCTTTCGGATAGAGACAATGGCTTAGGCGAAGGCCAAGTTCTTCTTTGATTTTCTTGGCTGTCGTGAATGGATCGTGGACGGCGGCAGCTATTATCAGCGCGTCTTCCTCCGCAGTTGTTCTTCTGGGCCTTCTTTGATGCGGGGCATCTTCCAAGCGGTTTTCCCGGTGAAACACTCGAAGAATGCGGTTGACTCTCTTCTGAGGACGGTTCACCTTCCGGGATATCTCTCGCTGGGACATGAACTTTCCCAATGAAACAATTTCGTGGCGCTCCTCTAACGTAAGTCGTCGCGACATTTTCCTTGCGACAAGTGGTCTGGGATCCCATCGATCATTCCAGCAGTTATATACCCTCATGAAAAACTGTTTCGCGGAATGTTATTGGTGGACAAAGACAATATGACGAGGCGGTGTTGCGTTTTTATATTTTTCCAACTTCAAAGCCAATGTTTCCCACTACCGTCCTATTTCTCTTACATCTACGGTCTGTAAAATCCTAGAACATTTAATTTTGAAGCACATTACAACGTTTGTTGAAAACCACAAATTAATTATTCCCAATCAACATGGCTTCCGAAAAGGTTTGTCTACGACGACACAATTACTAGAAACGGTCCATGACTTAGCTATGACAATCAATAAAGGGGGGCAAACAGATATGATTTTCCTTGATTTGTCAAAAGCCTTCGACCGGGTATCTCATCCTAAGCTTCACTATAAGCTAGTTCACTTCATTGGTAATGGTACAGTAACTAATTGGTTAAAAGCCTATTTAAATGGTCGTCACCAGTTTGTCTTCTTTGAAAACAGCGAGTCGGACTTGGCGGAAGTATTCTCTGGCGTGCCACAGGGGTCAGTGCTTGCACCACTTCTTTTCCTTCTTTTTATTAATGATTTGAGCAAGAATATCGATGCAACAGTACGCATGTTGCCGGATGACTGCGTCATCTACAAAGAAATCAATAGCCCTGCCGACCAAATTGCCCTAAACAACTCACTGCACTCTGTATCAAAATGGTGCGACAACTGGCAGATGGCCCTAAACCTGGAAAAAAACAGTCTGCATGAAAGTCACTAGAAAGAAACAGCCATTAAATTACAATTATGAAATCGAACAGAAGACACTCACAAAGGTAGAGCAGTTCAAGTATCTTGGCGTTATTATTGCCTCGGACCTACGATGGAACGAGCACGTGACACACATTACCACAAAGGCGCATTCTGCTCTTTACATGATAAGACGTTCCCTTCGACTTGCTTCACCGAAAACAAAACTTTCGGCATACATTTCACTTCTTCGTTCTGTGCTAAAATACAGTATTATTACTTGGCTGCCCTACACTAAACAATATATCGATAGATTAGAAAGTGTCCAGAGGAAAGCTGTCCGATTTATTTTCAACAAATACAGTCGTCATGAATCCCGCACACTGCTTCTGCAAAAAGCCGTCCTCTCTACAATCCACACACGAGCCAGACTGCTGCGGTTTAAGTTTCTGTTCCTCCTTTTGAATGATCGCACAAAACTTGATAAGACTAGATATCTGAGCCTAACACACGTGTCACAAGAACAAAACATGAATAACACCTATCCGAATACCGATACCGTAGTGATACATTCAAAATTTCATTTTTCCCTCATGTGATTCATGAGTGGAATATGTTGCCTCCAGAAATTGTGAACCGGATGTCCCCTGAAGCATTTGTATCGAAGCTAACAAACCATCTTGAAAATTTAACAACAGTGTCACCATGTGCGTTTACGTGTACCTTTGTGTAAAATGAAAAAGTTCCTTCTCTGCTGTTTCTTTTTCTTTTTTTTCTTTCGCACTTTTTCATATGTATGTAAACCCGATCCTGTTAGGGCCTCAAAGTGAGGCCAACAGTATGTACTAAATAAAAATAAATGAATAAAATAAATAAGTGGAGATGCTGCGTCGTGGTAATGGTCACGTGTTTGATGACGGGGGGGGGGGGGGTTGCCTTTCCTAAAAACAGACGTTGCGTATATAAACGCATCTTCCGTAAGGAATAAACAGTTGTGAATTTGCGCTTGTGTCGTGTGTGTGTTGTCTTCTTGTGTCGCTTATAGCGCACACGTTCCCATAATGAGCCAGCTATGCGTTTTTACTTTCTTCAAATCCAGCGTAGCGTCTAGGCTGCGAATGAAGCCAGACTGAGAATCTTATTCGCGGTCTAAGCTCTCGCTTGACACAAGCAGGCCGGTTGCACTGCCGAGCCCGGACGTCTAGGGTCTTCTCGGTCGTGGAGGCGTGCTGCATGAATTCCTAGGAAAGGGGGATTCCTGGCTCACTTGGTGGGTGGAAATTTGAACCGCGCACGCAGTGAGAAAATGCAAAATCAGTCCGCGTAACGTTACGCGTAGCGTGTTGCGGCTGCCGTTGTACCCCCTAAATGGCTTATAACAAAGCTATTGCGGATTTCCCTGTAAAAAATGCCTTCCACAAAGTATAAATACCTGCAACGTTTTCAAGGAGCCTCGCTTTGGTCACCTCGTGAGGACATTGTGCAATAATAAGCCGATAAACTTTCCTCCTTGTTTGGTGTCTTTTATGTAGCTGTTTGCTTTGTTGCTTGAGCTTCGCTGCGTAGCCATGCTGTTCATGGATCTCCCTAATTTCGAGCTAACTCGGCAAGTGCCCTTTGCCTAAGCTTCTGCGACCTGCATGTCACGTAATAGGAGCAGCAGCAGCGCAGCCTGCTCGCGTTTGGCATCTAAAAGGCGTGGCTTGGAATGCCAGTCCCTTTCCGCGTGTGCCTTACTTTCTCGAGTTTTCACATAGACAAAGAGTGCTGAAAATGCTCATCGCGGCTGAGGAGTGAGCCTGCTCGGCGCAGAATGGGGGGCCGCCGACATCCAGTGAGCGTCCACGAGGAGAGCGCCAATGAGCGTCGCCAGGAGGGCTATAGTGTCACCAGCGCAGTGCAGTGGTACAATGGCAAGTGAGTAGTCACCAGCTAGTCAACGACGATTTAAAACTTAAAAGAAGCCTACAGGGCGTTGGAACTCGGATTACTAGCTCTAGTTCGCGTTTTGTGCGTTCGCTTTTGCTTCAGCGTTGCGTTGTGACTTGCTTTGCGAATGCGTTAATTCCCACGACCCGCAGCTACATGGCGTCTCCGCCCTTTTGTCTCCGCGCTTACCCGCGCATCACAAGAACGAGCTTCTATGCGCCGTTATTAAGGAGAAAGCATTAGATGGCTCACTTTCAACGTCACGTCCGCAAAAAACGGCACCATGTGACGCCACGAGCCGACGGGTCACCCGATGAAGATGACGTCACGCCATTACTAGCATAAATTACCATACATAGTGTTAAATAATGTAATTGGGCATTCATGAAGGTGCGTCTGTCTGTCGGTTGTTGCCAGGAAGAAAAGGAAAGTGCACAGGCCTGCTCACTGGCTCAAGCCGAGCCACAATCGCTACCACGTGCAGATAGTAGGAGAGTTGAAAGATGGGATAGAAAGACAGGATATTAAAGACGCGCTAAAGATAAGGCCGATCCCGGAGGCAGTGCAATACCGGGCCAAACGGTGGCGAAGTGAAGCAACCTTCAAACTTTCCGCCACATTTCCAAACTTAAGTCCAATTGGACCCGTAACAGATTGAAGAGAAGTTTATTTACCACGGGCCTGAAATGGACTGGCAGCCCTCGCAAAAACAGACAAAGAACGGCGGAACTAAAGACATCCTTTGGCGACTAGCGTCACCCTACCTGTGCAAAAATGCATGTTGGCATAAAATGCACAATTACATAATCCATGAATGTCCAAAAGAGTTCAAAAGATACTCTACCCGTAACAGATACTCTACGGGTTCCAGACTCGTGTTGCTCTTGAAGGTGTGGATGAAATCCCAGCGATGGCTTCACTGGCTGACCACCTCAATGTGGTGGCAGCATAGCCGCTACATTCGCATGAAAATCTTGAGCAACCATTCGTCGTACAGCGTTCCGGGTGATGTCATAGTATTCCTCTTTGCATACAGCTTACATGTTTTAGTCAAGTTCGAGGCTGGCTTGCGATAGGGGTTCGGACCGATGATATGTGCACCTTTAGTTGCATGCGTTAAGGAGCGGTAGAGGTGTCCACCGAGATGTCGAGATGTGAGAGCTACGGCGCCCATCCTCGAAAAACATGGTTCGCATTCTTCCACGTAAGCATTTTTCCGCTATTAACGCGATTGATTGAACAACTTTTATTTCCATCAGAAAAGACGTTTGTTTGAACACAGGGAGTTGCGCGTCCGCGGTTAGAGGCTGGCTGGCAGTCCTTGACTATACTCCGTTTCATACATAGCTTGTCTACACAGCCAAAGGTACGGAAGTAGTCCGTAAAAAAAAACTAACAAAATGTGTCACTCCGCCTCGCGTCGTGGCTGAGTGGTACGAAGCGCGGGCATGTTTGTTCATTTTGTGAGGGGGCCCAGGTTCGATCCTCAGCGTAGGTTTGTTCTTTTTTTTATCTTTTTTCGGCGAATCTCTAGATAGAAAGTCTAAATGCGAGCCATATATAAGTGGCCTTTTTTGTTATCAAAATGAAATGACTTCTTTAATAAGAAGCGTGCTGTTAACTTTTTCCGCAGGGAAACGAAAGTGAAGTGAGAGTTGGCAACGGATGTGCTGAGAGGCGCTGTTTTTCGGTGTTCACGGATTTTTTCGCATGCTGCACACAATGATTCATTAATTGTGGGGTGATAGAATTCAGTGTGGCTTCAATTATTTTACTCCGCCAGAAAGACCTTCTTTCTTAAACCTCACAACTGTCCGAGGGCTCACTCCGGTCATCTCGCCCACAATTGCGAGAACGTCACGCACAGTCTTCTCGGGGTGGAGCTTCCTTATGCTTGCGTAGACATTAACTATCACCGCCTTGCAGTCTTTAGAAAACTTTGGAGACTTCACCTTGGAAAAGAGGCGAACAGGAGATGTTTTCGAAGTCGAAGCGGGGGAAGAAAACAAGCGAGCAGGTGACAGCGACGCCATTTTCACAAACAGACCTGCCGGCTCAGCTGCGAAAACCTGATACAGCCGGCGCCTGAGAAAACGAAAAATCTGCGTCACTCGGTTCTGGAAAACATAAAAGAAAAATCAATCTATTTGCAAAATAAAACACTTCCATCGGTCTACTATAATATCAACTACTGTTCACTTTGCTTGTCAATTCATTTCTATTTTTATTTTTGACGCACTATATTATGATGCGGACGAGGATCGCAAACAGGCACCGTAGCCTTGGCTGCGTAGACAGCTAAGTATGAAACGGAGTATAGTAGCGGCCTCTTCCGCCAGATGGATGGTGGTGCGCTGAAGCTCAGGGTCCGGGCTTCTTGGCAGGGCCCCTCAGGCTTCTCTACTATCGATATTTTTGACCGCAGTTTTACTGTCGCTTAATACGAATTTTGCTTTTGTTCCTACGCAGACTAGCAACTTCATCCGCAGTCTCTATGTTGCGCCCCCCGGATGGCTGCCGCGGAGACTGGAGCCCCTTGGCCGTTGACGACCGAAGCTACTGCCGCTCCCGTCTCGCTACCCGCCGCATCAACATACGCTACGTCCGCTTCCTTCATATTACCGAACCACTGCTCTAAAAGAGTGCGGTGAGGGGCTAGTTGGTACGACATTATGGAAACAATGAATAACTGCGCAGGACGGGACAAGAGAAAAGAAACACACGAGACAAGCGCAGCGCTTGTCTCGTGTGTCCTCTCTTGTCCCGTCCTTTTTGCACAGTTATTCATTGTTTCCATAAACTTTGCTCTAGAGCCACGGCTCTCTTTACCCTGCGTCCTACGTTGAACTGCGGGTGCATATTTTTCGGGAAGGGGGTGACTACCAAGGCGTTCCTTCGTTTCCTGTCGATTTCAACTTTCATTTTGATTCTTCTTTCGGGGCTTATTCCGCATTTTTTTATTTATTCATTTATACTGCAGCCTTAGTAAGGCTATAGCAGGAGTGGGCAGAGAGAGAAAAAAGGTATTAGAATATAAACGTGTAAAAAACAAAGAAAAAACAAATACAAGGGTCACTAACAAGTGATGGCCACCCTAAAACTCGTCAATGGGTAGCGAGCGGACGTTTCCAGGCAGCGAATTGCAGAGTTCAATGGCCAGGGGAAAGAAGGTGTGTTTGAACGCCTCAGTGCGGCAACAGAAACGGGTAAGGTTCAGGCTATGGAAACTTGTAGTGATGGAAGGTTTGCTAAACTTCAAATAGTTGTTTAGTGAAGGTAGGCGCTGGCAGTGTAATCTCCCCATCCGTGAGGATCTTTACGGGTATACAGTAAATAAAAAACCATTGATTAATCTTACCTGCTCCGTTTCCTCGTTACGAGCGGGAATAAGTATATTTAAAGCAGTCAGTATGGTTTGCAGTGTTTATGGTGAGCCGGTCTTGTGTCTGCTATGGCGATGTCCTTTAGTGTGTCTGAATTAATACGGATGAGTTGGCACAGTAACTTTGACCATGACTCGAGTTTCCAGCCACCAGACAGTAGCTTTTTTGAGCAACTTTGTGCATTACTCATCTTGTCCTCGTCGCAAATATATCTGAGTGCCCTTATTTTTATCCCTTTTAGTTTGCGATTTCTTTAATAGCGGGGAATAAAACGACGCACGTGTACTCAGCAGCTCATCGTCATCATCATCAGCCTTACTGCACCCACTGCAGGGCAAAGGCCTCTCCCATGTCTCTCCGATTAACCCTGTCCTTTGCCAGGTGCATCCACCCTTCGCCTGCAAACTTCCTCCTAATCTCATCCGCCCTCCTGACTCTTTGACGCCCCCTGCTACGCTTACCTTCTCTTGGAATCCACTCTGTTACCCTTAAGGACCAGCGGTTATCTTGCCTTCGTAGTACATGCCCTGCCCAAACACATTTCATCCTCTTGATTTCGACTAGGATGTCATTAGCCCACGTTTGTTCCCTCACCCAACTACTCCTGTTTCCGGTCTCTTTAACGTTACACCTATCATTTTTCTTTCCATAGCTCGCTGCGTTGCCCTTAACTTAAGCTGAACCCTTTTCGTTAGCCTCCACGTTTCTGCCCCGTAGGTGGGTACCGGTAAGATGCAGCTGTTGTACACTTATCTTGAGGGAAATTGGTGAAGTGTGTAAGCTCACCGTGTAAAAGTATTCTAAGCTATCATTTATGCTTCATCTCACAAGTCATTTGCAGCACTACGAAAGGTAGATCTGTCGTCCAATCAGGACCAACGAAGACAACAAATAGTCCCTCAAATATTTGAGAACTTTTGTGATAGATCTGGACGACGTTTTGAAAGTACAGCAAGCATTTCATTCACTGGCTAAATTAGCAGAGAAAGTCCGCACGAACAAAGAACTGTGAAGGCCTGCTGGGAAGTTGTACGCAGCGCTTCGTAAACAGGGAGCCCACTGAGCCGGCTGAGTCATCTGCGTGCAGCAGTTGGACGCCAGTGATATTTACTTCCAAGGGATGGAGCCACCAGTCACGGGTGAGCAGCGCGTACGAATGCGTTTTGCAGCGCACGCCGCTCTGATCGGCTCGCATCGCCGCAGCCTTCACAGCGCTGCCTTGTCGATTCGGCTACTCGTCTGTCAAGAAAGAGCCACTGTTGCGTATATAGCGACGGCTATTTACAGCGAGGGCCAGGCCGATGTTCCTTGAGTGGGATTGATGCACATAACTGCTCAAACTGAACAGAAAATTCCACCTTGATACGCGAGTGCCTTCACTTGCTGTACGTAAAGTTAAGCGATGCCGGCACCCTCAAGAAGACCTCCACCCGCCCACCTTTGCTCTCCACCCTTCACAATCCCACCACCCACCATCAACCGTACAGAAGTTCACCCATCCACTTAATTCGCCCCCCCCCCCCCCCCGCCCCCTACACCCATGAAAAATTCCCGCAGCACTGGAGCAAAAACCGACGGCGAAATGGAATAAACGATGCGACGGCAAGGCGAACATTGTAGCAGCGAAATGTACAATCAGGGCGGAATAATACGCGAGCAGCGCTTGTGAGCAAAACAAAATATTTTACCTGTAAACTTTCAGTTGCAATGTACACCTAATAATAATAATAATGTACACCTAGCCTGATTCGTGTTGCTGGGTAAAAGGTCTACCGAATACATAAGCATAAACCGGCTGCAAAGGAATAGCTCGTTGCAGATTGGAAAACTGCGGCATATGCGTGTTCGAGTTTCATTCCGGCCTGACTGTGCACCCAACACTGCTAACGCAAATTTGTTGCACGACATCGCAAGATTTCCTGTGCATTTTTATAGTTATTCGGTACTGGGCTGAAGGTTTATTTGTTTTAACCTTTAGTGCCATTGCCAATACGTATAGTATCTTAGGCGTTGTTTAAGACAGCATGACCTTGAGAGAAGATAGTTATATCTAGATTTTAGTAAGGCCTTCGACTGCGTGAATCACACAATTTTGCTGGATAAACTTGAAAGATATGGGTTTAGAGGAACTGCTCAAAAACTGATGCACTCATATCTTGAAGGCCGATTACAATTCACTGACATAAGTAATCACAAATCGCGGCTCAGACGTATAGAATCATGGGTTCCTCAAGGAAGTATCCTTGGGCCCATTTTGTTTCTATACAACATAAAGGATATCGTAAAACCAGACGAAGAATGCGAGTTCATTATTTACGCGGACGATTGTACCGTTTTTTTCTTCTCTGGGAAGGACATGGCAGAAATTGAAAGTAAAGCACGGGCTTTTTGTTGTAATCTGAAAGATTGGTGCAAAAACAATTCATTGATTCTGAACGAATCGAAAACGAAATGCGTGCTATTTCGGGCTCGTGGCTCATCAGTTGATGTTCCGAAGACCGTTGTTTTGGGACCGTATGTAGTAGAACTAGAAAAATGTGTTAAATCACTTGGGATGATTTTTTCGGAACATATGTCATGGAATGATCATGCTAACTATCTTTCATCAAAATTATGCAGGGCTGTAGGAATGATAAACCGGTGCCGCCATTTCCTTCCGACTAAAGTAAAACGCGTGATTTATTATGCTCTATTCCATTCCAACATGTGTTATTGTGTTTTGGTGTGGGGCAACACCACTCTAACGAATTTGCAGAAAATTACCGTTCTCCAGAAACGAGCCCTCCGAGCAGTTGAAAACGTGTCGCTCTCAGAACACACAGCACCATTTTTTCACAAGCACAAGATCATTAAGGCGCAAGACATGTACGTGCATAAATTACTCTGCTCATACAAAAGGGCCAATGCAGGTACCTTAGATGTATTTTTTGATTTAGCGCAACTAAAAAGACCTTTGATTAACTACTGCTTTCGTCATCAATCACCTTGGCTAGTTCCATCATCACGAACTAATTACGGTAAAATGATGACTCAACATACGTTACCAACAATATTAAATCACTATTCGGATGCTTCACAAATAGACATTGAAAAACTATCCCTTAAACGTATTACCGAGCTGTTCATATAAATTTTGTGTACTACATATTGCACTAATGTAATATGCCTTCTTTGTTTGTTTGCTTTTTGCTGTTTGTTTGTTTCGTTTTTCAGTTCCAGTATTTTCTGATGTATACTTCTCTTTTTTTTCTCTCTCTCTCTTTCCGCTGTGTATTTTTTCACATAAGAGCATTGTTCGTCGCTGCTAATGGGTGATGGGAGACTGGAGCTTAGTCAAGCCGCAACAAAGCGGCTTTTTCTTCAGTCACCTTTTTTTCGCTGTATTTTTCCATGCGAAAAATAAATTGATTGATTGATTGATTATTTTCCGAGAATGTGTCTCCAGGCAGAATGAATTTTTGGCGCTAATTTATTCCTCCATCTCCCTCTGCGTACACAACGGGCAAACGAAGGTTACCTGTCGCATGCAGGCGACTCAGCTTGTTTTTAGGGAAACGCAGAAAACAAACTAGGTGGCACTGCAGACCGATGATTATTCCATGCCTGCACAAAGCCAGAAATCCTCGTGCGGAACAGAAAGGCAAAGCCCGCCTAATGCGTGGGTTGCCGCCGGCAGTAACTCAGCAGCGGGGACCCACCAAGGCAGACAAATGGCGGAGGTCAGCCAAGCGGGAAATTTGACGGGTTGCGTTTGGCTACGCCCCATGTGTCACGGCCCGGTCTGCCGCCATGGACGCGCCTTCGATGCAGCTCCCCCTCCCTAATCGCGTTCAAGGTTTTTGCCCTTCTCCCTTCGCTCCGCTCGGGAACGAGCTGGCTGAGGTTCCGAGCGCGATTCGCGGGTCATTTGTTGGGGCGACAGTTACAGATATGCGCCCAGCAGCCGAGTTTATACTTGCTTCAAGAGGAACGCGTTCTTTGGATGACCGAGTGGGAGGGGTGCGCATGTTGTTACCGGCGTGTCTCACTGGCCTTACTAGAGAAAAAAAATGCGCCGGAAATACCATTCTCTCACGGTGTCGTGCGCAGAAATAATTTCCGGTTGAGCGATCGACTGGGCTCCGGTTACCCAGATGTAGAAATCGTGGCAACCCTGCAGAGCATAGGTGCGAATCAAACCGCGGCTACCGGCCTCATTTCTATCCCGACTACATCTATATGTCTGCCGTCTCTTATTTCACGCTAGGCGAAGGGTGTGAAAGATTCATTACCCTCTGATATGATTGTCGCAAGTCATTTTGTACGGCCTCGAAGGACCGTCCTCCTGCACATGCCACGAAGTTTCCACAGTTTCGAGCGCGGCTGGCGTAGCTCATTCCCTAACGGCGCTAAGCTCGCTCACGCATTATTCAACTATTTAATCGGAAGGGGGGGGGGGGGGGGGGGGGGGGCATAAAGTGAAAGCTCAAATGCTGACGCTCCGGACGACGCTATTCCGTCTAACGGAAACAGTAACTGCTTCAAGATTCTTTACACGTAAGGAACATGGCTCAATTTTGCGACGATTGCAACGCTTTCACACAGTTATGCATGCAGCCAATGTTTCTTGCTTTCCTTACGTTTACGGATACACTTTATCACTATTATATATTTTTTTCAGCAGAAATGACGAGAGGTATTTGGATTTTTACAGTTCCAGAAACAGGTAGGCAGTAATGCCAAGAAAGCAAAACAAAAGTGTTTTTACTCGCGAAACAGAAATGAAAGCCCCTAAACAAGATCATTTTTTTTTATCTAACTCTTTCTTCACTCCGGCCCAGCGCGGCTTGCGACAATTCTATTCATGCGAGACGCAATTACGATCACTTGCACTCTTTGCACGACCACCACTTTCAGGCAGACAGCGTGTTCTTTGAGTTCGCGAAAACATTTGTCAAAATTAATCACCATCTCTCACTAATCACGCTTAAAAGTCTGAACAGAAACACACAACGCAAGTTATTAACGTGGAGAGAGTATTTTCTTAATAACTGTAATGAGTGTCTGTAAAAGTCCACTCCCCACTTAGTAGTAGTGGCTTTAAAAAAAAAGAATTGGCGGCGGTCTGCGCAAACTTGGAGTGACAGCTACAGCTGGCCGACTGGAACTTGCTTAGTTGAATTGCAAAGTCAGTCTTTCGCCGCTCCGTTTTGCTGGGCGTTCCTTCTTCACCTTCGTCCCACTTGACACGGCGCATGCGCACAGCTGTGGCAGCACGGTTTCGCCGGTGCGGACAGCAGCAGCTGCTCCGCACCACGTGGCTGGTCACGTGACCAACCACGTGACAGCGTGGCGGCGCCGCACGCTAAAGGCTCGAAATGCTACCGTAATGTAGCTACCGCTACAAAACGGAAGGAAAAGAATGTTGCCGGCCGCGGCAATTGCTATCTAATATCTTAAGCGCCCCGATCTCTCCACCTGTGAGATTTGGTCCACCACAAGGCTTGACGTTAGGTTCTCTTTCTTTTTTTGACGTATGTCACTTATTCGCTGTGTTACTTGCGTGAAATTACCAACAGCACTAAAGCAGCTACAAACCATTTTTCCCGCTGCTATGAAGCATGCCCTAGTGCAGTAAAGTATTAACAAATACACATTTTCGCGCGACTCTCGTACTAACTTTCTGCTTTCAGCGACAGCAATCTGGAAGCCGTTTGTATTCAAGCGTGCACGTAACATCTGCCCTTACTCTGTAAGCGCCGCATCTACTGTACGTTATTAACGTCGAAACTAGGTCCACGTCCTCTGGCAGTCTTCTGACCCTGTGGTGACCTTGCCTTCACGTTACAACTACCACAAGACAGGAGTGTCCGCTTCCTGGCCGTTTGTGCTGAGGTTGGACATTGCCAAGTCTGTTAGAAATATTAACCCCGTTCCAAGAAAAAGCTGCTCCTTTACAGTTCCAGCCATTGGAAGACTGCCGGACGAGGAGTGTCAACTGCGGCCCTTCATCTGCGCTGGAGCGTTCATGCATGTGACCATAGATGAGCCCTATAGCTTCACCACGCAGACAACCCGACTAAAAACTAGCTGAGTTTCCTACAAGGATGTTATCTGCTTTGTCTGAGATGTTGCTTCAGCGGTATAAAGGCATTCCCGAAGGCAAAACGCCGAGCTTATTCACGGAAGGGAGTGTCCGAATGCCAAAGATCGTCATCCCTTACACAATGCGCTTGCGCACAATCTTATGGTGTCTTCGACTGGTCGATCCCGTCATCCGGTTAGGATCTGGCAGAGTGGGAGCCGCTCTCGCTCCTGAGCGCATAGCGAGACTAGCAAAGCCGAAATGGTCAGCGAGTTTTTAGAGCGGAAGCGCAGGAGGCACAAGGGGGACGCAAACTTCCGGAGCCACTACGTGGCACAGCTGCTGATGTGAACAGTAGCCGCACGTAAGGTCCCTTGATTGCCTTTAGCCGCACGTGCCGCGAACAGTTAGCATCGCAGTCGCCGCTTAGCCTGTATCAATCGCTACCCCAGCTTTCCGTCCCACGGGACGCTCATTTTTCTAACCTCACCTTGTTGATAGCACTGTCGTCCTCGTCTGAGCTGCTGCTGGAATCGTTGTTGTCATGCGACAGCAACACAGACCGTGTTCCTAGCGTAGTTATCCGGCGTCTCTTGGAACATTTTGCCTCTCACAGCGCGGCACCCCGCAAAACACAACACAGCAAGGATGCTACCTACTGCGTAAAAAGCCTACACTTGCTTCTGCCTACGCGCAGGGGACGCCGAGGCCTCGCACCGCTTTTGCGAAATGGCGGAAGTGGCTTTGTCACGTGGACTAATGTCGCAGGCCGCTCCGACTTTTTCCTCGGAGCGCGCCAGAGCGCTCTGAGCTGGAGGCGAGCGCTCAGAAAGAACCAGCCGAATGTATTCAGAGCGGCCAGTTTCGACCAGCCGAATGTGCGGTCGCCTCTCAGAGCGCTCTAGAGCGATCTAAAGCGACCAGTGGAAGACACCATTAAAAAGATTGCCGCTGGCTGTGAGGTTTTGTGTTCTGTTCTGCTCCCAGGAAACCTATTTCTATACGTTCACCAAGGGGAACAACAGGAGTGCTTCGAAAGCCACGTCGTGCAAGGTTAGTTTCCTCTGTCGTGCACGGTCTGCCGAGAGCATTCCAAACACTGTGAGCCAAGTGGATGCACCCCCTTCTGTCCAGCCAAAAAGAAAGAAGAGAAAACAAGCGAGTAGTGGCGGTTGCTAACCACAGCATTCAGATACCTAAAGGCGCGCTCACACTAGCGGGAAGCTTCCCGTCGACGCTGCCTCGCAGCTCCTCGGAATGACGCTCACACTGTGCGCGTTTCCTCGCTGCGGTTGTCTTGGAATGTAAAGAGAGGTGGCGCTGAGGGAGGACCCGAATGGGTTCCGGAAACAAAGGAGGTTGGAGGACAATCTATTTTCATTGACACAGTGTATAGAAATTGCGGAAAAGGAACATAGGCCCTTATTGCTAGCATTTCTGGATATTAGGGGAGCCTATGACAACGTTACTCAGGAGCATTTGCATATTGGGCACATTGGATGTGGAAAATGGAGTAATTAATCTTTTAAAAGATATATATAGAGGTAACAGAGTGCTCATAAAATGGGAAAAAAATGTATCAGGGCCTGTAGAGATACAGCGGGGGCTTAGACAAGGATGTCCTCTGTCCCCTTTGTTGTTCATGTTGTACCTGCAAGGTTTGGAAGCCAAGCTAGAGGGGAGCGGACTAGGTTTCAACCTATCTTTTTTCAAGCAAGGGGAATTGATTAAACAGACATTACCGGGACTAATATATGCGGACGATATAGTGATAATGGCTGACAACAAGGAAGACCTGCAGAAGTTGTTAGACATATGCAGTACAGAGGGAGATAGATTAGGCTTCAAGTATAGTAAGGAAAAATCTGCAGTCATGACATTTAATGAAGAGGGCGGCGAGCATAGAATACAGGAGTTCGTGCTAAAAGTAGTGAATGAGTACAAGTATCTTGGGGTGTGGATAAATAACAGTGCTGAGTATCTGACAGAGCATGAAAAATATGTAATGAATAAAGCTAGTAGGAATGCAGCTGTCATGAAAAATACGGCACTGTGGAATTACAATAGGTATGAGGTGGTAAGAGGGATCTGGAAAGGGGTGATGGTCCCTAGCCTGACCTTCGGTAATGCGGTCCTCTGTATGAGGGCAGATGTTCAAGCAAGGCTGGAAATTAGGCAACGAGGAGTAGGGAGGTTAGCTTTGGGAGCACATGGCAATACACCAAATCAGGGGGTACAGGGTGATATGGGATGGGCGTCTTTCGAGAGCAGAGAGGCTAGCAGTAAGATAGCATTTGAAGAACGATTGAGAAAGATGGAGGAAAAGCAGTGGGCTAGGAAAGTTTTCAGATTACCTGTATATATAGAATGTTGACACGAAATAGAGAAAGCGAACTAGAAAATTGACAAGCAAATATCTGGACAGCAGTAAGGGGGCAAATCAGCAATTATCTGTTAAAAAAAAAGGTTAAAGAAACAGAGAGAGCTCTGTGGAAAACAGGGATGCTGACGAAATCGGCACAGGGAACATACCGGACCTTTAAACAGGAAATTGTCAAAGAAAATATCTATGATAATTGTAGGGGAAGCTCTTTGTTGTTTGAGGCCAGGACTGGAGTTTTGCGGACTAAGACGTATAGAGTCAGGTACCAGGAGATAGACACTTTGTGCATTGCGTGCGGAGAGGAGGAGGAAACGGCTGAACACTTGATACTTTTCTGTAAAGGGCTTCACCCTACAGTGGAAAGCAGCGGGGCTGATTTATCCAAGGCATTGGGGTTTAAGGACGGTGAAGGGAAAGTAGATTTTAGGCGGGTAGAAGTAACCAAGCTAAGGTTATACGATTGGTGGCTAAAAGCAAGACAGGAGTAAAATTTCACAAGACATGGCTAGGTGGCTTGAGCCACCGCCCGATTTAAAGGGTTCAGCCGTATCCATCCATCCATCCATCCATCCATCCATCCATCCATCCATCCATCCATCCATCCATCCATCCATCCATCCATCCATCCATCCATCCATCCATCCATCCAACGAGCAGAAAGAGAAGGGGATAGTCACGTGACACCAGAGAGGACCGGAAAGCGCGCCCCTTTCTCGCGTCGTCGTCTTGATCGTCTGCTAGCTCTCCTCCCGTCGCCCTTTTTGTCTTGAGGATGACTGGTTCGAACCATGAGCTGTTGGCTACGGTAAACGTACTTATTACTTGTTTGTTCGCTGCTTCTGCACCGTCGCTTCTGCACCGTCTCAAGTCGCATGTTCATGCTGGCAACGCAGCCGCCGAGTGCCCGGCCGGCCGTCCGGCCAGCCGTACGCGCGCAGCCTCCGCCGACGGGGTCACTGAACTGGGACCGACGTCACGGTTCACGGTCGGCGCCCATTGGCTGTTCTCTCAGCGGCACAGGAAAAATAGGTACCGGACCCATCGCTCTGCGGGACGGCACAGCAGGCTGTCTGCGGGAGAAAAACTGGCTTGTGCGGGAAGCGGCGCGCGGAAAACGTCCTGCGTTGTGCGTTTTCCCGCTAATGTGAGCGCGCCTTTAGACAATTTTAAAGTGGCGCGCTTCATTCGCCCGTGCGTTGTAGTGCACTCGGAAACACAGGCTCTCACTCAGCCGAAAATCCGTCAGTTCGTGCGGCCACCGCCTGGCCGATGAGCAGGTGGCTGCCCACCGTGGAAGGAGATATATATATATATATATATATATATATATATATATATATATATATATATATATATATATATATATATATATATATATATATATATATATATATATATATATATATATATATATATATATATATATATATATATATATATATATATATATATATATTGACCCCTTGTGGGCGTTCTTGCTCGCCACAACGTAGCCCATTCTTCCCCTAACATTACAACTCTCAGCTCACCGGAAATTAGTGAGACCCCCCAAAAGGCGCCTGGTTTTGCCGTTTCGTCTCCGCCAGTGTCATTTGCGCACCGGTGCCTGTTTGGCCACGCATCTAGAGCGGCGCCCATTTTTTTCGATTACATTGATGTTTGTTTTCGTACGCCTATCCCTGCCGCGCTGCCCATGTCTCCCACGACCGTTTTCCTCTCCCTTTCTCTCGTTTCGCCATCTTTTTTTGACCATCCTTGTTTTTTTTGCGCCTACTTTTTTCTTCCTCCCCCAATCTTGTCCCTGTCTGCTCCCCTCACCCCCATTTCTATTAAAATTTTTCAACTGTTGCTGCTATTTGCGTGTTACATTCCTTTTCGCTCTCCTCTGCAGCTCACAAACTTGAAACATCAATCTGAAGCGAGACCACTGCAGTTCAGAAGAGCGTGTTGATTTTTTTAAAAACACCGATCAGATATGTTCTGCCTTTTCTATCGACATTGAAGATTTGTTTTATTCGATACCACATGCTGAGTTGGCCTCTGTTAGAGAGTTTATCGAAAGCTCGGGGGCGGTGGCGTTCCAGAACAATGCCGGCATTTCAACTGATAATTTTCTAAAGCTTTTAGAGTATTACTTGAATGTTACTTTTATCTAACATGACAACCAGTTTTATCTGCAGCGCAAAGGTATATGCATTGGTTCTTGTGTAGCGCCAATTTTATGTGATATTTTTTAGCTTTTATCGACCGCTCATTAGAAATTACCTGACGTGATGGTCCGGTTTTAAAAGTATTTAGATATGTAGATGATCTTTTAATCTTTTTTAAGGGCTGGGACCTTTACATTCCTTGACCCGCTTGTTTCACAGATTTTAACTCTTTTTAATAAATTAGGACGAGGGTTGGTTTTTACACATGAATTGCCTGATAATCATCAGTTAAGGCTCCTGGACTTAAAGTTTAGGTTCTGTGGTAGCCACGTGTGTTGGATGCACTACCCCCCCCCCCCCCCCCCCCCCCCCCCCCCTGTGCCAACGAAGAGTTGTTGAGATACGACTCTTCACACTCGAAAGTTGTGAAAAGAGCTATTGCGTCACTCTGCCTGTAGTCTGCTCTTCTTAAGTCGTGCCTTCATAGCATGCAGGAGAGTGTAAATAATCAGGTTCCCCGCCTCTTGGCGGTAGGCTTCCCTGGTCCGGTTATTTCTGCCGTCGCTAAAACCCTCCTGCAAAAACAAAAAGGCGCTCAAAAAAGAAGACCCGATTTCTCGACATCAAAGCCGGTGGTTGTTCCTTATGTTCACCGAGTGTCACACAACCTCAAGAAGGTTGCCGGCAGGCACCACGTGCCCTTAGTCTTCTCAGCCCCCACAAGCTTTCAAAGCTTTGCCGACGCATTTCTGGCGTTTGTGAGGGTGGCTGCAAAAATAAACATTGCATTTCTTATGTCAAATGCGCTACAGGGGTGGTGTACAGTGTACCCTTTTCTTGTGGCTCCTCTTATGTCGGTCAAACTGGCCTTTGCATTAATGACCGGCTACGGGAGCATGATAGAAATTTAGAAAACAACGCCAGAACGGCTAATATTGTACGGCATATTTCTTCCTGTGACCGCACGTGTAGGTCACGTTTTGAGAAAGCTAAGATTCTGGGCAGGAGCGCCAATGTTACAGCGCGGCTTGTGCTGGAGGCCTTCCACATCAAAAGGCTATCTGATCGCTGCGCTAGTGATCCTTCCTTGCAGATTTATTCTTCTGAATGTGCGTTTCTGAATACGCTTTCGCCTTGTCACAACGCGGGTGTATGACGTGTGTGCCTCCAACTGTCTGCATGCTCGGCTATATATTCCAGGTGTTACGCCCGAATAAACCGCTGGTAGTAGCGCTCGTCTATCGTCTGGTGTGTTTCTTCTCGGTCTCTGTCTAAGTTTTGCGCTAACTTCTTCCATACCACTGCAGACCTGAAGACTGCACCGCGGACGAATCGTCGACAATAAATGTGTCTCTGCAGGAGGGCCTACCCCCCCCCCCCCCCCCCCACACACACACACACGTGTGTGTATGTGTGTGAACATGAACAAAACAACACGTTGTTTTGTTCATGTGTCGTACATTTGTGCCAATGCCAACTCCTTAAGAAGAGGAGGAAGATCGCTGTAACGGCAGTCTTGAGAAAGGGCAGGCTCTGTCCGAGCCGTCGACTCAAAATAAATCTATGGCTAAATGAAGCGTCTCTCAACTTATACAATGAATAAGAAGGAAAACAAGCCTCTCCCGCACCACTGAAGTATGGCGGGTATAGTCCAATCAATGAGGCTCCTCTGGAAGAGCAGCCTGGGTCTCACAAGTCCCACCGGCGGCACGCCATCGCAGGGCGCATCGCTTAACCGCAGCACCACTCTGCCAGCAGCTGCATAAGGAATCTACGGATGTAGAGAATGACGAGTTACACTCCAGTGCAAGTCTAAAACAATTCAACATCACGCAAACTTGCGTCATGTGGTAAGCCTGTTCAAATGAAGCAAAACCATAGAAAGTGAGGATAAACCGGGGCCAACCGTGCTGGCTGTGATGATTAGCGCCAAGCTAAACCACACGCGGTTTCTTCCAACTCTCGCACGTTGTTTTCTTTTTCAGAGCGCGAGCTCTGCTCCTCGGGTAGAAACCTCCGATGTGGATGCGGCAATGACCCTCACTGCCTCACTAGATCAAGCCGAACATAACTGCGTGGTGGTATTGCTCACGTTATGGTACGCGATCATATGACTATGACCATTGGGTACGTTACCTTGACATTTGAGGGGAGACAGTGGGCACCACATCGACAATGACCATCAATGCCTCACAAGGTCAAACCCAACTTAACTGCGTAGTGGTATGGCCCAAGGTATGGTACGTGACCATATGACTATGACCATTGGGTACCTGACGTTGACATTTGACATTTGGTTTCAGACAGTGGATACCATGCTTAAAGGGGTTGGGACATCAAATTTTGAGGCTTTAATAAGCTTGTTATGGGCTTCCTCGGTGTGTAAGGTCACCCACGGCCAAGTATTGGATGCAACAAGCGCTGAAAATATATTTTATGCGTTGCATATTGCAATCACTCAGTTCAGCCCTTGGGCGCGGCCGGGCAGCCACCAAACCACGTGACGTGACGTCACGACAGCCGGAGGAAAAGCTGGGCCCCAACTCGCGCGGTCGCGCGCGGCCGCAGCCACCACCTGACTCCCGCTCCTCCCGCTAGGGGCGCTGCGCCGGCGCGTGACTTGCACAGGATGGCATCCACTACGGTGGTGCCACTGGCAAGAAGGTGGGTAGTAGGATAGGTCGCCAGGCAACAGCTTTTTTGGGGGGACCCAGAGCTCTGAAGGAACCAGTGTAGAGAAGGAAGAATTAAGATCAAACGGACAATGGAACCATAGGGGAAGAAAGAGACGCAAGCGCCAGGGCCAAGTTAATTCAGATATAGGTCTCATTAACATGTAAGGTGGAAGGAATAGACTGAAATGGGAGGAAATAGAAGAACAGTTAAGACAGGAGGAATTAATGGTATATGGTTTAGCGGAAACACATCTTAGAGACATGGAGCAACCACCCTGTAACCCAGGACTACGCATGGGAATATTGCAATAGAACAGAGGGAAGCAGAAAGGGAGGTGGAATTGGGGCATTCATTCAGAAAAGTATGAATTTTCAAAGGGTTAGACTGGGATGCAGGGAACATTTATGGCTAAAAGGAACAGTGGCAGGCAAGCAAACACTCCTTGGCTTTGTATACCTGTGGACAGGGGTTAATGCCAAAGAGGAAAACAGGAAAATGTTAGAATGTATTGCAAGCGACATTGATGAGCTAAGAGGACAGGGCGAGATAATTATATTAGGCGACATGAATGCACACATAGGAGACCTGGATGGGTACACGGATTCGACAGGAAGCATGCTGCAGGACATGTGTGACAGGCATGATTTAGTTGTATGCAACAGCACCGAGAAGTGTGAAGGGCTCATAACATGGGAGGCGGGGAGTCTGCACTCGACGATAGATTATGCACTAATGTCACAGAGGATGTATAACAGATTAGGGGTAATGAGCATAGATGAAGATGGTTCCAGAAGTCTAGGTAGTGACCACAAGCGTATTAAGTTGAGCTTCAGAAGAAAAAGCAATGTAGGACTGAATCAAGATAAACAATCAGGGGAAAATTTTTACTCAGAAAAGCAATTGGAAGTAGCAGCCAAACAAATCGAGAAAGTAATTTTTGAGAATAGTGAAACAGAATGGACTTATACCAAATTAACTCGATTACTGGAGCTAGAGCTAGCTAAGGTGCGAGTAAAGCTAAAAGGGAAGAGATACAAACCCAAGAGTTGGTGGGATGAGGAGGTCAAGAGGGCAATAGAAAAGCGCAAGGAAGCATCCAGGGAACACAGATATTCCAAGAAGAGGGGGGAACCAAAACCCGAAGTAGACAGAAAATGGGATACCTTCATAAAGTGTAGAAGGGACGCATCCTATTTGATTAATGAGAAAATTAGAAGAAAGGGTGCCCAATGGATGTCAAAAGTAAATAAAAAGGATAGAAAAGCAGCCCAAAAATTCTGGAAATATCTAAATGCAATGAGTAATAAAACTAGGCTAGAACAAAGGTTTATTGTTACAGATGAGTGTATTCGACTAGAAGGGGATGAAGCAATAAAACACATAGGAACAAGGATGACGGAAAAATTTTCAGCAAAGCACGTGGTACATAATTTATCGAAGGAGGATAGACCGGTTACAGCAATAGCTTCACTTGAGCAAGGAGAGTGGGAAAGGGCAGAGAAGAAGGTTCCTAGTGGCACATCAACAGGACCAGATGGTATCCCGATTATGTTGATAAAGAAGTTAGGACCAAAATCCAAGCAAACATTAATACAGGTAGTGAACAAAATGATAGTGGATAGTTTGGAGGCCAAGCTAGAGGGGAGCGGACTAGGTTTCAACCTATCTTCTTTCAAGCAAGGGGAATTGATTAAACTGACATTACCGGGACTAATATATGCGGACGATATAGTAATAATGGCTGACAACAAGGAAGACCTGCAGAAGTTGTTAGACATATGCAGTACAGAGGGAGATAGATTAGGCTTCAAGTATAGTAAGGAAAAATCTGCAGTCATGACATTTAATGAAGAGGGCGGCGAGCATAGAATACAGGAGTTCGTGCTAAAAGTAGTGAATGAGTACAAGTATCTTGGGGTGTGGATAAATAATAGTGTTGAGTATCTGACAGAGCATGAAAAATATGTAATGAATAAAGCTAGTAGGAATGCAGCTGTCATGAAAAATAGGGCACTGTGGAATTACAATAGGTATGAGGTGGTAAGAGGGACCTGGAAAGGGGTGATGGTCCCTAGCCTGACCTTCGGGAATGCGGTCCTGTGTATGAGGCCAGATGTTCAAGCAAGGCTGGAAATTAGGCAACGGGGAGTAGGGAGGTTAGCTTTGGGAGCACATGGCAATACACCAAATCAGGGGGTACAGGGTGATATGGGATGGGCGTCTTTCGAGAGCAGAGAGGCTAGCAGTAAGATAGCATTTGAGGAACGATTGAGAAGGATGGAGGCAAAGCGGTGGGCTAGGAAAGTTTTCAGATACCTGTATATAAAGAATGTTGACACGAAATGGAGAAAGCGAACTAGAAAATTGACAAGCAAATATCTGGACAGCAGTAAGGGGGCAAATCAGCAATTATCGGTTAAGAAAAAGGTTAAAGGAACAGAGAGAGCTTTGTGGAAAACAGGGATGCTGACGAAATCGGCACTAGAAACATACCGGACCTTTAAACAGGAAATTGTCAAAGAAAATATCTATGATAATTGTAGGGGAAGTTCTTTGTTGTTTGAGGCCAGGACTGGAGTTTTGCGGACTAAGACGTATAGAGTCAGGTACCAGGAGATAGACACTTTGTGCATTGCGTGCGGAGAGGAGGAGGAAACAGCTGAACACTTAATACTTTTCTGTAAAGGGCTTCACCCTACAGTGGAAGGCAGCGGGGCTGACTTACCCAAGACATTGGGGTTTAGGGATAGTGAAGGGAAAGTGGATTTTAAGAGGTTAGAAGTAACCAAGCGAAGGTTATCTGATTGGTGGGTAAAAGCAAGACAGGAGTAAAATTTCACAAGACATGGCTAGGTGGCTTGAGCCACCGCCCGATGTAAAGGGTTCAGCCGTATCCATCCATCCACTTCACGGAGGAAAAGCTGGGCCCCCAACTAGCGCGGTCGCGCGCGGCCGCAGCCACCACCTGACTCCCGCTAGGGGCGCTGCGCCGGCGCGTGACTTCACGGAGGAAAAGCTGGGCCCCAACTGGCGCGGTCGCGCGCGGCCGCAGCCACCACCTGACTCCCGCTAGGGGCGCTGCGCCGGCGCGTGACTTCACGGAGGAAAAGCTGGGCCCACAACTAGCGCGGTCGCGCGCGGCCGCAGCCACCACCTGACTCCCGCTAGGGGCGCTGCGCCGGCGCGTGACTTCACGGAGGAAAAGCTGGGCCCCCAACTAGCGCGGTCGCAGCCACCACCTGACTCCCGCTAGGGGCGCTGCGCCGGCGCGTGACTTCACGGAGGAAAAGCTGGGCCCCCAACTAGCGCGGTCGCGCGCGGCCGCAGCCACCACCTGACTCCCGCTAGGGGCGCTGCGCCGGCGCGTGACTTCACGGAGGAAAAGCTGGGCCCCAACTGGCGCGGTCGCGCGCGGCCGCAGCCACCACCTGACTCCCGCTAGGGGCGCTGCGCCGGCGCGTGACTTCACGGAGGAAAAGCTGGGCCCCCAACTAGCGCGGTCGCGCGCGGCCGCAGCCACCACCTGACTCCCGCTAGGGGCGCTGCGCCGGCGCGTGACTTCACGGAGGAAAAGCTGGGCCCCCAACTAGCGCGGTCGCGCGCGGCCGCAGCCACCACCTGACTCCCGCTAGGGGCGCTGCGCCGGCGCGTGACTTCACGGAGGAAAAGCTGGGCCCCCAACTAGCGCGGTCGCGCGCGGCCGCAGCCACCACCTGACTCCCGCTAGGGGCGCTGCGCCGGCGCGTGACTTCACGGAGGAAAAGCTGGGCCCCCAACTAGCGCGGTCGCGCGCGGCCGCAGCCACCACCTGACTCCCGCTAGGGGCGCTGCGCCGGCGCGTGACTTCACGGAGGAAAAGCTGGGCCCCAACTGGCGCGGTCGCGCGCGGCCGCAGCCACCACCTGACTCCCGCTAGGGGCGCTGCGCCGGCGCGTGACTTCACGGAGGAAAAGCTGGGCCGCCAACTAGCGCGGTCGCGCGCGGCCGCAGCCACCACCTGACTCCCGCTAGGGGCGCTGCGCCGGCGCGTGACTTCACGGAGGAAAAGCTGGGCCCCCAACTAGCGCGGTCGCGCGCGGCCGCAGCCACCACCTGATTCCCGCTAGGGGCGCTGCGCCGGCGCGTGACTTCACGGAGGAAAAGCTGGGCCGCCAACTAGCGCGGTCGCGCGCGGCCGCAGCCACCACCTGACTCCCGCTAGGGGCGCTGCGCCGGCGCGTGACTTCACGGAGGAAAAGCTGGGCCCCAACTGGCGCGGTCGCGCGCGGCCGCAGCCACCACCTGACTCCCGCTAGGGGCGCTGCGCCGGCGCGTGACTTCACGGAGGAAAAGCTGGGCCCCAACTGGCGCGGTCGCGCGCGGCCGCAGCCACCACCTGACTCCCGCTAGGGGCGCTGCGCCGGCGCGTGACTTCACGGAGGAAAAGCTGGGCCCCCAACTAGCGCGGTCGCGCGCGGCCGCAGCCACCACCTGACTCCCGCTAGGGGCGCTGCGCCGGCGCGTGACTTCACGGAGGAAAAGCTGGGCCCCCAACTAGCGCGGTCGCGCGCGGCCGCAGCCACCACCTGACTCCCGCTAGGGGCGCTGCGCCGGCGCGTGACTTCACGGAGGAAAAGCTGGGCCCCAACTGGCGCGGTCGCGCGCGGCCGCAGCCACCACCTGACTCCCGCTAGGGGCGCTGCGCCGGCGCGTGACTTCACGGAGGAAAAGCTGGGCCCCCAACTAGCGCGGTCGCGCGCGGCCGCAGCCACCACCTGACTCCCGCTAGGGGCGCTGCGCCGGCGCGTGACTTCACGGAGGAAAAGCTGGGCCCCCAACTAGCGCGGTCGCGCGCGGCCGCAGCCACCACCTGACTCCCGCTAGGGGCGCTGCGCCGGCGCGTGACTTCACGGAGGAAAAGCTGGGCCCCCAACTAGCGCGGTCGCGCGCGGCCGCAGCCACCACCTGACTCCCGCTAGGGGCGCTGCGCCGGCGCGTGACTTCCAACGTGATTTCCAATCCTACACGTGTTACACTGCAGTCTGAATCACTAATTGACCTAATTATAACCAATACGCACATGCCTGTCCTGAACGCAGGTGTAATAAATACAGATATCAGTGACCACCGCGCCACTTTTATGTGCATTCCGAAAAGTAAATTTCATAATAGAAAAGTGACAACTAAATTATTTCGGGATTTTTCGACAAAAAAACTGAACACTTTCAAAGAGGAAGTTAATAGTCATGATTGGAGTGACGTTCTCAATGAAACAGCTGCCGAAAGGGCTTACGCTTTGTTTTTAACGGCCTTTTTACGTATATACAACAAGTGTTTTCCTTATAAACATGCAGAGAAACGTAAGAACATTAGGAAGCCATGGATTACACCTGAATTGCTGAAGAAAATTCGTAAAAAGGACAAGCTTTACAAAAAGTTTGAAAAAACACGAGACCCTGACATATTTAAAGCGTTTAAAGTGTTTCGAAATAAACTGACGACGGAAATACGGAGAGCGCGCGATCAATATTTTTGTGACAAGTTTTCCTCTATGAATAAGTCAGATGAATTATGGAGGAAACTGAATGCACTTCTGGGCAGGTCTTCAGGTTCAAGCCCAATAACAACAATTCAGAATGGGGGTAAGGAATTGACAGGCATTGACTTAGCTAATGCATTTAACAGCCACTTTACAGATATAACTAGTAATTTCGTCGATTCAAATACTCTTAATACTCGAAACGAGAAATCTATGTTCTTAACGCCAATATCAGAGTCAGAGGTGATATCGGTTTTCATGGGCTTAAAAAACAGTAAAAGTGCTGACGCAGACGACATTGTAATAAAACCAGTAAAGTATGTGATAGAAGACATAGCAGGGTGCTTAACTCAAATATATAACCTTTGTTTATCTCAAGGACTATTTCCGAAGCAAATGCAGCTTGCCAAAGTGAGTGTACTGCACAAGAAAGGAAGTAAGAATGAATTTACAAACTTTAGACCCGTGTCAATACTTCCAGTTTTTTCTAAAGGATTTGAAAAAATGATTCTCTTTAGAATAACAAAGTTTAGTGAACGATGCAATATTCTTCACGACGCGCAATACGGCTTCAGAAAACACAGATCAACAGAAATGGCACTGCTGGAGCAAAAGGAATTTGTTCTAGAATCTCTCGAAAACAAAGAAGTAGCCCTTGGGGTATACGTCGATTTCACAAAAGCTTTTGATTACTTAAATCACTCTATCCTACTGAAAAAACTTGAAATGTACGGCTTCCGTGGAACTGTGCTATCGCTTTTGACATCCTACCTAAATGATCGAAACCAGTACGTATATTTAAATGGCTACTCGTCCCATGTATTGCCCATTTCTGCAGGTGTGCCTCAGGGGAGTATTCTTGGCCCGTTTCTTTTTAATTTGTACCTAAATGACATCATAAGCATCGATCCCACGACGAAATTTGTTATTTACGCGGATGATGTGACACTGTTGTTCACTGCAGCTAGCGCAGATGAGGTCATCACTAGAGCGAACAAAACTCTTGAGAAATTAGACATATGGGCCCAATTGAACAAATTAAAAATAAACGTTAGTAAAACGAAGGCTGTCCTATACCGTGCGAAAAACAAAATTATTAGCATAGACAGAGACATTAAGTTGAACAACTCAAAGATAGAGATAGTAAACACATTCAAAATACTTGGAGTATATTTCACCGAAAATATGACGTGGGACAATCACGTGAGCCACGTTATCTCAAAACTGTCTTGCATCGTGGGAGTAACGTACGCAAACAGATATACTCTACCTCCGAAGGTTAAACTTTTATTGTACAATGCACTATTCCACTCACACATAAACTATTGCCAACTAGTCTGGGGGAATACAACCAAAGGAAATTTGCAAAAAATTCTGACATTGCAGAAAAAAATGTTAAGAAACATTGAAAACGTCCCCAGAAGTCACCCTTCCCACCTTTTGTTCTCGAAATATTGCATAATGAAAATAGACAGCCTATACTCGCACGGCTTGTGTTCGCGTTATAGGATTGAAATAAAAAACAACACTCATTGTCTATTACGGTTGGCATCTCTTTGTAAAAGGACACTAGCTTATGAATATAGAAGCACACAGCCATGGTTAGTAAAAACGTGCAGGACAGATTATGGACGACAAATGATAAACAGATTGCTACCACACTTGTTAAATATCTGTTACAGAAACGGTATCACTCCCGAGTTAACTTCAAAAAGAGAACTGAAATTACTGTTCATAGAAAACAATTCCTTCATATGATGGGGTATTTCTAGCATTTTGCATATGTACGCTGTACCTTTCCTTGAGCAACGCTTTTCTGTTCATGCGCATTGTTTTCTCTGTCTCTTTCCTTTACTTATGTAACGTTCTTGTTTTTTCGGGCTTTTTCCGGCATGTACTTTCGCTTATCACCGGTGAATCATACAGTTTAATTAGAATTGTTTTGTTTATTTTCCTTGTACAAGCCGATCTGACTGTAAACAAAGCATTTCTGTATTTTGATTTGTGTTGTTATTATGCCGCTCTGCCATTATTTTATTTTATTTTATTTTTTTTTCCTTGTCCTCTCTTTTGTTTCTTGAATTTTTTGTAATCTGGGGAGCTGGGAGCTAGTCAAGCTGAATTTTCAGCTTTTTTTCCCGCACTCCCTCACTTCATGAGTGAAATAAAGAATTTATTTATTTAAAGCTGGGCCCCAACTGGCGCGGTCGCGCGCGGCCGCAGCCACCACCTGACTCCCGCTAGGGGCGCTGCGCCGGCGCGTGACTTCACGGAGGAAAAGCTGGGCCGCCAACTAGCGCGGTCGCGCGCGGCCGCAGCCACCACCTGACTCCCGCTAGGGGCGCTGCGCCGGCGCGTGACTTCACGGAGGAAAAGCTGGGCCCCCAACTAGCGCGGTCGCGCGCGGCCGCAGCCACCACCTGACTCCCGCTAGGGGCGCTGCGCCGGCGCGTGACTTCACGGAGGAAAAGCTGAACCCCCAACTAGCGCGGTCGCGCGCGGCCGCAGCCACCACCTGACTCCCGCTAGGGGCGCTGCGCCGGCGCGTGACTTTTTACTCAGAAAAGCAATTGGAAGTAGCAGCCAAACAAATCGAGAAAGTAATTTTTGAGGATAGTGAAACAGAATGGACTTATACCAAATTAACTCGATTACTGGAGTTAGAGCTAGCTAAGGTGGGAGTAAAGCTAAAAGGGAAAAGATGCAAACCCAAGAGTTGGTGGGATGAGGAGGTCAAGAGGGCAATAGAAAAGCGCAAGGAAGCATCCAGGGAACACAGATATTCCAAGAAGAGGGGGGAACCAAAACCCGAAGTAGACAGAAAATGGGATACCTTCATAAAGTGTAGAAGGGACGCATCCTATTTGATTAATGAGAAAATTAGAAGAAAGGGTGCCCAATGGATGTCAAAAGTAAATAAAAAGGATAGAAAAGCAGCCCAAAAATTCTGGAAACATCTAAATGCAATGAGTAATAAAACTAGGCTAGAACAAAGGTTTATTGTTACAGATGAGGGTATTCGACTAGAAGGGGATGAAGCAATAAAACACATAGGAACAAGGATGACGGAAAAATTTTCAGCAAAGCACGTGGTACATAATTTATCGAAGGAGGATAGACCGGTTACAGCAATAGCTTCACTTGAGCAAGGAGAGTGGGAAAGGGCAGAGAAGAAGGTTCCTAGTGGCACATCAACAGGACCAGATGGTATCCCGATAATGTTGATAAAGCAGTTAGGACCAAAATCCAAGCAAACATTAATACAGGTAGTGAACAAAATGATAGTGGATGAGAAAGTCCCCGATGAATGGCGATTAAGTAGAATGAACATGATATATAAGGGAAAGGGGGACAAAGCAGACGTAAGTAACTATCGCCCCATAACAGTGACGTCTGTGGTTTACAGGGTGGTGATGCAAATTATAAAGGATAGACTGCAGGCTTCGGTGGAGAACGAGGGGGTGCTAGGGGAACTACAGAATGGGTTCCGGAAACAAAGGAGGTTGGAGGACAATCTAGTTTCATTGACACAGTGTATAGAAATTGCGGAAAAGGAACATAGGCCCTTATTGCTAGCATTTCTGGATATTAGGGGAGCCTATGACAACGTTACTCAGGAGCATTTGTGGGACATATTGGGCACATTGGATGTGGAAAATGGAGTAATTAATCTTTTAAAAGATATATATAGAGGTAACAGAGTGCTCATAAAATGGGAAAAAAATGTATCAGGGCCTGTAGAGATACAGCGGGGGCTTAGACAAGGATGTCCTCTGTCCCCTTTGTTGTTCATGTTGTACCTGCAAGGTTTGGAGGCCAAGCTAGAGGGGAGTGGACTAGGTTTCAACCTATCTTTTTTCAAGCAAGGGGAATTGATTAAACAGACATTACCGGGACTAATATATGCGGACGATATAGTGATAATGGCTGACAACAAGGAAGACCTGCAGAAGTTGTTAGACATATGCAGTACAGAGGGAGATAGATTAGGCTTCAAGTATAGTAAGGAAAAATCTGCAGTCATGACATTTAATGAAGAGGGCGGCGAGCATAGAATACAGGAGTTCGTGCTAAAGGTAGTGAATGAGTACAAGTATCTTGGGGTGTGGATAAATAACAGTGTTGAGTATCTGACAGAGCATGAAAAATATGTAATGAATAAAGCTAGTAGGAATGCAGCTGTCATGAAAAATAGGGCACTGTGGAATTACAATAGGTATGAGGTGGTAAGAGGGATCTGGAAAGGGGTGATGGTCCCTAGCCTGACCTTCGGGAATGCGGTCCTGTGTATGAGGCCAGATGTTCAAGCAAGGCTGGAAATTAGGCAACGGGGAGTAGGGAGGTTAGCTTTGGGACCACATGGCAATACACCAAATCAGGGGGTACAGGGTGATATGGGATGGGCGTCTTTCGAGAGCAGAGAGGCTAGCAGTAAGATAGCATTTGAGGAACGATTGAGAAGGATGGAGGAAAAGCGGTGGGCTAGGAAAGTTTTCAGATACCTGTATATAAAGAATGTTGACACGAAATGGAGAAAGCGAACTAGAAAATTGACAAGCAAATATCTGGACAGCAGTAAGGGGGCAAATCAGCAATTATCGGTTAAGAAAAAGGTTAAAGGAACAGAGAGAGCTTTGTGGAAAACAGGGATGCTGACGAAATCGGCACTAGAAACATACCGGACCTTTAAACAGGAAATTGTCAAAGAAAATATCTATGATAATTGTAGGGGAAGTTCTTTGTTGTTTGAGGCCAGGACTGGAGTTTTGCGGACTAAGAAGTATAGAGTCAGGTACCAGGAGATAGACACTTTGTGCATTGCGTGCGGAGAGGAGGAGGAAACGGCTGAACACTTGATACTTTTCTGTAATGGGCTTCGCCCTACAGTGGAAGGCAGCGGGGCTGACTTACCCAAGGCATTGGGGTTTAGGGATAGTGAAGGGAAAGTGGATTTTAAGAGGTTAGAAGTAACCAAGCGAAGGTTATCTGATTGGTGGCTAAAAGCAAGACAGGAGTAAAATTTCACAAGACATGGCTAGGTGGCTTGAGCCACCGCCCGATGTAAAGGGTTCAGCCGTATCCATCCATCCATCCATCCACTTCACGGAGGAAAAGCTGGGCCCCCAACTAGCGCGGTCGCGCGCGGCCGCAGCCACCACCAGACTCCCACTAGGGGCGCTGCGCCGGCGCGTGACTTCACGGAGGAAAAGCTGGGCCCCCAACTAGCGCGGTCGCGCGCGGCCGAAGCCACCACCTGACTCCCGCTAGGGGCGCTGCGCCGGCGCGTGACTTCACGGAGGAAAAGCTGGGCCCCCAACTAGCGCGGTCGCGCGCGGCCGCAGCCACCACCTGACTCCCGCTAGGGGCGCTGCGCCGGCGCGTGACTTCACGGAGGAAAAGCTGGGCCCCCAACTAGCGCGGTCGCGCGCGGCCGCAGCCACCACCAGACTCCCGCTAGGGGCGCTGCGCCGGCGCGTGACTTCACGGAGGAAAAGCTGGGCCCCAACTGGCGCGGTCGCGCGCGGCCGCAGCCACCACCTGACTCCCGCTAGGGGCGCTGCGCCGGCGCGTCACTTCACGGAGGAAAAGCTGGGCCCCAACTGGCGCGGTCGCGCGCGGCCGCAGCCACCACCTGACTCTCGCTCCTCCCGCTAGGGGCGCTGCGCTATGATTGACGTCACGGCATATGTATAAAAGAGCTGCGCTCCTTCGCCGGGACAGTCTTATACCCCTGTCACACGGGCATTTCGAGGGCCCTCGAACCGATAGTCTATCGACTCAAAGGCGATCGAGCGCTGCTACACGGGCAGTTTCAATGGCGATCGAGTCAATAGCCTATCGAGTCAACGGAGCAGCACGGAACTCCATCGAGATATGCAACGCATTCTTGGCTTAACCAAGCTAAGCCTGGCCATTTTTAATTGAACTCCAAAGAGTCGCTCCTTGTTTTATCTCATGATTGAGGCCCATAGCTAGCGCTATAGTTTGTGACGTAGAGCTGCGGGGACGATATCAGTGAATAGCAGTGACATCACAACGCAGTAACGTGACGTACTACGAACGGCGACATCGGCGAGGCGCTGCTTTGTCGACTCAGTGGTCGGTGTGCTGAACAGCGTACATGCCGTTGCTGACGCACCAGCCAGCGCCATATATCGGCGGCCGAGCGAAACCGATATGAGACGATGACTACAGTTGCTCTTGTTTACACCGTAATGCGAATAGGCGAAATGAGCGACTACATTTCATATGTCCACCCTTCGAAACTAGCCAGTCGTACGAGTCCGCCGGGTTCGTATGGGCGATTGTGGAGAGCCAGTTTATTCATTTATTTATTACCCGCAGCGCCCGAAGGCATTACTGCAGGGGAGGAAACACAATAACTTCAGCCCGTTTGGCCGAAAGTACACAGGATGACAAAAATACAATGACACAATAATAGATGAGGAAAGCATGCACTGAAGGAGGACAACCGCGCTCCATAAAAACAATGACACTAATGAAAACACACGCGCAAGACAACTGCGCTCCACGTCACACATCACATAAGAAAGCGCGGAACTGACCTTCCGTGCAGCACTCAGTGATGCCGACTGGCAGCCTGTTCCACTCATTGATCATGTGTGGAAAGTACGAGATCTTGTAAATATCTTTTCTACATTTAATCTCTCGGACTTTTCACTGATGATCAAGACGTCTAGAACAAAAGTGAGGTTGAAGCAGGTACCGGTCTTTGCCAATGCTCAGCTTTCCAAAATAGATGCGATGCATGATTTGCAACCTCAAATGTTTCCTATGGTTAGCTAAACATCTCCAACCAAGGTGGTTTTTAAGAGACGTGACACTGGTTAAGGAGCTGTAATTATTGGACACAAATCTCGCAGCATTATTCTGGACGCGCTCGAGCATGTCACATAAGTAAGCAAACTGGGGGTCCTATACAGAGCCGGCATATTCAAGAATCGGTCGTATATAAGTGAAATACAGGGGTTGTTTGACATTCGACTGTGCTTTATTGAAATTTCGTTTTAAGCAATTAAGAATTCTGCAGGCTTTGGGTGTAATATACTCAACTTGCCTCGTCCACCTTAGGTTACATGTAAAATAAACGCCGAGATTCTTATATTCAAGTACTTTTTTGCAAGGGAACATTATGTAATGAGTAACTTGTTTGTAAAGGGGAATGCTTTCGAGTGAAAGAAATAAATTGGCATTTTGTAGCGTTCAAAGACATTTGCCATTTCGAGCACCAGCACTGGATGGAATCCAAGTTTTGCTGAAGTTTTAACGCATCAAAGGAACTTTCCACAACAAGGTAAACGACACAGTCGTCAGAATATAGCCGAAATTTGCAGGTAAGATCCAAAACAATATCATTGACATAAATCAGAAAAATACGGCGTCCAAGAACCGACCCCTGCGGTACACCTGAGGAAACAATTCCATAATCTGAGTGTGAACCATTATTAAAAACACGCGGCATGTGGCCCTGAAGATGCGAATGAAGCCAATCGTTGATAGTGGGGTGCAGACCAAGACGACTTAAGTAATATTAGTAAATGAGATACAGAGTCAAAGGCTGAACTTCTGTAATATACTCAGGAGAGTCGAGGTGTTTTATGAATGCGCTATATATTATGTGCTCCAATGTTTTACAGCACACACTGGTTAAAGAAATCGGTCGATAATTAACTACAGAGCTTTTTGAACCACTTTTATGCACTGGTACCACATTAGCATTTTTCAAGTCATTTGGCAGAGACGCCGAGTTAAGAGATGCTGGAAACAAGATGACTAAGTAATGAGACATTTTATTCGCGCATTACTTTAAAGCAAAGTTAGGAACACCACCAGGACTACAGGCAGAAGAGGAATTGATATTACTAAGTAATTTTAACACACCTTGGTGAGTAAAAGCCTATTCAGACATGGTTTCAGTGACAGATTCACGAGTTAACGGAAGTTCTCCAATGTACCTTGGCACCGCAAAACCAGACTGAAACAAAGCATTAAAGCAGCATGCCTTATCACCATCGTTAGTAATAACTTCACCATCGAGGTCTAAATTCGGGATTCCTACTGGTTCACGTCCGTTGTGTTTCAAAAACGTCCACAATTCCTTGGGATTATTACGCAGTTTTGATTCCAAGTCATTTAAAAAGCTGTCCTTAAGAGCTTTAATTTCAGTTCTTAGTGTACTGCCAAGAGCACGAATCGACTGCAATACTGCAGGGCACCGATTTTTTTTTTTGTATGATTATAGAACGCGATGTTTTTTTTCCCTTATAAGCCGTGTGGTCTGCCGCGTGATCCACGGTCTGTCGCGGCGGCACTTTCCAGAAAGACTTTTAGATGGATATATTGATCAATTAGGCATTTCAACTTATTGTTGAAAACTTCCCAAAGGGAACTACAATCTAAATTCTGGCTAAGATTATTGAATTCAGGAAGGAAAGAGGCAAGTTCGTTCACCATTGATGTATAGTCGCGCTTATTAAAGAACAAAACATTTCGAGGTCGACCTCTTGTAATTAAATATAGAAAATGTCGAACATTAGCGACAACACAACTGTGGTCGCTTATTCCTGGTATGATCACAGTGCCACGCACTACTGAAGGCCGGTTGCAGAACGGTAAATGCAACACTGAAAATGAGTGCTCAGTTTCCCGTGTAGGCTCAGTGACGTACTGATATAGGTCATTAGTAGCAATTAATTCATAAGGTTGAAGAAAACATTGTACGGCACTTTATTTTATTCCCAACTATCATATTGCAGCCTAGCATAGCGTACAACGGGTAAAAAAAATTATACCCGGTTAACCATATTACAGAAAAAAAATTTTAAGAAAGTTTGAAAGCTACAGGGGTAGCCCTCAGGATTTACCAACTAAACCCCTCTTCTTAAAACATGAAACCCTTAAACCTAGTCAGATATACTATTACAAGCTTGCACAATACATAAAAAAATAACATATATGATAACGCCGGGCCTAAGGCACCAAGTCGATATTGCTTACGAAAAGAAACTTAGAACACCACGCATACGTACAAACTATGGCAGGCAACACTTAAACCACCAAGTCCCCCTATTTTTAAATAACCTAGGAAGCAGGATTGATTGCAGGGCACGTATTTCAAAGAAGTCACTCAGAAGATTCCTGCTGGAGAGTAATAATAAATGATCAACTTTATATTTCTCCTTATGTTGTTTTGTTAAAATACAATAATTTTACTTTCTGTTTAAACGTGTGCTATGCATATTTGATGTATTTTATATGCTTGCTAGTTTTTTAGTTTTATTTTCTGTTCACGTTTGCTGTCTGTACAAGATGTATGGTATATGCATGCAAGTTTTGTTTTAAATTGCACCTTGTCGGCCGTTACTGCTCGATAGGGCAGGAGCCCCTGTCAGGCCGCTACGCCTTTAGCTCCTTCTCTATTGCGCGTTTGTTATCTGTTACCAATCAATGAATAAACTTCGAACTTCAATAAACTTTAAGAATGGTTCGTACGGTTCGTACGAAGAGGTTTGTAGTCTACCCATTTGAAATCAGACATGTTGAAATCCCCACCAAAAAGACAGCCGTTTTTTAAGCTGAGTAGAAATTCAGACAGCGATCTGAAAGCGTCAGGGTTGTTAGCGGAAGGAAAACGGTCGACTGAGCCAAAGCCAAATTATTTCCATTGTTTAGGCGAAGGTTTCACCATACTGACTCGCAACCAACTAGGGGAGCTGTTGTTAATGAAGAGCTAGAACACTGGTCAACAAGTAAAAAGACCCCTCCACCATGCAAGTGTCGATCGCTACGGTACGCGTCATAACCGGTGGGAAATACTTCAGAGCTGAGAACAGAATTATCCAGCCATGATTCAGTGCCAATTATAACATCAGGTTTCACAGAGGAAACAAGAGTAGCAATTTCACCAGTTTTATTTTTTATGCTCCTGCAATTCACGACGAGAGTTACCGATTCAAAATTTGATGACGCAAAGGGCACGGAATGAAAGGAGGGCACGAACCTCCCTTTTTGTCATTCTCGAAGCTCAACGACTCGGTCATGTTCAAAATCACACAAAACATTTTTGTTGCCGAGGAGCTTATCAAATCGCAACTTGGAAGGAAAAGCCAGGTCACGTGCGTATTGTGAAAGGCTGAAGCGTGCCTTATTTCTGACTTCGGGCGTGAAGTCTTCGCGTATGGCAAACTTACCGCCGTATTCAAGAACGACACTTAAGCTTAAAGTACGACTTAAGTGACTCTCCGGTGCTTAAAGCGTTTCATGAACAGCACTTTCACTTAAGTCAAGATTAAAGGCGCACTTATCGACCCGACAACTTAAGCTAGGCTCTCTGCTAGCTTAAGTGACACTTTCCGCATTTCGACATGGCCGAGTCCTACCGCAGTTTTTCGGACTTCGTCAGCTTCTGTGCTCGCGCCGCCGAAATCGCCGAGGACAGAGCGTACAGGTACGCGCGCGCTCCGCGGCCAGTGCTCAGGGATCGGCAAAACCCCATGGAGATATACAACGACGCCGAATTCTTGAGCAGGTACCGCTTCTCGAAGCAAGCGGTGCTGGAGCTGCTTGGGAGGCCTCTGTTGCGCGCCAACACCGACGAACGCGGTCTCCCGGTGCCGCCGCTGCTTCAGCTGCTCTTGGCCTTGCGGTTCTACGGCGCGGGGACCTTCCAGATCGTCACCGGCGATCTTGTGAACGTGTCTCAACCGACAGTGTCGCGGATCATTGCGCGCATATCGCACATGATAGCCGACACATTGTTCGCGGAGCTCGTGAAGTTCCCGAGCGCCGGCCGCCGAAGCCCCGGGAGTTATGGAGGAATTTTACGGAGTGGCGAAGTTCCCTGGCGTGACCGGCTGCATCGACTGCACCCACATCCCGATAAAGAGTCCGGGAGGAAATGACGCAGAAGTCTTCCGCAACAGGAAAGGATACTTCTCCATCAATGTTCAGGTAAGTTCTGCGAAGAAAAAATTTATGTTCGGCGAAATGAGAAAAAAATAATGTTCAGTATTCGGCGGGAGGCACCATTTAATGCTTCGGAATGCCCTTCGCGCTACAATTGGTTCCAAGGTATTGAAGTAGCGCGATCTTTTTTTTTCCCTTGAGCTAATGACGGTATGTCAGCCGCCCTTCGACACCATGCTTGGAGAAGCCAGCATTTCAATTGCCCTGGCGCAAACAGGGGTCGAGGCTGCGTTACTACCGCAATTGTATTTTTAATTCTCTCGCCTCCTCGAGTTATGTTAGTACTGATAAGGTAAATTCGTAATTTCACCATCGTTACGTTGTTGTTGCTGCTGATAATCACAACAATAACAGCATAACAAAAGAATATGTTGCTACTAACAAACAGTTCTGTGAAAAATGTTTAAATCGGCGATTTTTCCTGGATTTGCAGCTGAGTACAGGCCGTAGGAATATTGTGTTGTATGCAAACTTAATTCTTATTTTTGAGTAGAGTAAGCTTTGACAATAATTACCTGGTCCTATTTCATCACAAATAAGCCTTCGTTTTAACTGTTTTCAATGCAGAGGTAACCTATTACAGTAGTGAGTTGTTTTGCATATGTAGCACATGCCTTCAGTAATGACAGACATGAAAATAGCATAAGAGTACGAGACAAGTGTGCATTGTTGCTGCAACTTTTTTATGCAGTGTCCACGAATATAAATTGCTCAAAACAAGCAGTGTTGATGTTATATGCAAGTGGTCTACACAAGCACACATTTTTATTCAGCTGCCCAACACTACAAAACTACAAATTTAAAACTACAAAATTTAACGACAATTGGTCGGTGCTTGCCTTCAACAAAGTGGCCTATTCGATGACCCTTTTCGATGCTTTTAGGTGGAACATTTTGGTTAAGATGAGACGAGAAAAATTCACGCACATTTTTTTCAGATTCTGACCAACTCTCTGTTGCGGAGTCGTTTAGGCCTATAAAGCAAATTATTCCTGCCGAACCTATTGGAAACATCTTCAAAACAGGCCTTAAGCTGGGCAACGTCCCTGGTCATGGTGTCAACACATGATGATGCGTTTGAATCACCAGCCTTTGCGGCCAGCCGTGAGGAATGCATGTCGTTCTCTAGTGTAGCGATCCTGCCCAGTAAACATTTTAAGGACGCCATTTGTAGCGTCCTGCTGCTGTTTAAGCATACGCAGTTCCTGAAGGAACTGTGACTGGCGAAGTTCTGGTCGTTATATTGCAGCGTAAGTGTCATCAATGGCTTCATTATCCGAATTCATCTTGTGTGTATAAAAACCGGGACCGGAGTTGCTCTCAACATCACCGCATATTAACAGTAAAATTTGACATAACCGACCATGACCATACTTCAACTTAGCAACACACTTTTTCATAACACAAAGGAAGTCGTCGGGGCACGACACCGCAATAATACATCGACTGGAACTACAATAGCATGCAGCGGGAAACCGGTAACTAACCTGGGCGAAAAACAGTGGTAAGCACATGGCCGATGCGATGTCGCGCCCCAGCTGGCCGGCTTGAAGCAGGCGAATAAATATCCACCTCTCAAAGATAGTGCTGCTGGTGCGTCCTTGTTGCCAGATCAACAGTGCGGTCGTAGCTAAACTGGGAGACAGATGCGCAGGTGGTACTCAGCAGCTTGTCATCGAGGCATCGTCAGCTGCAGTCGAGCTGAGGTTGAACTTGACAGGCGCATGCTTGGGTGCTCTATTCAGCGAAGGTATATCCACGGACGACCACGAAAAAAGGGCGTGGGACAGGACCTGGCAGAAAAACAGTGGTAAGCACATGCCGATGCGATGTCGCGCCACATGGATGAAGGGATGGGTAAGGCTGAACCCTTTGAATCGGACGGTGGTTCAAGCCACCTAGCCATGACTCGTGAAATGTTACTATTGTCTTGATTTCAGCCACCAATGAGATAACCTTCGCTTGGTTACTTCTACCCGCTTAAAATCTACCTTCCCTTCACTGTCCTTAAACCCCAATGCCTTGGATAAATCAGCACCGCTGCTTTCCACTGTAGGGTGAAGCCCTTTACAGAAAAGTATCAAGTGTTCAGCCGTTTCCTCCTCTATTCCACAAGCACCGCACAACATGTCTATCTCGTGGTACCAGACTCTGTATGTTTGGCTTATGGTTTATGGGGGGTTTAACGTCCCAAAGCGACTCAGGCTATGAGAGACGTCGTAGTGAAGGGCTCCGGAAATTTCGACCACCTGGGGTTCTCTAACGTGCACTGACATCGTACAGTACACGGGCCTCCAGAATTTTGCCTCCATTGAAAATCGAGCCACCGCGGCCGGGATCGAACCCACGTCTTTCGGGCCAGCAGCCGAGCGCCGTAACCACTCAGCCACCGCGGCGGCTTTCCAGACTCGGTATGTCTTAGTCCGCAAAACTCTTGTCCTGGCCTCGAACAACAAAGAGCTTCCCCTAGAATTATCATAGGTATTTCCTTTGGCAAATTCCTGCTTAAAGATCCTGTATGTTCCCAGTGCCGATTTCGTCAGCATCCCTGTTTTCCACTGAGCTCTCTCTGTTTCTTTAACCTTTTTCTTAACCGATAATTGCTGATTTGCCCCCCCCCCCCCCCCCCTTCCCACTGCTGTCCAGATATTTGCTTGTCAATTTTCTAGTTCGGTTTCTCCATTTCGTATCGACATTCCTTATATACAGGTATCTGAAAACTTTCCTAGCCCACTGCTTTTCTCCCATTTTTCTCAATCGCTCCTCAAATGCTATCTTACTGCTAGCTTCTCTGCTCTCGAACGACGCCCATCCCATATTACCCTGTACCCCCTGATTAGGTGTATTGCCATGTGCTCCCAAAGCTAGCCTCCCTACGCCGCGTTCTTTGATTTCTAACCTTGCTTGAACATCCGGTCTCATGCAAAGGACCGCATTGCCGAAAGTCACGCTAAGAACCATCACCCCTTTCCAGATTCCTGTTACCACTTCATACCTGTTGTAATTCGACAGCGCCCTATTTTTCATGACAGCTACATTCCTGCTCGCTTTATTAATTACATATTTTTTCATGCTCTGTCAGATACTCAGCACCGTTATTTATCCACACCCCGAGATACTTTTACTCACCCACTATACTTATAGCGTGAAATCCCAGCTCTCAGCGCCCCAGTTCACAAGTTTTGGCGAATACAAATGGTCATCGAGCTTTGTTTTGACAACAGTGACCTGGAATCGATTATTGCTTACATCGGATGATGCAAATGCATCGAGCGGGAAGCGCCGCTGCTGACCCAGTCTGTCAACCAATGCTGCAGGCGCCTGTGGCGGCAGCTAGCAGTCGTCGACATCGCTTGGAGGCATCAAATTGAGCCATTTTATTTATCGCAAATGGGTGCCGAACGTACCTCTAGATAAACCTTGTTTAAAATGACGTACTGGACACATCGGAAAAAGCAAAAAAGCAGTTACGAGTCAACAACCTGGCTATGAAGCGTAAATGCTGGCGGGCGCTCGCATTTTTCGGCGATTCTTGCAAAGTTCTCGCACTGCGCAAGCAAGTAAACGCACAATCGGCGGAAAAGAGTTGAGCTTGCTTAACCTAAGTGGAAAGCAGCTTGCAATCCGTGCTGAACCGACATGCGATTGCTGCCTGTATACAGATGTAGATATGTAAACAAAAGTAGCGCCTATATGCAGTCGTTGTCATGGGCGCATTCCTGGAGGAGTTAGTTACGCACCCGTGCGGTTATTTCTGAATCCTGTACAATTGTCTGGAAGCATTAATTTAGCGAATACATGCACTGTTTGCTAAACAAACTAGCAGCAGATATCGCAATCAGCGGCCACGGGACCCGGAGCAGTCTCGCAGCGCGGCTGCGCAAGTGGAGCGAAGGGAAGACAGAGAGGTCTATTGGCCGGTAGAAAAAGTGAGGCATCGCGTCGCTGTAATGTGACCAGGGTCAGCTACGGGCCACCGACACAGACGTCCGCTGAGCATCGGCGTGGGCGTGGCAAAGCGAAATACAACGCAGAAGTGGCGTTGGCATATATGCGGTGTGGCGATTGAGATCGGCCGAAGCGAGCTGCTTGGTTTCAGGACTCAGTGTCGTTCCTCGCTCGCTCGGCTTTTCTCAGCATATCGCAGCGCCGACCAACTTTGCCGGCACATGATTTCGAAAGGTGCTGCCATGCACAGCATGTGTACGAGAGCAGACGACGCAGCAGTCCATGCTTGACAACTTTTTGGGCCCACGTGACCAGGGTTGCTGCTCTTCCCTGTTAATGACGTCGCAGCACACCGCGACGCTCAGAAACCGAAACCGCTCAGTATAAGGAATGCAGTAATAAATTATTTATCGCACATGTATGAATTGCACAGCTTGTATCACGCGTACTGGGGCAATACGCAACGTTTGGAACAAAGAACACGCTGACCAAAAAGTTGGTGCCTCCACCCCTTTAACAGAGCTTTCGCTCATGTAACTATAGGATCAAGCCACGTTGGACCCCAGCCATTTTTTAACTCTGCCGTTTTTGACCATGTTTTTTTATTTAAAGCTTTTACTTCTTACTGTCATCTTTCACTGTGGCCCTTTGCGCCCTTTGATTTTAGTGTTTCCACATTTTTGTATGTGTACCCTGTGACGTCACTCCTTCTGACCACCCGCCTTTACGCAGCATAACTTCCCTTCTGTTTCCCGCCTCTCTATCATCCCCAGTAAATACGTGCCTGTTTGCTTGAATAATATTGTTGTTAGATGAGGTTCACAGGTCACTGACCAAGGTCAACAAAATAATGACGTTTCGGGAGCGCTACGGCTCCCTTGTTCACAACCCGAAACGTCATTATTTTGTTGACCTTGGTCAGTGACCAGTGAACCTCATCAAGCCATGATTCCTGACCAGACGGTATGCCGTCGAACCCTCTACTACAATATTGTTGTTAGTCAGCCTCTTGTACGTGTGTTCTTCACTGTGTTGGCTGTAGTTCTCTTTAGTTGTTTTTTTTGTTTTCTTTCGGGCTGTTTATATTTTTCAATTTGTTTGTGTGTTTTAAATTAGGATCACATTTGGCCCCCGTTCTGCGGAAAATCCGGCGTCGTCGTCGCCGGCGTTGTGAGCGAAAAATCGGCCGGGGTGTGGCGGCCCGCCTGGGGCACAAGGTTCTACTCGGCCTCCGCCACGGTCACGTCACCACAAGCTGCCCACCGCGGCAGGTAAACCAACGGTTGGTCGCGAGAGGTCGCTCGGGAGAGAGCAACTTGCTTTAAGCAACTTCGGTCTCACAAGCCCCACCGGTGGCAGCACCTGCCATCGCAGGGCAGACGCGCATCGCTTAACCGCTGCACCACTGCGCCAGGAGTGGACTCCCAGCGACCCATGAATGTAAATAAGAGAATGGCAAATTTCGCGTATATCGGCATTTACCCATTAACGCTATGGCGTCGTGCCTTTACGTCGGAGCTCAAGTGCCTCCTCCAATTTTTTTTTTCTTTTTTGCCACCACTCCCCAATGGCCTTATACGACCGGGAGCAAAGAAAGCGAATGAAAATATTAAGACCTTCCTGCTAGATGTTTCCGCTTCCTTGTTCACTACTAATGTCTTGACCTTTTCGTAACAACCTTAGGTCCATGAGAAAAGGAGCGCGAAAACAAGACGACGGACGAAGACAGAAAAGACAGCACGAGCGCTAACTTCCGACTAAAGGAGAAACACGACCGCGTCGACCGGGACCTGAGCCTAACGACTGAGCGCATGCGTCAAAGCTGAGCCAGCTGTAGAAATCAAACGAAAAAAAGATACGCACTAGACGATAAAGGCTATTACAAACCTAGGAATCTCAATTCTCGTTTCGATAAGAATATAGACGGCAAGATGACACACACATCACGCAAAGTAGCTATCCGTGTAGCTTCAATGATTTCTATTGTCAGTTTGTCTCTGCTTCTGGCAACGACAGAGCATTTATCCAGAAATGGCACGCACCCACACTCCTTGCAATGCACGGCCAGATTGCTGCCCGTTAACGACTTCATGTTGTTGTGTTCACGAAGCCTTTCGTTGAGGCACCTACCGGACTGTCCCACATACTGCTTCCCACAGGACAGCGGGATGCTGTACACGATGCCCTCTGTGCATTTTACATTTTTTTTCTGGTGGCGGATGTTACACTGCAGATTTTGGGGACATTGTTCGGCGGGCAGGTTCTTTTGCACATGGCACTTAGTTTATCTGGGGCTATTTTCTTTAGATTGTGCGACAGACCATAGATATAAGGGACAACAGCTGTCTTGCGTTGCGTTTTATCTGCCACTATTCCTTCTTTTTGAAGTTTCTTCTTCAGCAAGCTTTCAGCCACAGAAACACAGATATCCTTAGTATACCCTGCTTCGAGGAATCTTCTGAGTTGTACTTTAAAGCTGAAGCTGCTAAGATGGGGGCATGATGTTTCGAGGGCATTTTGCACGCGTATAGGTTAATGATGCCTCGTTTCACGAGTTTAGAATGAGCTGACTTGTATGGCAGAAGGGGCTCGTTAGCGAGACGTGAATAGCACCAACAAACGTGGTTGTCCATGAACTTAAGACTGATATCGAGAAACCGGATCTCTGAGTCAGTGGGAATTTCACTAGTAAGCGTTAGCGGGGGTGGTGGTGGTATTGGTTTTTTATTAAAATAATAGTAAAAAGAGAGGAAAAGATTTGCTAGACCCGGCATCTGTCATCGATACTGAAGGATGGGGCAGCGGAAATAAAGGATAGCAGGCAGAATACAGAAATGAATTGAAAGAGGTGAGGGGATAGTAAGAGAGGATTGGGGAGAGGTAATATACACTAACTATTTACACAATGAGAAATGTGTCCAGGTTGTGCTCGTGATTAGTTCATGATGGAGCAATAAAAACACACGCGCACAGCACTATGTTGACTACAACTGGAGTGGGGCGTCCAGTTGTTAACCCTCCAAGGTAGAACTCGCGGAGCGTTCGGTCACTGCGTCTAACTACCTGACGGAAAACAGACGGGACGTTAAGCCCGTGTGTTCGAGGAATGCACAGAGGCTCACCAAGATTCGCTCACAAGTGCGCGCACTGCCCTGCGGCCACAATAGCGTCTTGAGGGAGTCTGGTCGTGTGCCCAGCGTCCTATAGGCCGCAAGCATATCGCAAAGAGCATCGGCGAACGCGGCACAGTGAAGGAGCAGGTGATCCAGTTTTTCCACTGCCCCGCATCCGTCACATACATCACTCGTCGCGATTCATTGACGCTCCCGTCGCTCCCCGGGCAACACGCAGAGAGCACCTTTGTACAATGGCAAAGACGTCCGCTATGACTTGCTCAAGGAGCGAAGATGTACCGTCAATAAGGAATAAAAATCATGAACATACCTAAAAACTTTTACCGTACATTAAGTGGCAAGTCAATCCTCAAGAATCCTATCCAAGTGTGCAAGGTATAGGTCGCCGAGTACACGGGCCAAGCAGGACCGAATACACACTCCCTGTCTTCGTCTGTCGTTTTGTTTTCTCGTGGACTGATACCGACTCGGCCAACTCTTGTAAACCTTAGGTCAGCGTTCCCGTTTTCCTATGCAAAGAAGATAAACTTGATACGAATCCATTACCCGACCAGAGGAGATGTCGCCAAACCTTACATTTCATTTAAATGCTATGCGATCAAGTGCGCTTTTGTCACCAGCGCTACCCTCTTCGGTGCGTGGCGAAAAGGATGAAACTTCGCTCGCCAACCCGGCACGATATGGCAGCGCGCCGGAGCTAAAGAAATTGAACGCGATCGTGTGGCCATTTCAAGATCAAGTTATTTGAATTTTAACACTTGAGGTCATACAGGAAAAAGAAGTCATGGTCCCGCTCCACAATTCGGTTGTTTTATGACGTTCATCTGTTGCCTTCTATAAGGCCTCATATCCAGTTCAAAACAAGAACATTAAAGTTTTGGGAGCAGCCGCTTATGCACAGCGTTGCGGAATATTTTGCGAACATTTACGTTGTGCCAGCGGTTATAGCCTGAGCGTGCTTTTTATTTATTTTGTTTTTACATAGCAGGTGGGAAACGTGTTAATGTACAAAAATACAGACACATACAAACAAAATAGAATTGTACATAGAAAGTCAGCAAGAAAATACCACGGCAAGGTCATCAACAAAAATAATTTCGAGTGCTCTTCCGCTTGTCCTATATTCCTTTCTCCGGAATATTTATTTATTTATTTGCACACACTGCAGTCCCAACAGGGGCTGTCGCAAGAGTGGGCATATACATTCAAAACTAAAGACATGGTATTAAAAATTAAAACATCAAAGTTGAAAACATTGTGGACACTACACAAATTGTGAACATGGGTACAGTAAATAAAGAGATTACGAATCAGTTATCATCTCTATAAATCTGTCTATTGAGAGAGAGCGCACTGGACCGGGCAGTGTATTCCAATGTTCAGTGGTAGGCGCAAAGAAACTGTGTTTAAACACATTAGTGTGACGAAAGTAAGGGGAGATTAAGATTATGATAACTTCTTTTTGACGATGGCATATATGACACTACGAGACGATGGTATGGCACTCCAAACCATGATTAGTTGGAGGTAAAAATTATTCCTTATACTTGTACTTGAACACCCTTTGAAGGGGTATATTATGAAAAGAGTGATCAAAAATCGATGAGGAGGAATTATTACTTATTGTCATGAAAACAGTTTTACGGAAGTTAATATTCATCTGCCAATTTTCGAACCACCTACAGAAGCTAGAAAATTATTCATTAATTTGATAATGATCATCTGAAGAGTGAATGATGTCATCATATAAAACGCAATCATCAGCATACATTATCCATCTCAAACGGTGAATCCGCCATGCGCGTAAGAACAAGGCACACAATATTGTGGTCATTGTAAACTGAAGTTCCCTGGCATGAAGTGAGCTAAAGAAGGCTCGCACGTCTTTTATGACTAATACTCTAACCGATTGCATGGAAACTTCACAGCAGAAATTTTGGCCATACATCAGTGGTTCTAAAACTGCGGGAAAAAGTGACGGAAATATGTGCAGCGAGCCTCAACGGGTTGTAGAAGCGTTTAGTCAGTTGTCCACGGCTGTTTTGAAGTTTGAAGTTTATTATAATTCTGACAATACAAGATTGTCATGGCGCCGGAGCAAAAGGCGAGACTATACCCGCCTGACTAGGCCCCTGGTGCCACGAGCACAGCAGACAACAGTGCACAAAAAAATGTATACATATATACACATAATACACACATATACATACTTATATATACAATAGACAATTATACATACAATAAGTCAATGCAACTTAATAGGTATAAATAATGCAAATGAAGAAATAAAGATACAGAAAGGCAAAAGTCAATTATTGGAAAAATATAGTTTTGATTTCTTTTTGAATATTGAAATGGTTGAGGAATCTTGCATGATATCAAATAAAGCATGCTCACTATTAAGTAAATTAGGAATCTGCCACTGTAAAAGCTGATTGCCGTAGTTTGTTCTAGTTTTAACCTTAATAAAGTTTCTAGCTCTTAAGGTGTAGTTAGTTGTGGTATTAGTATATATAGAAAAAAAGTTATCACGATTACTTATGAATTCTAAAAATGCTTTTTCGGATAACTTTTGTTTATATAGATTAGTGACACTCAAAATATTGTCCTGGTGAAAGTACTCAGAGGTATGTTCGTACATCGAGAGGTTATGAATAATACGAAGACACTTTTTCTGCATTCGGAATAGAGTTTCCAAGTTAGCCCTAGAAGTGACGCCCCAGATAAGTAGACAATAGTGTAATCTAGAATGAATAGTAGAAAAGTATAACTGACGTTTAAATTTTAAAGGTAACAGCGTGCGATGCTTATTGAGCATACCAATTAATTGTGCTATGCTACGTTTAATGTGACTTACGTGATGCGTCCACCGTAGATTTTCAATGGAAGAATACACCCAAGAACTTGTACTGGGAAACCCTTTCAAGTGGTTGAGATTGAAATATTAAAGAAGAGGCGAAATTAACTGGCTTAGTAATAGGAGTAAAAACAATATACTTTGTTTTTTTAACATTTAGGCTCAACTGATTAGCCGATAACCATGCTGAAAGGGAATCTAACCAGTTGTTAATAAGAGGGAATTAGAGTAGAGATGTTATCAGAGGAGAAAAAAACGTTTGTATCATCGGCATATAACACAATATCGGGTGTTTCTGGTATTGCCACGATATCATTGATATAAAGCAGGAAAATCGTAGGACCTATAATAGAACCCTGCGGAACGCCGTACCTAATGTCTGCTAAATCTGATTTTATGCTGTTGATTTCACAAATTGGGAGCGGTGTGATAGATAGGTACGCAATAAGTCTAAAGCAATGGCTCTAATTCCATAAAAGGGTAATTTGGAAAAAAGTATGTCATGTTTAATTGAATCAAATGCTTTATTAAAGTCTAAAAATAAGCCTATTGTGTATTGTTGGTTTTCTATATTGGCAACAATTTTATCACGTATTTCAAGTAACGCAGATTCAGTGGATTTACCCCTTTGAAAACCATACTGATTCGGGGATATAAGGTTATGTTTTTGCATGTGTCCAGTTATTCTGGAATTTAAGGCTTTTTCAATAATTTTAGAAAAAACTGGAAGTATGGATATCGGCCGGTAATTAGTAATACAATCAGTTGCGCCACCTTTATGCAAGACGACGATCCTAGCAATTTTCATGTTATCCGGAAATGTGCCTGTAGAAAACACAATATTTGTTATGTCACAAAGAACATTGCATAATAAATCCGCGACTGCTTTAATCGGTGCTACTTTAATACCGTCATAACCACAAGAAGATCTGTTCTTTAAATTGCTAATAATGTGTGCTATTTCTGTAGGTGTAACAGGACGAAGATACATAGTATTTTGCAAACTGGTGTTAATATAGTCCGTAAAGTTGTTGCTAACTTCCGAGTCAAAGGAGCCGAAGCACAAGAACTGCTGATTGAATACTTCAGCGAGGGATTTACCGCTTAGCACTTTATCGCCGTACGCAAGTTCCTGGGGAATGCTATTTTTTGTGTGCCGCAATAGGTCCTTTAGAGTGCGCCAAGTTTTTTTAGGATCATAAAGAATGTCCGTAAATTTGTTAGCGTAGTAGTCAGCACGTGACTTTTTTATGTCGGCATTTAGCCTGTTCCTGACCCTTTTTATTTTGCTTAGGAATTTCTACGTCCTTATATTTCAGGAAGTTGCTGAAGAGGTTATCTCGTGCTTTCATTCTCTTGACTAAGTCGTCGGTAACCCAGGGTTTCCTCGCTTTCTTAAACTTTCTAACAGTTACCAAAGGAAAAGAACGTACGTAAATTTCAATAATTTTCTCGAGAAAACTGTTGTATAAAAGGTTTGAATCAGATTTATTTTATCTAAAATTTCATTCCAGTTTACAGATGCAATATTTTGACGGAAATTATATATATATATATATATATATATATATATATATATATATATATATATATATATATATATATATATATATATATATATATATATATATATATATATATATATATATATATATATATATATATATATATATATATATTTCAGAGTTAACTGATCAATCACATGGTAAAAGCAATCTCAGTGTTGCAAAAGAAGGTATAATGGCACTACTTCCGAAATTAGACACCAAGAAATCGCCAGGTCTTATGATGCTCAATCATTTCCTGAAACGCTACTGTGAGGGGGTATCAAGGTTTCTGGCTGTTACTTTTTATTCGTCACTGCGTGAAGGAAGATTACCATACGACTGGCTGCTGGAAAGAGTGGTGCCAGTCTTTAAAGCCGGTAATAAGCTCTTTGTGGGCAAAAACCGTCCCATTTCAATTACTTGTACGGAGTGTAAACTTTTGGAGCATGTGATCGCAAAACACTTAGTATAATGTATAGATAACAATAACCTACTTTACAGCAGATAACACGGATTAAGGAAGGCTTTGTCAACAGTAACTCAGCTTTACGAAACACTACATAGCTTTGCAGCTGCAATAACACCCGGCAGCAAATAGATATGATTGTAATAGACCGATCAAAGGCTTTCGACTGGGTGTGCCATGTGAAACTGGTTGAAAAAATGTGAGACATTGGTGTTGATTCTCAGATAATCAAATGGGTTCAAGCCTACTTGCATAACCGGTATCAATTTGTTGAAATATCCGGAAGCCATTCATCTACATTGCCTGTGTCATCTGGTGTGCCGCAAAGGTTGGTTTCGGACTTGTATTATTTTTATTGTACATCAATGATATTGCAACTGGTGTCCATCGGATGGTTGACGTGACACTGTTTGCGGATGATTGTATTTGTTTTGTTCTGTGAAAAGTGTCAATGGCAAAATAATTTTCAATGAGTCTTGAGAGTTATCAGTGACTGACGTACTGTATGGGACATGAAAATTAACTTCAGAAAAACTACCTCTATGCCTGTGGAGTTCGCTGACCTTACCGCGAACTCGTTGATCTCGTGTCCCGCAAGGAAGGCCGCTCCAGCGGGGTCGGAAGTCCCCAACAAAGGGGCCCGTCCCGTCCCCTGCCTCCCCTTTGTGCAGCGGACGTCCTCGTTTACGCCGCGCCGTCACGGGGATGACCCGCCGGGAAAAACGCGAACCAAGTACAGCTGTCGACATGTGGTTGTTAAGGGTGTTGACGAGGTTTCGGGGGCGCACGAGATACGGCTGAGTATTAGCCCAGTGACCGAAACCCACTATTCCTGTAACGACTGTCTACTTCCCTTACGACTGTGTTCTCTTTGTGGCTGTCAACAACCTGAGTCATCGCCTCGTCGGCACATGTTTCTAGCGTCTGTGGTGCCGTGGGTGGCGTGGGGAACGGAAGTCGCATTTGTGTTTGTCTATTTGATTGCAACCTCTCCTTTCCCAAATGTTTAATCAGTACTTTTTCCCCAATCTCTGATCAGTGGGCGGACCTTGTTTTCCTTTCCCTAACCACTGATTGGCGAATGGGTCGTTTGTTATCTTATTGGTTGCTGTCCCCGCTAAAGGCGGAGACAGAGGGTTTAAAACCAAGCGCTCTGGGTTGAGCGGGGGCTGAATTCGTCTGATCCCCGATTTAGTCATGTAAATAGTTTTCTCCTTGCTTTGTTTCTTCTCGTTTTTTACCTATGTTGTAAATAAATAGTTAACCTTCTCCTTTCCTTGAGTAATGTGAATGTTTGCGAGTAGAACCACCGGGTCATCAAGAAACCCCGATTTCATCATCAAGTAGTTTCCTCTCATCGCCACCGGGAAGGGGAAACTCAACTGGCGCAGTCGACACGATCGCAACTGGCGCAGTCGACACAGGATCTCAACTATGCCAGTCACAAATCCGAACCCCCTCCCCTAAAGTATACATGCACCATTAATCAAAAAGAAATGTAGCGTTCTATGCATATTAAATATCTCGGTGTCGCAATTAAAGATAACTTGAAGTGAGACAAACATATCGAATACATTTGTGGATCTGCCCAATGTAAGCTTGGTTTCCTGAAAAGGAGACTGCAGAATGCCACTGCCAGTGTCAAACTTGCGGCATATAAAACTGCGGTAAGACAAGCACTGCAATATGCAGGTATCATTTGGGACCTCCACAGTAAAACAGATATTAGAAAATTAGAGAAGGTCCCGATGTTAGCAGCCCGGTTCAGTTTTTCGAGCTACGACAGAAAGCAATCGGCAAATGCGCTGATTGGCAGGGCTGGTCTACCACCCTTGTCCCTGAGAAGAAAAATAGCATGGCTGAAATTCCTTTACGAGCTGTATAACAAAGACCTAAATTTAGATTCAGATGGATATCGACGGCGTCTACTGCGAGTATCCGCACGTACAAGTCACCCTTGTGCCACACAGCTTTATACACCAAGAGTTGATACACTCAAATATTCATGTCTCGTTCGAACAACGGTTGACTGAACAGACTCGATACCAGTTTGTTCTCACGGTGCCGCTCAGCTAATGTTTCAGCAGAGGCTGGAAATGCTTTTTTTTGTAAACGTATTTCAGGGTTGTTCTCTTTTTTCCCCTCTGTAGCAGCCCGCAAGGGCGTAACAGTTCTGTAAATAAATAAAGATAAAAATACATTAGAACGTTCGAAGTGATGTTACAAGGCAGGCCATTAATATACAATAGAAATAATAAAGGTCCTAAGACCGAGCCTTGTGGCACACAAGATGTTACGGGGCCGACGAAAGACTGGGCTGAACTGTAGTGAACAAACCGTAAGCACTCTGAGAGGAAATTAGAGAACCAGGTTATTAAGGTTGAATACTTCAATATAAGATTTAATTTGAATATTAACTTATAATGAGTCACTGTGTCAAAAGCTTTTGAAAAATCAATCAAAAGCGCGTCAGTTTGACAACCACAGTCCAAATTATGAGCAATGTCGTGCAAAAATCCGATAATTGGGTAGATGTGCTAAAACCTCGCCTGAAACCATGCTGAACATTAGATAAAATGTTATTCGATTCAAGAAATTGTACGCTGTGTGTATGGATGATATGCTCAAGGATTTTACATGATGACGACGTAAGCGAGGTGGGCCTGTACTTTTAAAGATGTTGCTTATTGCCTGACTTAAATAAAGGCAGAACTTTTGCCAATTTCCAGGACCTAGGTACAGTACCAGAACTAAGAGATTTAATAAACAGAATATGTGCCTAACGATACGTCCATAATGAATAGTTGGAGAGGAATGCATTAGGGATTCCATCAGGCCCGTCTGATTTCTTGACATCCAAATTCGGTATCATATCTAGAACACTCTCCAAACAAACTGCCACATCATTAATTGAAGATTCGGCGTAGAGGAATGATTGACTAAATTGTGATGCTGGAACAGAGGCGGAAAGAATGAGTTAAAAGTGTCTGAAATACTCTTGGGATTCTGAATTAACGACGATAAATCAATTCGATGGAGTACCCTTGGGAAGGATCGTGGACCAAAGTTTTTTTGCGTTGCTGATCAGTAAATTTTGCATTTGAACACGGCAATAAATTTCTTTTGCAGATTCAAAACACGGAGCTCTTCTTTCGCTTTGTTAAGCTGGACAATGCTTTCAGGTTTACAGCATGGTCTCGGTAATCTTAACCTTTTTATCCGAAGCGACAGATGCAAAATATCCCGGTTAATCGAGGAAGCGTTTAAGTTTTTCTTCTTAGTTTTAACAAATACAAACTGATTAAGGCAGGTTTTAACAGTTGTCACAAAATTCGGCTCACATTCGAAAAAAACTGGTGCAGCGCGGAAGCAATCGCACCCGCGCGCACCATAAATAAAACAGTGGAAAAGGAACCCCGGATAGCGCGTAACCTTGTGTGTGCCGCTGCCCTTTCCACTCTGCTCACCGGCGCGGCGTCAAAGGAAACATCTGCGTGCGCTGTGGATTGTTCCAGAAGGTCTGAGTAATTTCTATTCAAGTAACACTTGTTGCGGAGCTAGTTGGTGCATAGTTCTATGCACAAATGTTAGCGCAAAAATAAGAGACAATCACAAGAAAGGTGGACAAGACAAAAGGTGGTCGACTGAGAGGGCGCAGCCTTGACCGTGCTAAGTGATGCCCTCTCCCATTCACTCTCGCGCCGGCGGCGGCGCATCGCCAGAAGGCTCTAGAAGGTTCTGGAAAACCGGTTTTTGCGCCTGACCAATGAAGACGCGCGCCCGGCGCGAGAAGTAGAGATTGTACAGTTGATAATGTGTGTATGTGCGCGCATGTCTTGGCGCGAAAAACCAACAGACGCGGAGCGCGCCTATAAATGAAGGGCGTTGACCGGTGTCTGCCAGCCCGAAATGTCGAAATGTCTGCGACGACGCACAACAGCGGATGTAAGGCTTAAGCTAGAGTCACTAAATAAAGACTTAGAGTACCGTCACTGCAGCACGGCGGTAAGCAGGGGCGGCCATTTTGTTGTTTATCATTGTTGCCAGATTGCCGCTTCGGCGACCTCGCCGCTAACTTTGGCCCGGCCATTTTGTAAACAACGCTGTTAGCCACCCTGCGCTGCGGCGGGGATCGTAGCCGTACGGCATGGAGCCGCTCAGATGCAAACGGTAAGCGTTTTCCATCATTCTGCGAGTTGAAACAGCCAACAACGCAGCAAAACGGCATCCTCGTATGCTCTTGTGCAGCTGAAATGCTGCGAGGCGCGGAATCCCTGGTCACTGAGTCGGTCACCGGCAGCACTAGGACTACCACAGTTGCCCGACTGAAAACGCATAAGCCACAAAATGGCAGCCCCCATGAACCGTCGCAGTGTAAACAAATATCACGTGATGCAAACTGACCAATGATCGTGGCGGCGGCACAGAACATTAGGAGAAAAGAGTGCCGGTACTCTAAGTCTTTATTTAGTGACTCTAGCTTAAGCCTATAGCTGAACACAACTGCAATCACACCATGACAGAAAGGAAGCGACGCGGTTGCAGTGTGCGAGAAAACCGGAAACGTCCAAAGACGGAAATCAGAAAGAGGGGGGGGGGGGAGCAGTGATGCGTACCGCGATGGGGCTGCGCGTTCACGTCAAGTTGCGGTTTCGAGCCCGCCGCGGTGGCTCAGTGGTTAGGGCGCTCGACTACTGATCCGGAGTTCCCGGGTTCGAACCCGACCGCGGCGGCTGCGTTTTTATGGAGGAAAAACGCTAAGGCGCTCGTGTGCCGTGCGATGTCAGTGCACGTTAAAGATCCCCAGGTGGTCGAAATTATTCCGGAGCCCTCCACTACGGCACCTCCAATTCTTCCTTTCTTCTTTCAATCCCCCCTTTATCCCTTCCCTTACGGCGCGGTTCAGGTGTCCAACGATATATGAGACAGATACTGCGCCATTTCCTTTCCCCAAAAACCAATTATATATAATTATATAGCCTATTTTCGGTTCCGTTTATACGGTGGTCGGAAAATTTTTGTTCTGATCAACGAGATTCTTTTACATTGCCTTAATACAAAACCAACCAACTGCGAGGCGTTTGTTCCATTTAAGCGTTGGTTCCGTTTAACCGACTTCAGTTCATCGAGATTCTACAGTATATTAATGACCTACCTTGTAATATTTCTTCTAATATCCGACTCTTCGCCTATGATTGTGTCATTTACCGAGCAATTACTAACTCTGCCAACCATTTGGCATTACAAACCGACCTTACATATAGGACGCATATAGGACTGATGTAAATCTTGGCTTGTCGTTAAATGTTTCTAAAACCGTGTTAATGTCTATTCACCGTAGTCGTAATTACGTTGAGCCCAATTATACTATCAATAACACGCAGACTGCAACATCTGAAACCTTCAAATATCTCGGTGTGCATATCTCCCGCGACCTAAGTTGGACTTGTCATATTAAGCGCATAATAAACTCTGCTAATCGTGCGTTAGCCTATTTACGTCGTAACCTTTCGCTCGCTCCACCTTCTAATAAACAGCTTGCTTTTCAGACTTTTGTGCGACCCAAGCTGGAGTATGTTAATGCTATTTTTGACCCGCACTACAATAATCTTACTAACGCCCTCGAGTCGGTTCAGAATCGCGCGACACGCTTCATTCTGTTTAATTATTCCTACAATGCCAGCATCTCCGCACTAAAAGCGCAAATAAAACTACCCCCCCCCCCCACCCCCCCCCCCCCTAGCTGAGCGCCGTAGAATAGCACGTCTTAACCTTCATTATAAATTTTTCCATTCCTTGCCTTTTGATAACCCCTACATAAAAAGAGCCCATCGCATCGCCCGCTTTCGCCAACAAAATACAGTTTATCCCCCAAAAGCCCATACCGTGACCTTTCAGCATAATTTTTCCTACGTATTGCACGAGACTGGAATGACCTGCTCACCGAAATTGCCACTATCATCAACCCACAAGCATTCAAGCGGCTCATCGAAAACCTCTCATCATAATTTATTTCTTTTGTTTGCTATACCCACCCACTCCCTCATGTAATGTCTCGATTGAGACCTTTGAGGAAATAAATGAATGAATAACTGCACAGTTAGACACCGGAGACCGTATGTGGGGTGGGCGAAAAATGTGGTTTATTCACTACCATTTCCCTGTGGCCGAGCCTACATCGGCCAAACGGGCACGTGTCCGAACGAGAGGTTGATGGCACGGCAACTCGGCATACACTGCCGTGACTGCGAACAGTGTAAGGAACGCGGTCCCTTCTTCAAAATGAACATGGCTCACAAATATGTGAACAAAGTGGCCACGTAGCGGAGGCTTGTGAAATTGGTGAGATAGCGGACGATTGTGTCAGCACGGCATCAATGTTTTTGAATGAAAAAGAGCGCCAGTTTTTAGGAATGTAACCTGCAGTAAGTCAGGGATGTGCGGTTTTAGTTGTGTGCCTCTTGGGTCTGTGCGTCATAGGTTTTTTTTAGCCTGTGTTTTGCTTGCCCGTTCGTGGGAGGGTGAGTCCATGGTGCAATGCTATGGCGGCGCCAGATAAACCGTGACATATTCCTTTTTTTCCTTTCGTTGCTGCGCATGCGCGCCGTACGGTATATGTATACGCTGTGCGCAGCAATAAAGTTTCGTTGAAGCAAGTTTTGTTTCCTTACTTGTTCTTGTTTGTCTTTGCGCTGTGTTATCGTAAGCATGGGCAAGCAAAGCTGCCGTTCATGTCGATATCAAAAGTGCCTTCCTGAAGGGCGGCGTACCCGGCTGGCTGGGCTTGCACAGTGTCTGCGCATTTGTGAACGCATGCTTGCGAGACGTCAAGCCTCACCCCCAGCGTCTGAGCTCGAAGGTTAAAAGCGCTGGAATACAGAAAACTAAACATCTTAGCAGAATTACTTCTCTGGTTGGGTTCCATAACTTATTCTGACACGTCTGCAACCAAATCTTTTTTTTTTTTTTAATTTGAAACCCAACGCTTCGAAGCCGGACCGGGTCCTTCTTCAGGGACGATTGGGGGCGGCGGCTAGCGTCCTTAGGTATATGCATGGTGGGGTAGCAAGGGGCCGAAAGAAGGGTGCGGGAGGAGGACAGGGCGTTTTTCTTTGTGTGTGTGCCTCACGTCACCTAAACACCTACCACCTGTCGCCGCAATCGCTCGGTTGACGGAACGAAAGCGGAAGCGGGAAGGAATTCAATCATGAATTAAGTTTTGGTCGTAGGGCAGTGCCACGTGGCGCATTTAATGTCTGACGCATCGGCAGAGACCGATTTTATTTCGTGGAATTTCTGCTTGGCCGCAGCCTCGCTCCTCTCGCCGTCCTCTCTCCTGCGCGCGCAACGGGGCTTGCGCCAAAGACGACTCGTGCCGGCATCTCGACCAAGTCGCGGCGCTTGTTCGCAAGCCCGAGCCTTGCCTGTCTGCCGTGGAGTCGCTGCTCGATTGGACGATGTGCTCGCGCCGCCGTCCAATGGGAAGAGAGGAAGGACGGGCCTAGACGACGAGCCAACCCGCTTGCATCGATCGCCGCTGAGAAAACTCTGCGGTTCGGAGCCCTGATCCGGATGTACCCACTCACAACCGGCGCAGCCGCAGCGACAGGTAAGACGACCTGCCCAGTCTGCTCCCATTGTGAGAAGCATCGGGCACCAAGCTGCGACTGCCCTTTTACCTCTTATGCCCGCAACTAAACCCACACTTTGTGAGGTCAACAGAAATATTTTCCATTGCATTTTAGCCAGACTAACTGCCCAGTGCTAAGACTCGGGTTGGCTACAAGGATATAAAGTGACGACGAAACTAAATTTGCCTAACTTGCTTTTCCTCGCACGAATGATTAATGACCTTCGGTCGGCGTAGGCCACCTATACGCCGCGCTGGCTCAGTAGCTTTGGCATTCAGCCGCTTAACACAGTTTCACCAGCCGCTCCAAAAACGTCGGTTTACTGTGTGATGCCAGTCATGTTGACAGTCACACGTGTTCAAAATAAACCCGGAGCGCTCGCAGTGCAGCTGCCAGGCAGCCGCCGTCATCGATAATACAGGGTGTTTTGCCCAAGACTTTACGCAGTCTTTAATAACAGGCTTTTTGAGTTAGAAGAGCGCTTTTTCGGCATAGCACTGTCAGCGGTGTAGTGCATCAGAATACAGCTAAGACATGCTAACTAGCAGGCTGGTTAAGTAATGACCTATACGCCGCCCTGGCTCAGTAGCTTTGGCATTCAGCCGCTTAAAACAGTTTCACCAGCCGCTCATGAGAATACAGCTAAGACGTGCAAAGTAGCCGGCTAGTTAACTAATACTGAATATGAGAGAAGCCAAAAGCCACAGAAACCATGGAACATAGTGGTTTTTTTATTTATGCTGTTCATAAGGGGAAATTGTGAATATTTTATTGGTAATACAGGACGTACTACGTCCGCCGCTCATGGGTGAGGGTGGCGCTTGTGACCACTCTCATGGTTAGGCCATACGTAAGCATAAATTACCTTCGAAAGCGAAATATTTGGCAGCCGTCGCCGTAACTCAATTGTTTGTGCACCGGACGCGTAATTCGGAGGTCGTGGGTTCAGTTCCCATCGGAGGCATGTGGTTGTCTTTGAAGTGAAAAGCTTCAATACGCTAGTCAACAGCGCGCTTCGCGTCAGCTGGCGTATGTCGAAGCACGAGTGACGTCACGCACGTTGCAGGTGGCCGCCGACTCCGTCGCCTGACCTTTCGCCGCTGCCGCGCGTGACGTCACGCGCCTTCCAGCTGCCGACCGCTGTTGAAACCAAGGGTAAATCGTGCTTGAAGTTCTGAAAGGCGCAAAAGACACGCACACAGGAAAAAAGGGGGATGACACAAAGAGCGCACAAAGAGGCGCTCTTTGTGTCATCCCCCTTTTTTCCTGTGTGTGTCTTTTGCGCCTTTCAGAACTTCAATCATGAACCAGCTAGCCCCAAAGCAAGTTCTTCTGTAAATCGTGCGCTGTGCGACTACAAGAAACTAGTATAGCTGTGCAAGCGGCATACATGTCTCCTGACAATACCGTGGACGATATTGTGCGTGTGGTGTCTACGGCGATACTGAGCCAAGCAAGTGATGAACTTTGTGTATTCAGTATAATAGAGAGAGACAGGCTTGTTGGTGACTATTAGTGGAGTGCATCTTGAAACCGCGCAAAAAAGACAAGGGACGAGGAAGAAATCAACAGGACAAACGCGGAACTTCAACTGGTTTATTACAACAGTGCGTCACATTTATACAATCATCGTAATCACGTGGTAACATTACGAACGATCGTCACGTAACACTTGTGCGCGGGCGTGTACGAGACATCATGCAATCTAGATATGAATACTGTTTATCTGACAGGTTAACCGAGGTTTTGCTGACACACGAGCCGGAATCCTTCTTGATACAGTAGGCCTCGTACACTTATCTGCTTAGTTTAGACCCGCACTTTTTGAGGATAGTGGTATCGCGGAACCGAGGCGTGCAACCACGAATGTGGCGACAATGTTCGACCACATGCCCTGCCCCCGCCAATGCGCCTACTCCTGCGTGGGGCTTCTGGAGTCTGACGCTTATACAACGCCCAGTTTGTCCGATGTAGCTTTTGCCACAGGACAGGGGTATACGGTAAACACCCCCCCCCCCCCCCCCCCCCCCCCTTTTGCACGGGACAAATCTGTCTGCGTGCTTGATACCGCATTTTTCTTTGTGCTTTCCCTGCACCTTGTTGCGTAGGCCGGCCAGTTTTTGGGGTGCGGTGAAGACCACCGGCACGTCGCCCTTCTGAGGCACTTTTTAGTAAGCTCCTAGTAAGCAATACAGGGCTTTGCTGGCTAGAACAAAACCTTGCGGCGCAGTCGTGACCAGACGTCACGTGAGCTGGCAGAGGCTTTCTTCACTGAGGGTTCAGGTGTTAACTGCTTATTATTATTATTATTTAATACCTCGAAGGCCCCTGGTATGGGGCACTACATGAGGGATGGGCATGGCATCTAAACAACAATGTTCTTGATAGTGTTCTTAAAATGAATTGCGTTGACATGATGCACGGCGTCCTGTGGTAGATCATTCCAGTCCCTGGATGACGTGACGAAAAAAGATCAAGAATGAGCGGTAGTTCTTGCGGTGGCAGTGTAGATGGCCATATGGTGTCTAATACGTCTTGAGAGGCGATAAGCAGGTGATATGACCGATTCTCCTAAAGATGAATTATAAAATATGAATGGTGTCTAATACGTCTTGAGAGGCGATAAGCAGGTGATATGACCGATTCTCCTAAAGATGAATTATAAAATATGAATGGGCGCAATCGAGAAATTTTTCGCCGCGTTTCAAGGCTGGGTAAGTTGGCTCTAGATTTTAAAGCAGACACACTAGTGTAGTATGAATAATCACAATAAATAAAGCGGATAGCACGATTTTTATTTTTTCTATGTTTAAGGTTTAGCGATATATAAATCAAATTGTATAAAAAAGAAGAATAGGCAATGATTTGGCGTCCACAAAGGCCTTTCTGAATAAAGTCAGTCGCGAGTATGCACCCGTCCTTGCGCTCTTCTCGTCCCTGTCTTTTTATGCGCATTTCCCTCGCTTGAGTCCATATTAACTAACCAGCCTTCTAGTTAGCACTTCTGAGCTGTATTCTGATGTACTGCACCGCTGACAATGCCATGCCGAAAATAGCGTTCATCTTACTCAAAAAGCCTATTTTTAAAAATTGCTAGGTGCAAGACCCTTTATATAAGACTGTTCCCGGAGACCTAGTTTTGAGCGCCGAAAAACGTTCAGCAGAAAGTGAAGCGAAATGCGTTGCGGAACAGTGCTGTGAAAGTTTATGAAAATGGCTTATGAAAATTTTGTCTGTCATACGCTTGCGTGTCACAACAGCGATTTGTGTCTTCAAGGAAGAAATGTTATTGTTGTCGCAGAAGCCGTTTCCTGGCGGTTAAGAAAACTCGTGACAATCCGCAGACTGAGCCTCGTTACATAGTAATTAAAGATTCCATAATATTAATGAATGATGAGTCATGTAGTAATCAATGATTCCATAAGAGGCAAGAGGCTAGCAGATGAAATAAGCGAGTATTTCATTAATGCAGCCGTACCCCAGCCGTCTGTTCAACGAAGTGGGAACTACTGGCCTTCTCGCCGAGCAAATTCTTTCGTATTGGAAGCCGTTACCCAAACCGAAATGGTCGTACCATACAGCTAAAAAATTATGTCGCAAGGGGGTATGATGAAGGTAAAGTTGAACCTGTAAAGCGGGTGTCATTAATAATCAGCCCTGTCCTAGCCTATATAGTTAGTCTCACGTTTTCTACTGGAGTCTTTCCGGATAAACTTAAGCTGGCCAAAGTAATTCCAATACACAAAGGAGGTAGAACTGGCAATATCACTAATTACCGGTCAATCTTAGTGCTAAAGGTGTTTTCTAAGATTTACGAAATGACAATCAACAACCGACTGTCAAAATACCTACCCAAGTATTATACAATATCATCGTCGCAATATGGTTTTCAGAAAAAAAAAATAAGACAACTCAGGACGCTCTTCTTGCCGTAAAGCAGCAGATAATTAGAAATTTTGAAGATCAGTTCTTCACCTTAGGAATATTTTTCGATCGACGCAAAGCTTTTTATTCTGTTGACCATGAAATGAGCTATAAAATCAGATTGCATTGGAATTCGAGACATCCCATTGTACCCTATCAAGAGCTACTTGTCGTTTCGAAGTCAGTTTATTAAAATAGACTGTACTTCTTCAAAACAACTTGATATTAAACTAGGTGTCCCGCTAGGCTCGATATTAGGCCCGTTACTTTTCCTTTTATATGTGAACGACATTGCGGAACTAAAAAAATTGGCAGTGGCTTAGCTCGGCTATGCGAGGATATACGTAGCGAGAGGTACTTTCCCTGGTTGAGCTTGTTGTGGTCACTGTATATGTATAGCAATGAGAGACACATAGGCTTCGTCTCGGCGGCTATGCGCCGTGTATTACGCTCGGCAGCCTGGCATCTCCGTTTGGCAAGCCTTTCTGTTCGGCCGTCTCCGCTGCTCTCTTCGCCTTCTGACGCTCATTCTCTCTGTTGAGAAGCCAGGCGACAGCGTCAGGATGGGAAGAGTTAATCTTCTCTTGTCTATACCGCCGTTTAGCAGCGGCTGGACTCTCCTTCTCCGCATGCATGTCAAACGTTGCGATACGGACGTCCACTACATCTCCGGCTTTTATACGTAATGCTGCGCATGCGACGCGCGGTTCGGGTGATAAAGCGGCGTGCGGCGAGGCGTGAACGAGGAACGCGGTGCAGCTGTAGGGTCTCTCTGGTTACCATGGTATCGGCGCATGCGCACAACTGCTCATCCGCGTGACGTCACGCACGGCTCCGACGGTGGAGCGAGCGCGCGGCGACGGTGAAGCGCATGGCGCACCCACTGCTCCTCTCCGGTTGCCATGGTAACGGCGCATGCACACAACTGGCCTCTCCGGTGAGATCCAATTACGGAAGGGGAGATCTGGAATATCAGGTAATAGACGTTAAATAACTATGCTTCTATTTTGCATTTCTGCCTACCCAGAAAAACGTTCAAACGTTAACTGCGGGCAATTTTGTTTTCTGTAGACACTGTCAAGTAACAGTGATAAATGTAAGTCTCCTTTTCATTATTACAATGTTAACTTCTTGTTTACGGGTTTGTTTGACATGATCGAATGTTCAATGTGATTAAGGAAATATGCCGCCACCGTCTGGAAGACGTTCAAGTAACGAGCGTTAGCTGTTTGGTAGCGCAGGCTGTCGTCCGTGCGATGTATTACCACGTGGTCAGGCTTTTTTTTCCATACCTCACGGCGAGCGGGCACCTACCGCCTTGAGGTGGGATATCTTTGACCAGTTTGGGCCGAAAAAGTGTTTCGACTCTTTCGAGAGCCATTTTTTCTTCCCTAAAGGCGGTAGGTGACCGGTCGCCGTGATGTATGGAACTGCGAGCTGCCGGGTGCGAGCCGCCATTTTAAGCCTAACCATAACTAAATACTAACCTAATTACGCGATATTGGTCTCTAACATGCTCTAATCATCGAGCCCTTTACGAATATGTCATTAGGAGGAGGAGGAAGAATAGGAAAACTTCAGCGGCGGCTGCTTTCGAAACCGCCACCTACCACTACGCCGGTTAATTAATTATAAACAATTAAATTTGAGCCTAACCATAACTAAATATTAACTTAGATAGTTAATATTAGTGTGTAACGTGTTCTACTCATCTAGAGGATTGCAAATATTTAATTCGTTTTATGACGACCTCATTATTTAAAATGACGTTTTATGATGTTTTATGATGCCTCATTATGATGACCTCATGTTTTCCATTCTCCCAGTGCAGGCTTTACCAAATTCAGTTTATTATTTAGTTCATGGTCCCAGGTATCCTGTCATTTAGCCTTGAGATTTCTGTGTATTAGTTGCATGCAATCTCTATGGGGTATGCTGACTTTGTTGATTTCTTGACTGCTTGTGCAGCACATTGGTCGGCTCTTTCATTACCGTATATTCCAACATGGCTGGGCACCCAGCAGAATTTTATTATATGTCCCTGTGCTCTGACTTTTTCTATGTTGTCTAGTATGTTTCCCAGTAAGGGTTCGCCTGCATTTCTGCAATGTAATGCCGTGAGCGCGCTAAGCGGATCTGTGTAAATTATGTTTTTTTTTAATTCTATTATTATTCTGCCTACAGCTATAGAGACTGCACAACATTCGGCAGTAAAAATGGATGCGCAGTTAGAGAGCCTTACTACTCTGCCAATTTCCTTGAACAACCGCGCTTCCGACATATTCTGCTGTTTTTGAGCCATCAGTGTATCGAACGAGACAAAGGGAAGGCCATCTCTCCCCCCCCCCCCCCCCCCCCCTTAACAGCGTGGGAAAGATTCCGCATGTAGGATCCCAGAGACATTCTTTTTTTCACGGGGTCAAACTACGTTTCCGCAGCAGGGTTGTAACAGCTTCCTCCCCCCCCCCCCCCCCCAGACGAGGATCTGCGGAGTCACCGCTGCTGCCCGAAGGGACGACTTAATTGCTTGCAGAAGAACCATCAATTCTCCGTCGCTCGTAACATTGTCTTTTTGGACGTTGAAGAGATTCTTTGAGAAGCGTAAGGGATTGGGCGAGTTGGTCAGACATGCTTAACGGAATAATGGCGCAGATCAAGTGACAGGACAGCAGGAGAGTACACACACACACAAGCGCAAACTTACAACTTTATTGTTTGGCTGCCCATATGCCGAATTTATACCAAGCAAGTTGTAAGTTTTAAGTTGAAGCTTGTGTGTGTTTGTGCTCTCCTGCTGTCCTGTCACTTGATCTGCGCCATTATTCCGTTAAGATTCTTTGAGGCTTCGCTAAAAATTCAACCACATGCTTGAGGCAGCACTCAGCTCGCCTCCAAGAAAGCCAGTTCAAAGAGGAATTACTGCAATCTGGTTAGTATAGCTATTGGAGAAAAGCCCACACTAAAAACTATCAGGACCCACGTATGCTGAGAACAGCAAACATGCTACTACACACATTCACACGCATAAACGCACAATATAAAAACTTAAGTAGCAATTATAGATACCTGAAGAGCACCCCGGACCGCTTAGAAAGAACGGCTAAGTGCGTCCGCGTTTCCATTCAACTTGCCCTTCTTGTACTTCATGTCGAAATGATACTGCTGCAGAATCAAGCTCCACCTCAGAAGGCGGTTGTTCTCTGATGTCGCGGTTTGCAGCCAGGAAAGGGGACAATGGTCCGTTTCTGCTGCTCACCGCGCCAGAAAAGTTCTATCGGCATTTGTCTCCTAAAAAGAAAATAACATACAAATTGTGTACAAATGGCGAAACAATAACGTCACAACCGCAAGTGGCATCTGCTTTTAATCAATTTTTCTGTTCAGTATTCACAAACGATGATGGTAAGAAACCACATCCCGACTTAGTGATACATTGTCTGCCAATTAATAATGTTATTGTTTCTGAACAGGGCCTTCTGTCGTTACTGCTGAATATCGACAACAAAAAGTCACCAGGTGCTGATGGTATACCCAATGCTTTCCTTGTTAGGTATGCCGAGTGGTGCAGTAAATATTTATGTATTATGTTCAATCTTTCTTTGACTAAAGCAGAAATTCGCTTTGATTGGAAATGCAGTAAAATCGTGCCGATACCCAAAGCAGATAATTCATCATTACTTTCGTCTTATAGGCCAATATCATTATTGTGTACATGTTCCAAGGTTCTTGAGCACATTATTTTTAATCATATCTCGACATTTGTTGAACATAATAATCTAATCGACAGCAGGCAACATGGGTTCCGAAAAGGACTCTCCACAGTAACAGCACTCCTGGAGCTAACTCACGATTTCGCAACAGCCATTGACATTCAAAGCCAAATCGACATTATATTTCTTGATTTTGAAAAGGCTTTTGATCGCGTCTCTCACCCTAAACTTCTTTCAAAACTAGAACCGCTGCTGAAAAACAATTCTCTTCTTGCGTGGATCGAAGCTTACCTATGTGGCCGATCCCAATGCGTCAGAATAGATCACGTGTGCTCTGCTCCTGCGCCTGTCAAGTCCGGTATACCGCAGGGATCTGTTCTCGGGCCCTTATTCTTTTTAATATTTATTAACGACATAGTTCATAACCTACCCGTTAAAATCAAGCTATACGCCGATGACTGCATAATCTATCACGAAATTCACAACTCCAGCGATCAGGCTCTACTTAATAGTGCCTTAGCAAGGATTGCAACCTGGTGCTCAGACTGGCAGATGTGAATAAACACAAAAAAATCTGTTGCGATGACCGTAACACGCAAAAGGCAGCCATTAAATTTCTCATATTCCATAGGCAGCAGCACTCTCGCAGTGGTAAAAAACTATAAATACCTAGGCATAATCATAACATCGGATCTAAGGTGGAATGAACATATATCGGATATTGTGAAGAGGGCCATGCGGAAATTAGGTTATTTAAGAAGAACTCTGCGACAATGTACAAACGAAGTTAAACTAATAGCATATAAAACCTTAGTTCGACCAGTTCTAGAATATGGATCAATTGTTTGGGACCCGCACACTCGTGGCAACATAGACAAGCTCGAATGTGTACAAAAGAAAGCAGCTAGGTTTATATACCGATCATATAGCTGGCGTACTTCCGCGAGTACTCTAGTAAAAAAGGCAGGTTTAGACAATTTACAAAAACGGCGTCAGTATGATCGATTAAAATACATGCACTTGCTGTTTCATGGTAAACTAGGTATGAGAAAACACGATTACATAGAGCCTGTACACCGACGAACCACCCGATCGCATCATAGCAAAAAACTTAGATTATTCCTGCCACACTCAAACCTTCGCTAACTCTTTTTTCCCGAAAACTGTCCGTGAGTGGAACCGGCTTCCGGCCAGCATTGTAGAATGCCCTACTACTGAAGCATTTATGAATGCTGTCAGAATGCGGTCAGATAGTAATTGATGATTACGGAGTGTTCTTGAGATTTTTTTGGGGGGGTTTCTGCACGCAACTTTCCTTCATCTATTTTTGCTTGTGAGTGCATCTCATTTGTTGAAGGCAGCGTGTTGTGCCTGGATTCGTTTTGCGCATGTCACTTATGTTTTTTTTTATTCTCCCGCTCCTGCTTACAGCCTCACCTAGAGGCTAGCAGTACTGTGTAAATAAATAAATAAATAAATAAATAAATAAATAAATAAATAAATAAATAAATAAATTTGGCGCCTTCGAGATAGCATTGTAGTTTCTGGATAGCCCAAACAATGCAAGCGCACTCTTTTTCCGACACGCAGTACGCCATCACTCGAGAGCTCAGTTTTCGGCTCAGGTAGAGAACGGGATGTTCGTTGCCATCCTCATCCCTCTGGCAGAGAACGGCACCTAGCCCTCGATCACTCGCATCACACTGGACCGTGGATTCTCCGGCGTCATCAGGAGCTTGCGAAACCGGGCGACTAACCAGTACCGCCTTCAGGTTTAAGACGGACGCTTCCTTCTTTTCGTCCCAGACTACATTTGTCGGCTCTGTCCTGCGGAGAGGATCGGTCAGGGGACTTGCCATAGCGGAATAATCACGGACATAGTGATTTTAATATCCCATAATCCCTAAGAATGCCTGTATGTCCGTTTTTGTAGATGAGAAAAAAGAAGGAATGCGGTCACTGACCATGTCATGAAATTCCATGATCAAGGAACCCGTACGAGGTTCCGAAACGTCTTTGAATTTCATGACATGGTCAGTGACCGCATTCCTTTTTCTTTAATACAATGCCTGACCAGACGAACTTTCGTCGAACCATTGTTTTTGTAAATGGGGGGGGGGGGGGAGTAGGGCACCGCAAATGCTTTACAGCCGTTTAGAACCCTGTCCGTTTAGAACCGCATTAGACGGGAAAAACAAAATGGAGCATTTTTAACCCCGAAGCTCATCATTGTTGGTTGATAGGTTCCCGTTGGAGTAACGAAAGCTGCGTATCTACTGGCGTGCTCAGTGAGCGGTACTTCCAAGTGTCCTCGAGTAAGGTTTAGTGTAGTTACATAAGCTGCTCGACTGACCTGTTCTACTCTATCCTCAATATTGGGGATAGGGTACACTTGATCCTGGGTGACAGCATTTAACTTCCGGTAATCTACTACAGGCCATGGGTCTTTACCCGGAGCTTCCACCAAGATCATAGGCGAAGCATATTCGCTTTCGGAGTGCTTGATTACTCCTAATTCCAGCATGCGTTTTACCTCTCTATCAAGGATATCTCTCTGCCTTGGAGAGAGGCGATAGCACCTTGACCGCACTGGCTCCTCGGAAGTTAGCTCAATCATATCAGTTCTGCCTGGCCTGTCTACGAAGCAGGCATCAAACTCTGCTATCAGTTCGCCGAGATCAGACAAGTGAGATTCTTTTAGTTCTCTCCGCTCAGTCGTCGTGAGGAGCGTGCTGCTTTCCTCTCCGCTATAAGGTTGTCTTCCATCTCCCCAGGAACGTTCAGCGTTAGATTAATCGCGGCCTCTCTCTGCACGTAAGGCTTCATTAGGTGACAATGGTAAATGCGCGCTTCTTTACGCCTTCCCGGGGTTTTCACCACGTAGTTGGTGTTAGAGAGCTGAGCAGTTACTTCAGCAGGCCCTTCCCACTGTAGTTCCAGCCTATTCTGCCTTGAAGCTCTCAGCAACATTACCGTGTCACCGATACAAAACGTCCGTTGGCGGGCTGTCCGATCATAGTAGACCTTAGAACGAGCCTGGGCTGACTTTATGCTGGCCGCCTCGAGTTCTTTATGTGTAGACGGTCTAGTAGATTCAACCCGAACTCCACTACTGTCCGGTGCTCTCCGCGCCCTTCCCAGGCTTCGCGTACCATTCCTAGAGGTAAGCGCAGTGATCTTCCGTACACCAACTCGGCGGGGCTAAATCCAGTGGATTCATCCGGCACTGACCGCAAAGCGAACAGTGTCGCAGGTATATAGGCACGCGTCCCAGTCGCGCTCGTTTTCATAGCACAGGAAAAAGGCGCTAGGAGAAAAGGCGGCTAGGAGAAAGGCGAGAGCAAAATACATCGAAGAGAAACTGGCGGTCAAAGAAAATACAGTATATGTGGACGCGTCCAAATATAGAGGAAGAAATGTGAGAATGGGAGCGGTAGCGCTCAACTGGGAGGGCGCAGAATTTGCTAGCGCATTCATTAAAAACGGTACGGTTGATGAGGGCGAGTAACTCGTAGTTGCTCTAGTGACCGCCGAAGGCAACCGGATCGGAAAATCTTTAACCATCCTAACGGACTCGAAAGAGGCGTGCAGGAACTATATGAAAGGAAGGATAGGTAAATGTGCAAGACAGGTCCTAGCACAAGTGGCTCCAAAAAGGACAAGGCGAGGCATGTTATTTTCTGGGTACCCGGACATGCGGAAGTATGGGGCAACCTCAGGGCCGATGAGACCGCTCGAGCTTACACGAACCGAGCCTCTCATCCACTCAGGCCGGAGGGGGCGTCAGAAAACGTAATGCCTTTCTCAGGGATCGCATTACTACAGGGGGTTAAGGAAAATATATCCAGAACCGCACTCTAGGCTGACTCAGGAAGAGGCGGTCATATGGAGGCGGCTGCAAACAGAAACCGTAGCTAATCTTTTCATGTTGAATAAGATGTATTCAACGCAGTACAGGGACACGTGCCCCAAATGCGGAGGCAGACCCACGGTGTATCACGCAACGTGGGAGTGCAAGGACAATTATAGTTTCCATAAGCAGAACGAACCGTGTCGGGAGCAGTGGGAGGGAGCGCTTGCCAGCCACAATCCAGCATTCCAACGAAGGCTGGTACAACATGCTGTGAAAGCTGCCAGATCCAATGGGGCCCTGGAATAGGGGTTCCACTCGCTGAAGAGGGCGAAGGCATCGCGAGATGAAGACGACCTCTGCACTCTGAAGTGTATAGAAACTAGAGCAGTAAAGTTTATCCTATCCTATCCTATAGCACAATCCCCTAAGAACGCGCTTTAGAACAGAATGCCACCTTTCTACGCTGTTCCTCGGCGGATGATGGATTGAGCTGTGCATTATCTTAATGCCGCACCGCTCTAGAAATGAGGTGGTGATGAGGGCACTAGTGAATACACTACTCTGATGACTTTGGATCTCGGAAGAGAATCCAACTGGGGCAATGACTGATAACAGTGAATTCATAACACTGTGACGTCACCTCGCGCAGCGCAACAGCCTCTGGAAACTTCGTAGTAGGCATGGTGAGGCTATAACGACACCTTGACTCTGCAAAGAGAAGTAGCCCAACTATATCTATCACCAAGCGGTGAAATGGCTCAGTAATGATCGATACTAAAACCATCGGCGCTTTCAACTATTTCCCGCCTTTCCGACCCGCTGACATGTGTCGCACGACCTTAAAACATCCAGGCCAATAGTATTCCTGTAAAAGCCTCTGCTTTGTTTTCCCGATTCCCAGGTGGCATGACCACGAATTGCCATGGGAAAGTCGCAGTAAGTCTTGTCGGTACTTCTGGGGAACGACTCATTGGTCTTGCTCCCCTCCACGCTTATCCTTGTATAAGGGATAATGCACACCGCCTCTCATCTGGAAAGCAATATTCTCTTTATTCCCGTACTCGTTCTGGGGAGTTTTCTGATGTCCTGTATCGTCGGGTCATTTGCTTGTTCCTTACCTAGCTCTTCTTTGTTCGCGCTTAGCAGCGTCGTGATACTGCTTGACACTGGCAGCAAAAAACCACTCTATAGGATTTCCTCGTTCCGCGGTTCGTCATGCTTCTTGCTAGACTGACCGGTCTCGGGTGCCTCGTTAGCGCGATTTTCTGAACCTTGTTCATCTATTTCTGCCCCAAGTTTAACGGCCCTTTCCTCTGCAGTGACATTCTCAGGAGTAAGCTGTGTTTCAAGTTCTCGCGCCTTTGAACGTGTTAAGGCCTGCACAACTCGGTCGCCAAAATGAACCCCCTTCTCTCGTAATAACATATCGGATTAGTTGGACAACAAATACGGATAGCATTTAGGCAGTTTTCCTGAAACTGCGGCTTCGGTTGTAAGCGTACAGGAAGGGCCCTCAATTACCACTGTCGCGATAGGCAAGCACATGCATTGTTCTTCTACTACCTGTCGGATCCATACACGTTGGCCTGTGTAATCAGCTGGTGACACATACGGTTTGGTTTGGTTTAGGGAGTTTAACGTCCCAAAGCGACTCAAAGGCTATGAGAGACGCCGTAGTGAAGGGCTCCGGAGATTTCGACCACCTGGGGTTCTTTAACGTGCACTGACATCGCGCAGTACACAGGCCTTTAGAATTTCGCCTCCATCGAAATTCGACCGCCGCGGCCTGGATCGAACCCGCGTCTATCGGGCCAGCAGCCGAGCGCCATAACCACTCAGCCACTGCGGCGGCCTGGTGACACATACGAAGGATGGACAACATCCATCGTTGTGGCTGAGTCGCGCAGCACCTTGCATTGCTTCCCGTTCGCTACCAAGTCATGCATGTAAGGTTCCAACAGCTTCATGTTTTCATCACAGTTACTGACACACGAGAACGCAATCTTTTCTTTTTGACAGTTCACTGCTATGTGACCCAGCTCATTGCATCTGTAGCAAGTGAGCGGCCTCCAAGCCTCAAACGCGACTTTTTTATTTCTGTGTTTTGGCCACTTTTGCACCCTTCTCATTGTCTTCCTTTCTTTGAGATTTATCGGAAGAAACTTTTCTTTCGTCTTTCTTGACTATAGAGTTCCCAAAGTGCCTCTCGAGACGGTAATTCGCACTTCTCTCGAAATTACGGGGCCTATCAGCTCTAGTGTTGTTAAACTGCCGGTGCGAAGCGTACCCCTGAATCAGTTCGGCAGATTCTGTGGCAGACGTTACAGTGTCCCGGTCCTGTAGCCAATTTGTTTTCTCTTCACGGAGGCCATTGTAAAACTGCTCCAACAAAATCCTCTCCGCTGTAGCATCCCGGTCACTATAGGACTCGGTGCTCTTTAAAGGGGCACTGAGCAGAAATTGAAGTTGGCTTGTATCGATAGAATACCAGCTACTGATCACAAAAACCCTGCTCTTACTGAAAACAAATCTCTTGTAAGGTAGAAAATAGCAAGAACCAAAATACAGGTATCGACACCACAGGCCAACCTCGCAAATACAAGTGTGGTGACGTCATAGTACAAGAGGCGCCACCTTGGAGGAAATTTTCTTCCTACATGGGATCGCGAATCTCTGAGGCTGACAAAGGAAGGTTGCGCGGTTCAATATTGGAGTAAGTTTTGTTTTAAAACCGATAGTGCCCTTTTATCACAAAAGGAAGGCAGACAAAAGACAACCTGAATGTTGGAAGCAAAGAAAACCGATGCTTGGCGGTGCCACAGGCGGCAAGGAGAGTTTCGATTTGTTATGGCGCTTCGCGTCTATGAGCTTTGCGTGCCCCGTGGTTTTCTTTTTGACGCGCCTCGATTTACAAGCGCCGAACAGCAGAGGAACTCCTAGTGCCGCTTCAAGTGATGGCTAACCTTCGGAGGAGCCTGTTAAGGCTTGTCAGATGATCGCCACGGTCGATGAAAAACTATGATGGCACGGTGATCGTACAAGGTGATCGTACAAGGTGATCGTACAAGGTGATCGTACAAGGTGATCGTACAAGGTGATCATACAAGGCAGTTCGCAGTATAAAGAGCACTTGTGTCTTCGCGCGCTCGTTCGGCGAAACATTCCCGGCTGTGCCAGTCAACTTCAAACTACTTAACGGAAATCGTTTATTAGGGACGGGAGACAAGGTACAAGGCAGTTAAGAAATATTGCTGATGGCCTAGCTCTGTTAGGCCTGATATACGTATCGAAAGTGCGGGGATTTCTGCATCAGAGGAGTGCATTCACTAGATGCGCCTTTATTAAAGGTAATACCTCGAGCCGTTGTGGCAGAGTGGTATCGTCTCCGCCTCAACCACCAAAGGCCCTGGTTCAATTCCGGGCATCGGCATAGGGTTTTTTTTTATTCATTGAGTGCGCGGGGGACTTCAGTGGCTCCCATAGATGCCGCCACCGAATACGTTGGTTAGCGGTTAAGCGCAGGCTCTGTTAAGGCGCGTTTATGCTCCAGCGAACGCGCGCGCGCGCGCTGCACGCCGACGTCACGTCGGCCAAAGCGAGACCCTCTACACTCGAACTGCGCTTGACCGCCGACGCGTTCGGCGGCTTCGGCGCACTCTGACCGCACTGGCGGGGATACTTGGAGCATGTCTATATTTCGCGCCGAGTGCGCCAGCCGCCGCCGGCCCGGCCAGAGATTCGGCTCCGCGATGAAGTGCGCGTTGTGACCTAATTCAATAGCTTCGGCAGTTGGGCGGAGTTGTTCTTTTCGAGCTCTCGGCTAATTTAATCCATTCACAGTACACATATGAAGGCACATGCAAGTGGGCGAGAGAGCCCGATCCAGTGGACCCATTGGATCTATCGGAAGCCGTTGAAGCGTCGTGCGCCGGCTTTAGTTTCAAGCCGCCAACTTTAAACGCGACCGCCCCTGAGCACTCATCCGTTTTTTTTTTTGGAAAAAAATAAATAACTTGGCCCTTCCACGCCACAAGGATCACAATCCGTTGGCCCCAAAGCACCGGCCAGCCTCCGATGGGTGCAACGCGCCGACCTTGTCCTGGCCCCTCGCGACTCCCCGCACTGGGGTTACGATATTTAGTTTGCAACGGCTGCTCACTGAGGAAGCGGGAAACGGCCCGCCGGCGCCTAACCTAACCGTGCTCCCTCAAAAGCATTGCACGCTCGTTGGGGCCGAGGTCGCTGAAATGCAGGCCGGAGTTTTTGCGAGAATTACGACGTCAGGTTCGGGAACGGGATCCATCGTAACGCTGGCAAGACGCCGGTGCAAACGTAAAGGAAGCGACGGTAGCGACCCCCGGTAGATGCCTTCAACGTGCGGCGACGGTAGCTTTCATTTCGGCAGCTGCTAGACCGCACCGCTAGCGACCAGAAATCACGGAGTCTGCGTTTACGTCACGTTTCGCGTCAGTCCGTCCTATGACGTCATAAGAGTTCTCCATGACGTCATAAGAGTTCTCGAGTTTGAATCGGAGCGGCGAGAAAAACTTTTTCAACTTCGAATCGAAATATCTTTGAAATAAATGCATCTTTCCCTCCCGGACAAGCGGAGACAAAGCCATGAAATGCCGAACTATCAAATTTTGCTACCAAAAAAAGCCTGATAGAGTTCTCCTCAGTGTCCCTTTAACCATTGGACCAAGTTCACTTGCAGCTTGTACAAAAAAATCGGGATGTCTCTTGTCCCTGGACTTCTTAGCTCCCCGAAATCGCTGCGTGAACGTTTCGGCGCTGAGTCTACTTTCGTAGAAGGCAAGCCTTGACCTTCTCATAGTTGTCCGCGTCCTCCTTGCTGAGCCGCGGGACAACCTCCGATGCCTCACAGGACAGAACTGCCAGTAGCCTTTGAGACCAAGTTTATCAACTGAAGGACAGTTTCTTGCACGTTTGTCCAAAATTTGCTACATACAGACCAATATCCCCTGACAGCACATATGGTTGCATGTTCCTAGACGTCTTGAACTTTGCCTCCTTGTTGAGAAGAGGTATCACTTGCTGGAGACAATTGCCCGAACTCTTGCTCAACTTAACTTCTAACTTACGGAGCTCTATCACCCGCTCCTGTTCTTTGCTTCATTTTCACTTTCACGCTCACGCCTTTTCTGCTGTCTGAGCTGCTCTTACTTTTTTGTTCTATGAGGTTCTATGCCCCACTGTGCTCCTCATCATCTGCCCCCAAATAAGTGATTACCTGAATAATCATGGGTTTTCATGCCAAACCCTTTGTATCGATCCCCAATTCTTCATACAACAGCAACAGGTCCGGCTTCTGCAGCTTCTGTAGGTCCACGATAGTTCTGAGTCTAAGCTATTTCCGAAACAACTACGCAAAAATAGCAAACCTCGAGGATGTAAGCACAGGTCTCTACCAGTTATAAATTTTAACCCTCTTTTAGAATCTGGTCCACATGAGAGGAAAGCCAAGCACCCACCCACACATGTGATCATGTTCCGAGACAGCTGCTCTCTCGCTGGCTGACCGTTGTTGCCGCTTGTAGGTTCCGATCTCACCGCTGGTCACCAGTTGTCGTGGTGCAGGGGCTCACTCGAACCCGGGCTCCATCATGTAGCCTGTCCGAGCAATCGGGCTGAGGAAGCATGGAACTTGAAGTTTGGGAAAACGAAAAAGAAACGGGTTTACTGGAACTTTGAAGAAACTTATTGACATAATTTAGTAAAGAGCAAACAGTCAAATGTTAAAAGTTCATAGAGTCGAGCGACTGGATGAGCCTTGTCGTCAGGGCCCAGAGCGATCGTTCTCACTCAGGTCGCCTGTTAGATATCCCAGAATTCCGCCCCTCCACCAGTCTGCGGCTAATTCAACACGTGTCTCAGATCGGAAGAATGAGGCATCACATAGCACGCGGAGGCACTCGTGGGAATGGGTGAGGAGGATTCGGGGGTCCGCTGCTACTTAGCACAGTAGAGCGACACGTCTCTATCGAAAACAGGTGATTTGTGTGGGTGCCGCGGTCACTCCTGCGGCGGACCATAGGTCGGCTCCTGTCAGTCACAGCTAATCACTGGAAGGCATTGTCCCCTCTTCCCTCTGTCGTCTTGTCCATCGTCAATCACGTCTTGCGGCGAACCAGACAAAGGGAAGGGCGTCTCCCTCCTCCATAAGAGCATGGGAAAGATTCCGCAGGTAGGTTCTCAGAGCCATCCTTTTTTTCGCGGGGTCAAAGAGGGGTCAAACGACGCGTCCCCAGCAGGGTTGTAAGAATACCAATGTACTGCATGCATATTGGCCTTTCAAACACATGCTTTAGAATGCAGGTATTTTCAGAATTTTGTTCGAACTGCCCTGAAAGACACAGCTCTAATTCGATGAAATTGATTGGTACTAGAGCAACTGGCATAGCCACATAGTCATGGCAGCCAGTACTACTTAACTGCTGTGATGGAATTAGTGTGGTGGTGAGCGAACAACGAGTCCATTGCAGAATGCAAAAAATCAAGTGTGTGAGATGCCAAAAAGAAATGGGAAAAATTGTTTAGTGCAGTAACATTCTGCAGTGCTCTTTAATTTTGCGGTACCATTCATACATTTAAAAAAATTCAGAAATCCATGGTCGCAGCTTCTGTTTATGCTGTATTTTTCATCATAATGCAGTAACAACAACCTGACAAGTTGTAGTTCTGAATGCACACCTACCTGGAATGATTTTGAATTGTGTAAGAGAATGTTCACGACTCCTTCTGTGTTGAATTGTGGTTGTTCCTCACCATACCCTCATGCAAGTTATCCACGCTTGGGTAGGGGGCAATCTTTGCAATCATCCGCATTTGAAAGAAACAAATCATAAGTAAACAAAAGCAGTAAAATGCAGCTATATTCTTTTAATACTGCAACATTACCAAATGGCACTTATGCAGATTTGCGTGGTCCACAAGGTCTACGAAAGGTGGTTTTTGCTTTCAAAATTGATTCTCGGAAGTTGAACAATACTACTTCTGCATCAAAAAAAAGGGAGGGGGAGAGGAAAATTGTCAGTTCTAGATTTATGTTTCTAGCAAAACTGACACTGCACCCTAACAGATTGGCCCAATTAATTATTTTTATTGTGGGTAAGAAATCAGAATTTTCAATGAGCACCAGGCACATAAAGGAAATTAACAAAAATTAAAAATAAAAACATGAAAAATCAGCCCTCTAGGTCTCCATTTAAAATGAAAAAATATGTGTAGCAGCCTGGAACACCTCAGTCACTGCTCACTGCACAAAGCAGCTTCTGAGCGGTCGGCGGCCACCGTATCGGACGGTGTCGGAGCGCCCGGTGCCGAGTTGCAATACCAGCGAGCTCGTAGTGGCACCCGTGGCGCCAGGCCACCCGGCTCCCGGAGCCGCGACTCCCAGAGTCGAAAAAGAGACAGTAGAGAAAATATATACAGAAACTCGGACCATCCACGCGGCTTCCGTACTGACTCGCTTCGGGCTCGGCGACTCTGCGGGCGCTAGGCCTGGCACTCCCTCGATGCGGACCAAGTGATTCTCGCGAAGAATCTCCAGGGAAAAAAAATGCGCTGAGCATGTCGAAAAGTTCAAACATGCTGCAGCGCAATACACCTCGCACTCAGGAAAGCATGCCGCAGGTCCTAGCGATCAAAATTCACTCTAGGCCTAGCACTTGTCAAGCCCGGACAAGGAGTGTTCCCCGAACCGAACCGACAGTCGTCCAATGTTCCAAGAGCAGGCCCCACGTTGGGCGCCAGATGTGGGGTTGAATTGGGGAGATAAGTACGTTCTCCCCACTCAATCGCGGCTGACACGGTTCAAAGCCGCCCGGACCCCACCCCGTGATCGCGTACGCTACCGAGCGCTCGCCGACCACGGCGGGCCTTGCTCTGAGGGAACAAAGGAGCGACACATTGGCTGACACAAACAGGCATTTATTGCTACAGCAACAATAACGCCAGCTAGCAGCAAGGTACGCTAATGAATCAAGGTCGTCCGACTCACCAGCAAGGTTCCGAGCGAATGTTCGCCCGCGCTAGGGCAAGGGATATATACTCCGAAGGCCGGAAGGGACGAGTAGGGGAGCCTGTCTCCCCGTTGCTTCCTCGCCCCGCCGGCGAAGAGCGGAGCCGCGAGCGACGCGTCCGCTCAGGCCGACGATCCCAGCCGAAGCCCCTCTCTCGCGCGCGGGCTTTGGCAGTCTCCGCGCAGCGATGCTGGCGCCCTCTCTTGCCAGTTAACGTAACTCACAAGGGAATGCGCTCAGCCTCGAGGTGAGACCGCCGCTGCACGGTGCCTCGCGGGAAAGCAAACTCAGGGGGCTGCAGGGCAGGTCCCCACAGGCTACACAAAGGGCTTTCTTAAAATTCGCTGCCATGTTTTATCAGAGCAAAAGGGCAGCATGTGGCTTACCTCATACATGTACCATAAATCGTACGTCGTTTACAGAGACAGTCGACCGTCGCTCCCGTCGCGCAGGAAACGCCGACTCCCTGTCATGGTGCTGGGTCTTGAGATGCTGCCATGATGTACGCAAATGTTGGTTGCTTACGCTGACGGACAATAAGCCACCGCTATTACGTGGGCTCCTGGTTGCTCCGGGTTGCGGTCAGGGGGAACTGTCTGTTTGAACTTGAAGCCTGGCCGCCGAGTCACAGCTGTTTTGGGGGGCAGGTCCACGCTGGAGCTGTCTCCAGCACCCACCGTCTCCTCATGCACTGTTTTTGCTGGCCCTCCGCTCGTGGCATCCATAGGTTGCGCTTTTTCTTGCTCGTCCACCACCGAAATGGCTTTCGTAGCACTACCGGAGTCATTCTCAACAGCCTTTTTGCTGGGCAGGCTTTCCCTCACATGAACTTGTTTACCAGTTGTAGCATTAGCACCGTGAGTTTCCTTTGCGCGGTCAGGTGCGTCACTGGCTGGGACCCGCGCTGGTTCACCTGCCGCACTCCTGGAAGTCTCTTCCGCATCTTGATCGTCCATGACGTGCTCTGCCACCAAATCAGTCTTCGGTTGGCTTGTGATGGAAGCGTAGGTCTTGACACACTGAGTATCGTCGTGCCCAAAACGTCGGCATCGCGAGCATCGTGGCACCTTGCTGTCTCGCCTGATATGGCCCGTGTTACCGCACCGTAAACACAACGGAGCCCGATTCGGCACCACCACTAAGGCAACCTCACCTCCGACACGTAGCTGATGAGGCAGATCGTCAATCGTGCTTCCTGGCCTCAACTTCAGGGCAACTAGCCTTGTCTTCGACGCCCTGTCGCTGATGCCGCGAACTCGCCATTTCTCTCGGGTAACTTCTGTTACCTTGCCATAAGCTGCTAAGGCATCCCGCACGTCGTCGTCGCTGACTGCGTCAAGTAACCAGTGAAGTCTGATGTCTTGTTTATCCGGATTAATGACGAGGCACCGACGCTTCTTGACGACGAGCTCCCCTTTGGCAAGCATGCGCTTTGTCGCTTCAGCTGTTTTGAGTGTTACCGCCCAAACATGATTCATTTGGTACGCCCCCAGCGCGATGGCGTCGGGGAGCGCACCAGAATCAGCTAGAGCATCCCTGAAATCTTCGACACGGAACGGCCGAGCCTTCACATCCCCGTACAAAAAGACGGTATTCAAAACTATCTGACCTGAGGGCAGTTGCGCCAGTATAATTTGGTTCTCCTATTGAGCTTCATCAAAAACCCTGTCACCGCGGCCAGAAACAGCCGCTAACACCGCTCCGTTGAAGCACATGGTAAGCACGTCCGCTCGCTAGCGAGGGTTGAAGTCGAATCCCTGAGCCACCGCGGCGGCTGAGCACTGGAAAATGAGAACTTACAAAATAGCCTATGGTTTACAGAAAGTACAGAGCAACTTGCCCAGGTTACTAAACAGATTACGCCAAGAACACGTACACCTCGAAGGTATGACATTCAAAGAACTTCGACAGCGTTGTAAAACATTCAAGGCTGTTTTATTTCTTTTTAGCCCTCCAAGTTTCTCTGTTCTGATATTCCCAATTTTGTGTCTTGTTAGTGACAACTTTCCGTCTTCGCGTGTTTCAAACGACAATGTGTGTTTTATTCGTTTTTTGCTTAACTCACCATCACTGTACAGGTATTGTTGTTATTCCTGCTGGATAGCTGAAATTGCACTTGCTATTGTTCCTTTTGCCGACTGCCCCGTCACTGTGCATCTCGTCTTGGTTTTCTATTGCATCAGAGCCGCCGTGGTGGCTGAGTGGTTATGGCGCTCGGCTGCTGGCCCGAAAGACGCGGGTTCGATCCCGGCCGCGGCGGTCGAATTTCGATGGAGGCGAAATTCTAGAGGCCCGTGTGCTGTGCGATGTCAGTGCACGTTAAAGAACCCCAGGTGGTCGAAAGGCGTCTCTCATAGCCTCAGTCGCTTTGGGACGTTAAACCCCCGTAAACCATTTACCATCTATGCCATCATATTACAGAAAACTGTAATATTGGAATTGTCTCATCTTCCCCAATTCCACCATATTAATGCATGTTGCATTCACTTTGGGAAAGACAATTTCGAATTGTCCACATGTATTGTACTTCTTTCCTCTTGTAAGAAAAAGAAATCCCACTGTGACGCTGTTCAGTGTATGGGGGCCTGCGGCTCTGTCAAGCTGTCTTACACGACAGCTTTTACTGCCAGCCTGCAGTGTCATGAGACACAAATAAAATATTACTATTGTTAAACTCAAGCAGAAAGCTTCTAAACGTAATGAAAGTGTCATCAGTTTGAATTCTCCATGGAAAATAGGAGTAACTTGTTTAAAGAGAAGATGTCATCAGATGTCATTATCCGGTTACCAAAGGCGGCGCTCAAAGCGTTGTCGCGTAAACACTCGACGTTTTCCACATGACATCTGGACACCATGTACGTGAAAACTCACGCGAACGCGAAGCCGACGGCTGGCATTCGCTCCGTCGCTTGTGGGCAACCTCCATGCAAGCGAAGGCGGCAGGCGACGCGAACCCGCGACGTGCGCAGCGGACTCCGTGCTTTGCGCACTCAAGCTTAGAAACACGCCCGTAACCTGTTCTCTCTCTTAAAATTTTGTGAGTGTGCCTCATAGTCAGGGCCAAAGGAATATTTCCTCTACGGCAGCGGTGTAGCGGCAGTGGAGATAGCCAAAGGCGTGCTTGCGGAGGCGAAGTCACATCACGGGTTCACAAGGGAGGTGTGTTTTCGTTCGGTGCCTGTGCACTCCTGCTTAGTAAAAACACTCCCATAAACTGTCACCGCAGTTTGATTGTCAGTGAGCAAACTATAATTTACCAGTGAGAATGCGCGCCGCGAGTGTTTCTGCACAGTTGGAGCGCAACGGCACGGTGGATCGAGCGCCGGTACCCGCGGCTCGACACGCCCGCAGTACGCCCGCTCGCGTAGCCCGCTCCAAATGCTGTTAGCCCTCCGCACCCAACAAGTAGATTGTTTTAATTATTTAAATCATGCGGGTCTGCCTCTCAGCTACAAAGCCAAATATTTTCTCGACGGTGGCGATGACCAAGACGACAGTCAGGTTTCGTGAGATGTACCCGTGAGAAACCGTGGACAAACCGGAATCGGCTTTGGGGGGCTCTGATTGGCAAGTCGCGTGGGGGACTTCTCGGCGACGAGCGAAATTTTCTGTGGGTGCAGATCCGAGCGACGCGGCAAGCAACACATGCATTTTGCTTCGCGCGACGGCGTCGCTCGTCGCTTGCCGCCGTCGCCTTCGCGTTCGCGTGAGTTTTCGCGTACATGGAGTCCAGGCTTGAGTCGAAGCGAAATCCGAATATTTATGCGCAGGTGGATCATAAACAGCACCGGTGTATACTAGCACCCTTCATGCTTTTTACTTGAACGTTTCTTTTCCCACCAACAAATAACATCAACTTATCAAGCGCGCTGTTACAAAACTAGTACATTAGGCTTCATGCACACGGAAGCGCGATTTCTTGTGCTTGCAAATAATTCTTGGACGCGGCTGGCGAAAACTTTTACGACCGTTCTTTAATATCGGTCACGCCTGTCACTGTCACGCGTTGCTCAACAGCACAAGAAGACATTTCGAGCACAAAAACGGTTCGCGCAAAAAAAAAAAAAGAGTTCAAACTTAATTCACAAGGGTAGAAACTTGGGCGAGTCGGTAACGGTGATCCATGGAAAGTGAGAGTAGTGCACTACTCTCACTTTCCATGAGTTCAAACTCCCCTAAACTGATTTGTTGAAACAACCGGCTAGAGCCGCCAGTGATTTTTTTCCTCCACGATATATGCTCTTAAAGGAACAATCAGAAGTGTATATCTATATCGAAAGGTTACCACGTTCAAATTACAAAGAGAAAACGCGGCTTTTAAAATCTAGAAAAGACCAAAGAAATCAATGGCGGTTACACGCCTGGTAATCCGCACCATCAGCGCTAGCTATATATGAAGACACAATCACGTTTCAATCCCATTTATTCATCGCTGATACCACTCATTCATTGTCGCGGTCTTATTATCCGAGATTCGATTTGACAAGTTGGTTAGTGTTTTTGCACGACCGCGTGAGCACCAGATGGATGCAGGTGTCTCTCGACCTGACGGTTGCTCCGGATTAGAACGGAGGAGTCTTGCGTACGAACGATTTGATTTTGATCACATCGTAGCTAAAGTCGCCGGTGATAAGTACTGATAATCACACATTCGCCTGAATCTGCGTCAGGAAGTCTTGACGCCTGCCTTGGACAGCGGCAATGTTGGTGCAGGCAGCTCGCTTGCGCGGACTAAGACAAATATAGTCAAGTGGCACTAGGTAGACACGTTGTGCGCTGCGCGTGGAGGGGAGGGGGACACAGCTGAACACTTGATACTTTTCTGTAAAGGGCTTCACCCTACAGTGGGAAGCAGCGGGGCTGATTTATCCAAGGCATTGGGGTTTAAGGACAGTGAAGGGAAAGTAGATTTTAAGCGGGTAGAAGTAATCAAGCGAATGTTATATGATTGCTGGCTAAAAGCAAGACAAGAGTAAAATTTCATTAGTCATGGCTGGGTGGCTTGAGCCACCACCCGATTTAAAGGGTTCAGCCGTATCCATCCGTCCGTCCGTCCGTCCGTCCGTCCGTCCGTCCGTCCGTCCGTCCATCCATCCATCCATCCACCCACCCACTCATCCATCCATCCATCCATCCATCCATCCATCCATCCATCCATCCATCCATCCATCCATCCATCCATCCATCCATCCATCCATCCATCCATCCGTCCGTCCGTCCGTCCGTCCGTCCGTCCGTCCGTCCGTCCGTCCGTCCGTCCGTCCGTCCGTCCGTCCGTCGTCGTCCGTCCGTCCGTCCGTTTCGGGTGATAGAGCGGCGGCGAAGCGCGCGGCGCACGTGTGGGGTCTCTGGTTACCATGCTATAGGTGCATGCGCACAACTGCTCATCCGAGTGATCACGGTAGAGCGAGCGCGGCACGCTGCATCTGCTGCTCCTCTCCGGTTGCCATGGTAACGGCGGTGGTGGAAGTGCAGAGCTTGCGGCAACAAGTGTACAGCTTGGAACAGTACTGCAGAAGCCAGAACATGGAAATTCATGGTTTGCCCTCAAGTGATAAAGAAAATTTGCTCCATAAAGTCAATGATCTGGCTAAGGAAATGGGTCCTGCTGAACTGACCAAAGCTGATGTTGAAGGCCTGCATAGGCTTCTAGAAAAGAAAGGTAAAACAACCCGTAGTGCTTGTTCGCTTCGTCTCACGTGTCACGCGAGACTACTAGATTTGAAATAAGGGTATTCTGCAGGACTGTAATTCCCAAGTGTTCTTTCTGGACAATCTTACAGCAGAAAATAAGACTGTGGTGGGCTATGAAGGTTAGAGCAAACGAAGAATTTTATCAGTACGCTTGGCAAAGGGGCGGCAAGCTGCTTGTTCTCAACGTTCCAGGCGCACGGGCCATACGCATTCAGTGCGACGAGGAACTTGATCTGATGGGATATGAGCTGCTGCGCCTTTTCAAACGTGCCATCTGTTTATCTTCTCTTCGCACTCTGATGGCTAGCCTTTGCGACGACGTGTGTCAAAATGGCGTGTCCTTCAACTCTATCCCGCGCAGTCCTTCTTTTAGCCCTAATGATAGTGTGTCCATTTTTCATTTCAACATTAGAAGTTCGAAGGAAAAACAATTTGACATTGTTACAGCTCTAGGTTCACTTGATCATAGTTTTAATATGCTTGCTTTTACGGAGACGTGGTTCTCAAGTGTACATGATACAGTTAGCATCAATTGTTACCAGTCTGAATGTGTTTACCGAAAGGACCGGAGAGGTGGCCGAATTTCACTCTATCTATATATCTAAGAATTCTCACAAGTAACCGACCATCATGAGTCGTTGACTGTCAAATGTCCTGGGCCATAATTATCACAGCTTAACCGGCCACCTTCGGGCAATCTTGATGAATTCATTCAATTCATTAGCAGTCTTCTTGCATACGCGTCTGTGTTATGTATGCCAATTATACTGATTGCAGACGTTCACATCAATTTGGCAGTACGAAGTCCACAAACTGAACAGTTCCTTGATGTGATTGAATCATCTCAGTGTACTAATATTATCCATTTACCAACGAGAATAACACCACAAAGTGAAACGCTGATTGACTTGAGTGTCACCAGCCATGTCCCAGACAGTGTTCTTTCGAGAATTTTTACCTTTGTTTTGAGCGATCATTTACCAATATTTTTCTTTTTTACATGTGTACAAAAGAAAAATAAGCGCAGTCGTGCGCCTCCTGTTTGCCGGAAATGTAATCCAGACACCATTGTTGCTTTTCGGGCCTTGATCGAAGCAGTGCAATGGAATTCCATGTATAATGAAAAAAAAAATCCCAGCTTGTCTTGCGACATCTTTTTGCGCCGAATTAAAGACTACTACGATAAATCATTTCCGCCAGGACAGCTCAGAAAACACAAAAAATCCAGGAAGCCATGGGTCACTCACGAGTTATATGTACATAAGGATTAGAGGTAGAGATAAATTGTACAACACGTTTATTCGCTCGAGAGACTTAGACAAATTATCGGAGTACAAGAAATGTCGAAACAATTTGAACCCCGACCTTAAGAAAGCCAAGATTGATGATTACAAAAGAAAATTCGCTTCAATATCTAATGATCCTCAGAAAATATGGGGAGAAGTCAGTAGCCTTATGGGAAGCTCCAATAATACGATCCCTAGCACAGTAATGCTTAATGGTACTGAATACTGCAATACTTCGCTCGCGCAAAAATTTAATGAGCATGTTTTGAACGCTGGTGCACACTCACACTCTAGTGGCCCCGAAGAGGGAATAGAAAACTATGTGTGCCGAAAGCCCAAATTCTATTTTTCTGAACCCATGCACGGAAACTGAAATTTTCTCCTTCCTTGCGTCCTTAAAAAGAAGCACAGCAGTTGGATTTGATGACCTCAAAGTCGAGCCGATCATAGCCGTTGCTGATATTTTATGCTCTCTTTTACGCTATATTTGTAATGAAGCTTCAACTAGCGCCGAATTCCCTGATAGTATTAATATAGCCAAAGACGTAGTTATACATACAGAAGGTCGGCGTGATGATATAAACAATTACCGCCCTAACTCAGTCTTGCCAGTGTTCTAAAAAAATTTAGAGCGTCTCCTGAAAATGCCATTAAGTGGCTTTCTTGAAGAGAAGAAATTCTTCGCTGAAGATCAATACGGTTTCCGTTAAAATACGTCTACAGAAATGGAATTACGGAATGCTGAAGAAAAACCGTTGAGTAATTTCGAGAATAAACTTTTTACCATTCGATTTTTCTTACATTTCACGAAGGATTTCGACTCAATTAAGCATAATATTTTGTACCGAAAACTCCCGTTCTATGGCATTCGAGGCGTAGCGCTCAGTTTGATTCGCATGTATTTATCTGGCAGACTGCAATACACATATATACCTTAATGGTTTTCGTTCAGAGTTAGAAGAAATTTATATGGTGTTGCGCAGGACTCAATACTGGGACGCTTGTTGTCTATTATTTACATTAATTACTGTATACGCGTTCCACATACCCCTCACACAATTATCTACACTGATGACACTACCTTGTTTTTCTCTGGCAATAGCTTACCTACGGGGCAGAAACGTGGAGGCTAACAAAAAGAGTTCAGCTTAAGTTAAGGACAGCGCAGCGAGCTATGGAAAGAAAAATGATAGGTGTAACGTTAAGAGACCGGAAGCGGGCAGAGTGGGTGAGGGAACAAACACGGGTTAATGACATCCTAGTCGAAATCAAGAGAAAGAAATGGGCTTGGGCAGGGCATGTAATGCGAAGGCAAGATAACCGCTGGTCCTTAAGGGAAACGGAGTGGATTCCAAGAGAAAGTAAGCGTAGCAGGGGGCGGCAGAAGGTTAGGTGGGCGGATGAGATTAAGAAGTTTGCAGGCAAAGGGTGGATGCAGCTGGCAAAGGATAGGGTTAATTGGAGAGACATGGGAGAGGCCTTTGCCCTGCAGGGGGTGTAGTAGGGCTGATGATGATGATGAGCTTGGGCCATGTTGCATGCCGAACTTAAACACGGTTAAATGAATTATACACTTGGCTTAGGGTAAATCAACTGCAATTAAATGTTAGTAAAACAAAATACGTCATATTCAAACCAAGAAATGAACGTGATGACGAAAACATCACTGTTAAATATAATGACTGTAATAGACAGGGTGTCTAGTTTCAAATTTCTGGGTGTTTACTTTCAAGAGCACTTGAGCTGGACGCCTCAAGTACACAAGCCACATGCGAATGCATGCAGACATGTTGGCATGCTGTGCAAAATTAGGTACATGCTTCTTGCCTGGCTAAAGTGCAGGTTATACTACGTCCTTGTTTGTTCAGTCACATTTCAATTACTGCTTATTATTCTGGGGCTCTACTAACAAGTCTAACCTTGACAAATTGATCGTTCTTCAAAAACGACCTATGCGATGCATCGAAAACCTTGAGCGGCTAGAACACACAGCCCCGGTGTTCCTAAAACACATTGTGCTAAAAATAAACCAGCTATATGAACTGAGACTTGCTACTCATATTAGGAACGAAATCATGCGAAATCCATCAGTCTTAACCAACTTGCGCTAGCACAGTACTACATGGTATAACTTTAGAAAGAACTCCTTTAGACTACCCGCCATAAGACCGAGCTGACGAAAATAGACGGCGCCGACCAAAACAAAGGATGGGATGATGTTTCCGCTCCCCCTCGGTTGCCTTGTTCACAATAAGGCGCAACGTAGCTGCATCGTCTATCTATAGAGAAGCCATTACAATTATAGAGAAGCCAATACAAGCCTCATCACTAATCCAGACATTGCTATAATTCTGGTCGACAAGGGGAATGCCACTGTGCTTTTAGATAAGTGCAATTACAAAAAGAAAATCCTGACACTCTTGGAAGACGGTAACACTTGCGCTCGTCTCGCTCGTGATCCGACTGCCAAGGTGCAGAGAGAACTACAGAAATTGCTGGCCGACGTCTTTCGAGTAGTGCAGCCCAGGTCGCTGTATTTCTACCTGTTATGCCACAATGGTTCAGCCCCGGCGATCTACGGCCTACCAAAGATTCACAAGCCGGACGTCCCTCTGCGCCCTGTAGTGGATTTTACGCATTCGCCGCTTCAGAATCTGTCCGAGTTTCTGCACAGAGTTATCTCTCCTCTCGTCGGCAGGAGCCCTACGCACTTACGCAACGCCCAGCACTTCATCGAAAAGCTTCAAAACCTTGAAATCAACGCCGGAGAAATCATGGTTTCATTCGACTTAAAGTCGCTCTTCACAAGTGTGCCGTGGAAGTATGCACCGCCGCCCTTGAATCAGACCCATCACTGGCAGAAAGAACTCCGATAGATGTGCATGACCTGACCCGCCTTCTCAGATTCTACCTGTCAAACACGTGTTTCACTTTTGAGGATGTCCCGTTGAGGCAGGTTCACGGAGCCGCCATGGGTGCATCGATTTCCGTGACAGTCGCTAACTTGGCCATGGAGGAAATCAATGGCCGTGCTCTTGCGTCCTTCACGCCTGCCCCAAAAGTGTTACTGAGGTACGTGGACGACTGCTTTTGCATCCTGAAGAAAGAAGCATTACATGACTTTACTATTCACCTCAACAGTTTGAAGCCACAGATCACCGTTGAAGAGGAAATCGACGGCCGCCTCCAGTTTTTAGATATACTCGTTTCCAGACAGTCCTCACGTCTAAATTTCACCGTTTACCGAAAACCCACGTACACCGGCCGGTACCTCCATATTAAGTCCGTTCACCCTGATTGCCAGAAACGCTCTGTGGTGTCATCACTCCTCCGATGAAAAGAAATGTGTTCCAGAGGAGAAGACCGGATTGCTGAAGATGTGCGTGTACGGCGTGACTTGTCCACCTGTGGCTATCCTGTACACGTCGTGGACTCTGTACAGCGTCAAATGGAACGTCCCAGGCTGCAAGCTAATCCCGCTACCCAGAAAAAAGCCGCGATTCCCTATGTTCCTGGCATCAGCGAGCCTTTGGCGCGAAAATATTGATACTACGAAGTAAAGACCGCGCATGTGCCAGCTCGGAAACTGAGGGGTCAGCTTGTGCACGTCAAAGACAAGTTAAAGAAGGAAAAGTTCCCAGGTGTCGTCTATTCGATACCATGTGCGGACTGCCCGTCTGTGTACATCGGCGAGTTGGGTGACTTTGAGCGAAGAATACGTGATCACCAGAGTGACGTCGGAAACCGGCGCGCAGATCAAAGTGCGCTTGCCGAGCACTCGGTGTCCGCCGCACACAACATAAACTGGGCCGAGGCACGTGTTATCGCAAAAGGAAGGGAGAGGAAGTCACGGCTCTATCTGGAATCGCTGATTATTCAGACGACAGCGCATACGCTCTATCGGAATGACGGAAACTTGCCCCCAATCTACGCCAGGTGCCTGGGTTCGCTCATGCGCCGTATATAAATAAACGACGAAGCTACGTTATGCCTCATTGTGAACAAGGCTCCCGTGGGGGAGCCGAAACGTCATCCCATCCTTTGTTTTGGTCGGCGCCTTCTGCTTTCGTCACGTACCATCCCGACCAGACGAATTTCCGTCAGACATTAGACTTCAAAATTAAGAACGAGCTATGGTACGCACACACTTCGCATTTAATCCCTAATTTTCTAAATACACACCCACCTTTTCTTGACATCGCAGCAATGTAGAGCATTTAAAAGGGTCAAAGATGCCTTCAGAACGTGCATACTGTCCAATTCAAAGCATTAAACATATATGTTTTGAAAATCGACTAAACTCTGTATTGGATGTTATTTTTTTTTCGTTATTGCGTTAGCACTGCATAATGTTGTAATCCTTTGTACATGTCTGTGCACTGTACAGGTGATAAGGCCCCCCTCGTCAGGCAGAGAGCATCTGCCTTTTGCTCTGTCATCCTAGAACGTTTGCGTCAGAAAGAATGTTACAAATAAATAAAGTAAATAAAACTGGCCTCTCCCAGCTACCGCGAAATGATCGACTGGTTGCCCAGTGTAGCTCTCCCTACAGAAGAAGGAAAAAAACACAGGCAAACACGCTCAAGCAGGAAAACATTCAAGTGTAAAAATAAAAAAAAATTGTATGAATTCATGGATATGTTACAGCACTCATGGAGTTCACAGGTAGGTAGGAATGCTCAAAATATTAGTTATGCTACAATGTGTTTGTGGCGAGCGCGAAGCTCCTTATACGTGCACGAAAATAAATTAAAGCCATTTAAGTCATACTCGTTCAGCAAAGATGGAAGTAGATAACAGAGCCCTTTTTTTTTTAACAATTTTTGGCGAGGAGTGGGCTCGAGCCAGGTCTCTTGATGCCTTGTTTTCTCTTTTTTCCATTTTGCCGATCCTATGCAAGTTGTCAATATTGTTTCTTGTTTCTCTTTTAACTCTCAAGATTAACGGATATTTATAAAGGTTGAACATTTTAATTACTCTTGAAGCACGGGAAAGGTTCGCACTGGGCGCTGCATAAGGGGCATTGCATATATGACGTGTGTATTTATTTTGTAGTAGGTGAACCGTCTCTATGGCAGAACGTGGTACCGTTCCCCAGACCAAATGGCAGTATAGTTGAGACGAGGGCAAAACAGTGCGTTGGGGATGTGATAAAAGTTTCACCTCTACAGGGAATAGGGATCGCATGCGACCTATAATTCCAGTGAACTGAGCTAGCTTTTGTGATACATGATTGACACGACCATCCCACGACATACTGAATGAAAGTACCACCCCAAGAAATTTAAAATGTTCGACAGTATGAATTGTACGGTAATTAAGCAGAATATTTAGGTTTGGAAGGACATACTTATTTATTGTTCGAGAGATTACTGCTTTTGTTTTCTTTTAATTAGTCCGCATGGAATTAACAGTGGTCCAGTAATGTAATGAGTTCAATGTAATGCATAAATAAATTACTTCTTGCAAATCACACCCTGAAAAGAAGAGGCGTACATCGTCGGCATGTATTGCACATTTTTCAGTCGTGGATATCTCAACAACATCGTTGAGATATATATTGAAGAGCAACGGCCCTAAAGTGCTCTTCCCTGTGGCACTCCGCAATCTAGAGACTTAATTTCAGAAGATTCGTTGTCTATCCGAACAACTTGTTTTCGATGGGACAGGTACGAGTGAAATAGTTGCAGAGGCAGTGCATGGACACCGTATTGTTGAAGCTTTTGGAGCAAGATATTGTGATTGGCAAGACCAAAGGCCTTTGAGAAATCCACAAAACACATCAACAAATCCTTATTCTCAAATTGAGACAGAATATATTATTTTTGCTCAAGCAGCGCCAGTTCTGTTTATTTGTTTTTACGAAAGCCGTATTAGAAAGGTGTCAGCAAGTTACAAGCATCGAAGAATGCTGATAACCTCAATGTAAGGTTTTCTCGGACGCCTTTGAAAAAATAGGGAGAATGTACACAGACCTGTAGTTGCCAAAGTCGTTCCTGTGCCGAAGTCGTTCCTATCACCTTTTTTATACAGGACACTAACCTTCGCTATCTGCATTTTATATGGAAAGACTCCGGCAATCAAACACATGTTAAAAAGATCAGCAAGAATCGGCGCAATGACATCGGCTGCGTACTTGACAGGCCGTATCTGGATGCCATCGATATCACAGCTGGCAAAATTGCTCATGTCTCTACACGCTATGACGAGGAAACAAAGTTCATTCAATCATTCAATCAATGTTTTTTAATAGGTCTGTCACTTCTGCGCTAGCAGGGTGAAAGAAAAGCGACATGTCGTTCATATTATGCACACATTCGACCGCTTCAGATGGTACTCCATTCGAACCCATATTTGTAAAGAAATCATTAAATGGATTAGATAGCTGGCTGCCGCCCAAAAGAACATAATTCACTTGCAATTTCAGTGGGACAGCATGCGACTGGCCGTGGTATAACAGCATTTTTAATGGAGACCACAATACATCATACAGTCCATTTTTTCACCTGAAGGAATGTAAAATGGTATACGCTATTCGCTCCGAGCGCAACTTTCGGGTTAATTTATTTCGAAACTGTTGAAAATGTTTCAGGTCTTCAGGTTTACGCGTAATAAGATCTTAAATTTCTGACACATGCTATGCTTAGCCTTAATTTCGCGATAAAGTTCAGGCGTTATCAATGGCTTACGTATAATCCGATGCTGTCGGCGCTGCTTTAGAGGAAAGTGAATGTTGTAAATGCATTTAAACATCGCGAGAAAACAGTTATATGCCTCATTAGCGTCATGCTGTTTAGCTACATCACTCCAGTGTGCAACGGAGAGCGCTTGATGGAAAGCGTCTAATGTTTGATCTGTAATTAATTGGTATGGAAATGCTTGCTGCGTTTTGTAGCGATAGCTACATCACGGTAGCATTTCAAGCCATCAGCGTGGCGGCGCCGCCACGCTGTCACGTGGTGCGGAGCAGCTGACGGCGCCGTTGCTGATCACGTGGTTCGTCACGTGGTTGTTCACGTGACCAGCCACGCGGTGCGGAGCAGCTGTTGCTGCCGGCGGCGCGGCGCGGTGGCGAAACCAAGCTGCCACAACTGTGCGCATGCGCCGTGTCAAGTGGGACAAAGATGAAGAAGGAACGCCCAGCGAAACGGAACGGCGAAAGACTGACTTTGCAATTCAACACAGCAAGTTCCAATCGGCCAGCTGTGGCTAACGCGTCACCAGAGCTAAACCACCACCAATGTTTTTATTGTGTTGCCAGCTATCGTTGCGCAAAAAATACAGGAAGATGATCGCTAATATAGCATTACAGGAATCCCGCATGAAGGGTAGATAATAGAGATGTGCATTGCATAGTCACTGTATTGGGTTCATTAATCATGTTAACAAATCCATTGGAAAGTATAATTGTATTAAATTCTCTCTGGAAAGGATTACTACAACTCATGTCTATATTAAAATAATCACCTGCGATTAAAGTGTATTCTCAGTAATAAACTGAATAAAGTTGTCATAAAAATTAAGGAAAGCTGGAACATTACCATGTGGTGGGCGGTAGCAAACTGATTGTGTGATCAATACACAATGAAAGTATTTCATAGTCAGCAGTAATTGTGCTATAGGGTTCAAGCAAATGGCCTGCAAAACTGACATGAAGTTGAAGCGGTATTCCGCCTCCGCGACTATTACATCGGTTAAGATAGAAAGAACTGTAACCAGTATGCTTAAAAACATCATGATCACCCGTGCTCCGGGTTTCAGTCAGCATGATACAGGAAAATTGAAAAGAAAATCCACCAAAGATTTACCCTAGGCAAGAGAACTTGTTCCCAACAGAGCGTGCGTCTAAGTGTATACATATTAGAGACCAGAATGGAAGTTTATCTGCAATTTGATTAAGTTCGGGAGGTAGGTAGTAATGATTGGTCATATTCGCGATAGTAGTTTACTATCAGTTCCTCTGCAGTTTGTCAAGGTCATCTCGGCTTTTGATTTGAATGCAATGTGCACCCTGCGCTTTTCGCACAAGAATTTTCCAATTGGTATACAAAGAAAACTGCTACATTTTAGCTTTAGCATTGGTTTTTGTTTCTTTGAGCAACTCACGTTGGTACTCTGTCAGGCTCTCTTGGACAAATATAGGTTCAGAATGATCCTTAAGATTGCTTTTCTTTTGTAGCCGTTCATCCCTGGTCCGCTGACGTGTGAAACGGGCGATTATCCCTGAAAAGCACGGACAAAGACAAACGGGCAGCGCCCGTTTGTCTTCGTCCGCGTCTTCTTGCGCTGGTGAAGCACCATGGAGAACCAACTAGCCCGTCAGTTGACGCTAACCCTGACACTTCGCCATCCTTAGCAGGCGGTCTGTGATATGCGGAACTTGAAGTGCATCTGCCACCTGGCTCAGGCAGACAACGATGGAATTACAGGTATCCCGTGCACTTCAAGATTTAGTCGCCTGCTCCTAAATTCAAGCTCATTGACCTGCTGCTGGAGACGGTACCGAAGACTTTCGCGTGTTGCACACTTCACGTCAGGCTCCGTTGCAGTTTTTTCTCAGTGACTTAATTTCATTTTCTTGTCTCTCGATTCTGCACTCCAATTCATCAAACTTGTGCGAGAGGGACTCCAGGGATTTTTACACGATCTAAGCTTTTTCCTTGAGACTTGGTAGGCATTCCAGATTTTCACTGATTGACGCGAGTATGAGTTCGATGTCCTCATCGGGCGGTTCACTAGAGGAAGGCACTCGACTAGTGCGACACGCTGCGCACCGCCGCAATTTTTCCCCGCATTCATATTTTCATTTGAAGGATTTTTCTGTTATGCCAGCGGAACAATAATAATAAAAATTGGTTTTGGGGGGGAAAGGAAATGGCGCAGTATCTGTCTCATTTATCGTTGGACACCCGAACCGCGCCGTAAGGGAAGGGTAAAGGAGGGAGTGAAAGAAGAAAGGATGAGAGAGGTGCCGTAGTGGAGGGCTCCGGAATAATTTCGACCACCTGGGGATCTTTAACGTGCACTGACATCGCACAGCACACGGGTGCCTTAGCGTTTTGCCTCCATAAAAACGCAGCCGCCGCGGTCGGGTTCGAGCCCGGAAACTCCGGATCAGTAGTCGAGCGCCCTGACCACTGAGCCACCGCGGCGGGGCCCAGCGGAACTGCCGAAATGATATTGTAGAACACACTCCGTGCATTTCACAGAGCCCCCATCGATCCACTTCGATGGGCTATTTGCATTCTGCACAGTCCACCCGCATTGAAATAAATAGTTTACACTCAATGACAGTTCAAGAAACTGTACCGTAAAAGAGGAAGGTCGAGCGATAACAACTGAAATACTGTCAAAAACAAAACAGGTGAAGACAGAAGTCGCCAACCTGTCACAGGCGAGAAGATTGATAAGATGGCCGCTGCGTGCTTTAATCTAGATTCTGCAAAGTAATGTGCAAGGTCCATAAAGGCCACGGATGTGCAAGGTCCATAAAGGCCACGGTCGCTGCGTGGAAGTAGACGCCCGTCGCCGCAGTCCGTCCGAGAAGACGTCGGAGCCCGACAGCAGTCCGGAACGTTGCAGAGCGGCAGTAGTTCGCGAGGTTGCAAGGTTCTTGGCGCGTAGCTGCTCACCGGACGCTGCCACCGCGGTACAGCAGTGTGTAGAATCTTGGCCATTCGGGCGGCCAAGCGAGAAGGCGGGGCAACACGAAAGGAGGCACCGGCCAGCGCTACGCAAAAAGGCGAAAAAGTTGGGCCACGACCTTTTGCTGCCGCTGCCAAAGTGAGAAGCCTTCCCGCCAGTCGTAGATATCTCACGGATGCCTCTTGTCGTGGGCGTCCGGGGGCAAGAGCAGGTGGCTGCACCCCCCTGGAACTTTAGACAGTAAAGTCGATTAACACACTCAGGTTCTCCATATAATAATAATAATAATAATAATAATAATAATAATAATAATAATAATAATAATAATAATAATAATAATAATAATAATAATAATAATAATAATAATAATAATAATAATAATAATAATAATAATAATAATTTATTCGACCATCATGCGGTACATGATGACAGGTAGTAGAACTTTCTGACGGGCTAGTTGGTACATCTCTATTAAACAGCGTGCGCTAACAGGACGTACACAGGAAACTTGGAGAACTTGCGCTTCTTTCCTCTGTCTCCAAGTTTCCTGTGTACGTCCTGTTAGCGCACGCTGTTTAATAATGATGACAGGGAGCCCGGATCCCATTGACAGCTGGACAGAGCCCTGGACATTTTGGCAACAGCATTAAAGGTCGAAATGAAAACTTATTACAATGGAAGAAGAGGTAACATAATCTGTCACGAAATAGCGCTTCAAGGTGAAAAAATGCACGATCACAAGAAAAAAAGAAAAACACCTACAAAACATTAGCACAGCCAACCATGGACACTTTTGATATTACAGAGAAGTGGGTAAACATGCAAAACCAATAGCACTATCACAAAATACGTGTTCATGAAGAAAGAAAAAGACATGAAAAAAAAGCCAGAAAAGTTATGTGTGAGAGTGGAATAGTTCCGCTAAACGTTTGTGTGAGATATCCCGCAAATTTATGCCCTGTTCTAGAAGTTCGTTTAATATTCGTGGCAGCCTATTTTGCAGCGTATGTAGACCGTAGCTAGTTCGATACGTTTTTATTTTCCATTGGGTCCTGCTTCTTGTTTCATACGTCGGAGTGTAATAGTCTAATTGTGCTAGCGTTTGAAGGAAGCGTGTGTGATTAGATAATTCTTGTTTGAAAGCTCGACACAGACGATAAGGAAACATGTTCGGTATGGGAATTATTTTATGCTTCGGGAAAAGTTCGGCGGTGTGATAAGACCGCGGTACGTTTTCAAGAAGGCGCAGAAAACTTTTTTGTAGTACGTGAATCTTTTGAAGGTTTTTCCGAGTTGTAGCACCCCAGACCAAGCCACAATAATTAGTGCGAGAATTAAAAGGGAAGTGATAAATTAAGAGCATCGCAGATTTTGGGAGTTCGTGACGATTACGGTAGAGAAGACCAAGAATTTGAGTTAATTTTGTGGTTATGTGTAATATGTGGGCGTCCCGAGACATGTATTCATTATATAAAACACCTAATGTTTTGAACGTTGTCACTACTTCTAAAGGACAGGACCTTAAAGATATAGTTTTGCCCAAATGGACTAGTTTGTTTTTAGAGCGGAAGAATAAAACTTTAGTCTTTGATATATTAATTATTAACGCGTTTCTCAGGGCCCATTGATCTAGTTGCTCTGACTCGCGATTTGCTCTATTTACCAACTCATCTATGTTGTCCCCAGATATCAATACACTAGTGTCATCCGCATAAATAACAAATTTTACGAGCGGTACAGCACGAACAATGTCATTAATGTGGGTATTGAAAAGAAAAGGACCAAGTATACTTCATTGGGGAACGCCAAGGAAGTATACTTCCGTAGAAGTGCCATTCAGGATTGCGAGCAAACTTTGCGCTCTGCTCACTAAAACGTAATCTTGCTGGTGGGGGCACGGCAGCCAAAGAATGGCGGGCTGAAGATAGCGAACAATTCTGAGAGGAACGCTCGAGGTTTTCTATCTTGAACTTCGAGATCTGCGCGGTATTATCGCGAGAACTTGAGATTTCTAATAAATTGCCGGCTACATTTACGAAAAAGTCTAGACCGCCACATTTAGTGAGAAAAGTGTGACACCTTCCCGTGGCGTCGCATTTGTTTGTAGGCACTCGTTACCGAAGTGACGAAATTTCAACCACCCCGCCACCCAAACCAAGCCTATATAAATCCGCCCCTCAAAAAGCTTGTACGCTTGTAGTGCACTGAAAGCCGAGGCCAGTAGTGTCCTTATGTGATCCATTGTAACAAATTAAGATAGGACCACATAATTATTTGGTCCCAGATAAACGCAACCGCACCTAAATTTTGTGTATGGCTACCTATTAAAGAGATAAGAGCGCAAACTGGCAACACGGACGAGGAAGGGAACAGGACGAGCGCTGCACTTTCAACAGGGTTTATTCAGGGAAGAGCGTATATATAGCCTCTGACCTTATCCATGCTCTTAATCTCAATTTGACAAACATCTACCTTTCACAGATATGCCTCAAGAAACATCATTTCACTGTGCCGGATAATAACCGAGGTATCACTGATGCAATTGTCACCTCGTTTCTTGATATAAAAGGCTTCCACGAGCTCACGTTCGGTCTTATCTCGGCTTTTCAGTAGCACTTTGCATTCAGGCAGTCGGGGCTTGCAGACTATATGTTTCTCTTTCGAGCATGCTTGGCAGTGGTCTGGAAGATGGGCTCCTTTCTTATTCAATGAATTCTTGTGTTCAAGCAGGCGCTCATTAAGACACCGGCCGGTCTGTCCAACGTACACCTTCCCGCATGTAAGCGGGAACTCGTACACCACTCCTTTCTTGCAGCCAACAAGTGGCGTTCGGTGTCTGATGGCGCACTCTTGCATTTCCTTTCTCCCAATACGTGAGCACATTCCGGCTAGTTTTCGCGGCGCTGAAAATACCACGTTGACGCCATACTTATTGGCCACCTTCTTGAGGTTATGAGAGGTGTGGTGTACGTAGGGTACAACTTCCGGCCTTTCCAGCCTTTTTTCTTGAGGTCTGTTTTCATTGCTGCCCTTCAGCTTTTTCAGCAAGGTCTGCGTCACGGAGAGAACCAGGGGAGCCGGGAATGCAGGCTTCATGCTAGACAAATTGCTGAAGGAAAGAAGTAAGAAGAAGAACCACATGAACAAGGGTGGGGTGGTGGTTGAAGGAGACATTCATCTGCCCGACAAGATATCATCTGTTTTGGAAAAGGGACGCAAGTATGGACTTGAACCGCGAGTGCCGCCGCATGAACTGCTTGCCATAAATCGACGAATTTCCAGCAAGGCGGAATCAGAGGAGAGAGAGATGTGCCTAATTGAAGGCGTTAACTGCCTTCTCAAGTCCGGCGACCGGGTGCGTTCACGTCACAAGAAAATTTCAACCGGAGACATTGTGACATACTTCAGAAGTAACAACCTTAAACTCTTACAAGCCGATAAGGAGGGCGGTTTTGTTGTGTTATCTGCAGATAGTTTCTCGGAAAGAGCCGCGCAGGCGCTAGAAAAGAATTTTGTGTCTGTTAAAGTAAAAGCAACTATTAAGAACAAGCTGTTGCACTATGTGAGCAGTTTGGTTTGGACCGTCTTGGCAAACAGGTAGCAAAATGTAAGAATAATCCTTTGAAGGCTTTGTTTTCAGTAAAAACCCATAAGCAAGGTATGCCTTTTAGAACAATAGTCGCAGAAAAATGGTCTTGGCAGAAGGAGCCAAGCTAGTTCTTGTTAAAGCATTTAAGTAAACTTGAAATAGGCGACCCATTTCTTACAAAGAATTCTGACGATGTTTGTGACTTCCTGAAATCGCAATGTGATGTGGGGCGCGCCTTTTCCGTGGATGTGGTGGATTTATTTTACTCTGTTCCTCACAAGGCCCCATTTGCTGCAGTCCGACAGTGTATAGAAAAAAACTACCCCATTTCCTTTCAGAATACTGTGGGAGTTTCTATTGACAATTTTTTAACCCTTTTAGAGCTTTACTTGCAATCGACTTTCACAACATTTGACCAGCAGTGTTTTCTGCAGAAAGCCGGCATATGTATAGGATCCTGTGTGGCGCCGGTATTGCGTAATATTTTTCTTTCAAAAATGGATCAAGTTTTACATCAGGTTCTACCATCTAGGCATGTTTTTAAAGTGTTCAGATACGTGGACGATTTTTTGATATTTTTTACTAAGGACGGAAGTTTGAACTTCGAAGAGAGTGTGCATGATATTGTAACCTTATTCCGACAACATGAAAATGGCTTGCAATTCATTTGTTTTGTGAGGATCAGCTTTGTTGGGGATATGCTCCTCGTGCAAAAAAAGGGCTCCTGCCGTATGACTCTACCCATTCGAAATTGATAAAAAGAGGAATCGCTTCACTTTGCCTTAAATCCGCCCTCAGGAAATCGTGTCCTCACAGGATGCAGGTTAGCTTTCAGAACCAATTGGCCAGGCTGTCTTCAGCCGGATTCCCTGATTCGGTTGTGATGGCAGTCGCCGAAAGCCTGCTGCAAAAAATGAAGACTGTGGCGGTTAGAGCTGGGGAAGGTCCCCCTCGAGAAGAGGTGGTGAGACCGGTAGTTGTGCCCTTTGTACCTAAGATGGCCCACAATTTAAAGAAGGTCGCAAGCAGGCATGGGGTGCCGCTTGTGTTTTCAGCCCCCCAAAAGCTCGGAAGTCTATGCTCGCGTATCGAAAGAGTACGTGACGAGGAAAAAGGATGCGGCACGAAGCATGGGCGAGCGTTTTTGAAGTGCGCCGTAGGGGTGGTGTATGAAATTCCCCTCTCATGCGGTCACTCATACGTAGGAAGAACCGGGCGCTGCGTCAATGACCGCATTAGGGAACATGAGAGAAATCTAGAGCAAAATAAAGAAGGGCCAAACATACCCAAGCATATTAGGTCCTGCCCGTCACGCTCCTGTGAGGCATATTTTTCAGGGGCGAGGATTCTAGCTTCCTGTAAAGACAGCAAAGCTCGGGAAATACTTTAAGCTCTTTTTATCGGAGTGAAAGAAAACATGTGCGTCAGTGATCCATCCGTATCTTTAAATAAGGCGGAAAAGAAATTTTTAACCAGTGCACGTGCTTATCGATCCTGATTTGTTATGTTCCTTGCGTATAAAAAGTTGTGTGTGATGTGCCTACAAATAAAGCAGTTGTAAGTGGCGCTTTGTCCCGTTCCCTTCCATGTGTTCTGTGTGTGTTCGCGCCTAGTACGAAAGATGAATTGTGACCAACTCGCCCAAGAAGACGTTCTTTTAAGACGCAAATGTAGTAGTGCGCGCACTAGGCCGGGCGACTTGAAGGGGATGACCAATGCGGGGGGAAATGCGTGCCGTCGGATTGATGTAGGACGGATGACGAAGTGAGCTGTAATAAAATTTATGAAACAAGCACATACTAGAGATCCGACGTCTACAAGCTACAGATGTTAAACCTGCCTCAGCTTTTAATGACGATATACTAACATTATATGAGTAGCACGAATATATGAATCGTGTGGCTCGACTTTGTACTGATTCTAGGGAATTTGTTAGATAATTTTGGTTAGGGCTCCAAATAGCAGAGGCGTATTCTAACTTAGAAAGGACAAGTGATTTGTAGGCAAGTAATTTTACGTTTTGTGGCGCATGGCGTAGATGTCGTTTTAAGAATCGAAGGCTTCTGTTAGCGGATGATATGACTTTTGTCACATGCGCGTTCCAGGTTAGATCATAGGACAATGTTACGCCGAGGTATTTGTAAGTCTGAGTTAATACTACTGTGACGTGCGAGATTTTATACGAGAAGAGGAGAGGATTACATTTTCGGTTAAATGACACGAGTTTACATTTATTGGGGTTTACTTCCATGAGCCATTGGTTACACCAGTCCTGTATGCTGATTAATTCATTCTGGAGGGCGAACTGATCAGACGCGTTATTGATTGTGCGATAGATGACACAGTCATCGGCAAAAATACGGACGTTACAAGAGACATGCGTTGGTAGGTCATTAATGTATATGTTGAAAATAATAGCGGGCCAAGGCTCCCTGTCGGGAGCCTTCTCTTTCGCCCCCCCCCCCCCCCCTCCCGCACCCCCCCCCCCCCCGCACATCGCCGCCGTCATCCTCGCTGATACTGTAAAGCTTGGGCAAGTTGGTGTGGCATTGTTTTCCAGCAATGCAGGGGACAAAGGACGAGACAAGTGCACAGACACGGCGCTGTCTGTGCACTTGTTTCGTCCTTTGTCCCCTGCGCTGCTGAAAAACAATGTCATCCTCGCATTGAGTGCCACTGCGACGCGCCTCCTCACTAGAGCCGTGAGTGATGGCTGCGTCAATGGCGAAAACGTAGGGGAAAGCGCCGCACACCAGGGGCGGCGGTGCGCTCAGCCAAAAGGGTCAAAGCGGCCCCGCTTCCACGCTTTGGGTCACACCTGCGAAGTGCCGCGACCGGGCACGCATCGTTCTGCCGTTTTCAAAAGACGCCATCGTTAGCTCTGCTGAAGGGCGACCTGTTGCAGACATACAGGGGCACCGGCGAGCATGTGTTTCGAGCCGTCTCGAGATGGGTGTCTTTTTCTAGACAGCTAGTGCACAGGGAATATTGTTTTCGCCTCCGTCGCTCGCTATAATCAGGATACGTGCGTACGCCGGCCACCGAACCGGCAACCATTGTGAATGTGCATTTGGCTGAGTGCCTCTCCGGCGTGAGAGGCCTCGCCACAGCGGCGGCAGCGAGTGAATGATTGCGATCATCTTCCCACAAGAGGAGCCGACACGGCCACGTGTCTCCCAGCACGTGCATCTTTGTACAATGAGAAACCCCTTGGGTGGATCCTTGGCAGGCTCGTCTCCGGCGGAGTGGCGCCGCTCTATCTTCTGCGGGGTAGGAGTCTTACACTAATAAAATTGAATCTAGCCCAAAGAAGCATCGGCCTTGCCAATACATCAAGTACATCGAATTAATGTTCGACCAAACACAAAGTAACATTGCCATAATGTTTTGGTGCTACCTGGAAAATTCTCAAATGGTCATAAACAAAGTCAGGGCACCTGAAAAATGTTAGAAAACTTGGAAAGGAAGGACAAACATATTCCAAGCTAGATGAGGCAATTGCTACCGCGCACTAACAAATCTTGCTTAAAATCAGTTGCTGGGCGAGTTGGTGTTTCATGCTTACATTCACAGCGCAAAGACGAACACGGACACGAGGGGAGCAATTCCTGCACTGTTAGGCACAGCAACCATTTGCAGAGTGCGCGAAAGACGTAGTCTACTCTATACCATTGCCCTGTGGCCGAGCCTACATTGGCCAAACTGGCAGATGTCTCAACGAGAGGCTCATGGAACACAGCAACAGTGTCAGCCGGGCATCCCGTCACCTAGGCATACACTTCCGTGATTGCCAACAGTGTAAGGAACGTACGTGGTCCCTTTTTGAAAAGAACAACAGTCCTTCATAAGTATGTCAGCAAAACTGCCAGGGAGTTCGCCGAGGCTGGTGAGATTGCAGAAAAAAGAATTACTGTATCAGCACCCCATCGGTGTTGTTAAGTGAAAGGAGCGTCTTGGCTTGGAAATTTCTAACTAGGGTGTTATGTTTTTTATTCTTGTTTGCGTCCTGACTTTTAGGTTTTGGCTGTATGTTTTCTTTCTTGTACCTATGAAAAAAAAATCGGCGCTTTGTGGTGTCTCCCCTCGTGTCCGTGTTCTTCTTTGCGCTGTGAATGTAAGACTAAAAAATCGTAAGCTACTGCCGGCCACATTTTTGCACCATATCCACTGATATTGATCGCATGTAGGACCGAAACATTATAACAATGTTACTCTTTTTGCTATAGTCGAGAGTTAATTGTAAGTTCGTGATGTATTATTCTAACGTTTTTGCAATGTTATATATTTAATGTTTCTACAGCAGTGTATAAAAATCAATAAAAAATAAATGCAACATTCTCGAAAATGTTAAAGCAACCTCCCACGAGCATGCGGGTCCACCAGTTGTGACGATACACAAGTTCACACTTTTTACGGGGGCGGCACTTGTGCTCCACACACCGCACAGCATGCAAATCATACATTTTGCTCCGAAAGGGTACTTCCGTGTCAAGCCTATACACCCGTTACCAACGGGTGGCTGGTGAGTAATAGTGACGAATGGGCAATAAAGAAAACTTCCTAACAAAATATTGGAGCTGTGCATAGAATGCATGGCAGGCACAATATAAGAGATTTAGTTGCAACGTACAGCTAGTCGAATATTACATTTGCTGTAGAAACAGTGATAAAAGGTCTGGGATAAATATACTGCACTTTTGTTCATATTTATGATTCCAACGTTATAATAAAGTTTAGAGGACAATAATAAACCAATGTTTATTTGCAACATTAAACTAATGTTTTGGCACAACATATAATATCGTATGGTAATTTTTAACAATATATTGCATTAAAAAGTCACCATATCAAAATACTGTCAATGTTGAACTAATGATTTCTTTATAACACTATGTTATTTAATAATCTTCAACATCAATGTAACATTCCAAATCGGCATTTAACGTTACTGCCATTATTCTAACGTTCGGTGTGACACGCGACCCATCCACCTCGTATGAACGCCATTGTAATCGAGCGCCCTTTACATGGCGTCCTTTGCGTGCGTGTGTGTTTGTTTCTGTGGGTGCCTCCTTTACATTTTGTGACCGGAGCCTCGGCACGGTAGTTCAGCGGGTAGTGCTCTCGACTGCTGAGCCCGGGTACGCGGGTTCGATCCCGGCCGATGAGGCCGCGTTTCGATGGAGGCGAACTGCAGAAGGCGCCCATGTACTGTGCGATGCCAGTGCACGGTAAAGAGACGCAGGTGGTCGACATTATCCGGCGCTCTCTACAACTGCGTCCCTCATAGCCTGAGTCGTTTTGGGGCTCTAAACCCCATAAAAACGCACAAAAGAAATTCTACGACCGTAGTGGCGAGTGTCCCTTCCCCTCGAAGTCGCGCGGCGTTCCTTTCACCCCCAGAGTGCGCACTCGGGGACATCGCGGCAAGTGAGCCCTTGCACGTGTGCGCGCCTCTGTGTCTGTGAATCGGTGTCTTTTAAGTGGCCGGTTGTCAAAGGAGCTGAGAACAACCAAGACAGCGGACGAGAGAGCGGCGAGCAGTGTGTGCGCGGTTGCTCGACTGGTCGGATGCGCGAGCAAGATCGAGCGAGGTGTATGACGCTGCGAGCGTGCATTTATCCTGTAAATAAGTTTTCGCTGTATATATAGCCATTTCTTGTTTTCAGCGCACGAGCTCAACTGTTTTTCCAAACAACGTGTATATATTTTCTAACGCTATCAACCACGGGGAACTCCATAGCCAGCTTTGTCTCGCGCGGTCCCGAATGATGGACATCCGACGCTTCTTCAAGCGTCAGCGGTTGTCTGACGAAGCGTTATCTAACTGCGCCCCTGAAGATTCTGGTGTGACACGTGACAACGGTGTAGCATTTGACCAGAGTGATGCAAGCTTTAATCACCGGACAGTAGCTGATGTCGACTCCACGGAAGGGACACCGCCAACAGTGAGCTCCAGTGACGTAGCAGACCGAGATGATTCCTTCTCCTTTCTTAGGATTGAAGCCCGGATTTTACCAGAGCGATGCAAGCTTTCATCACCGGACTGTAGCTGATGTCGTCGACTCCATGGAAGGAACTCCTCCAACAGCGAGCTCCAGTCTCGCAGTAAGCCGAGACGATTCCCTTTCTCCTTTCTTGGGATTGAAGTCCGGAGACAACAGCAAGAAAACAACTAACTTGCCTCAAGAACATGACTTAGGAGAGTTTCTAGGCAAAGCTAAACTCACTGGCATCCCGGACATTTAGAAGTTACGCCTTAATTCTTACTAACCCATAGTCGCCAAATGTTACATACGACTTTGAAAAGGATGTAACACCTGGAAAGAGGCCTTTTCGCCACCAATGGCTGGGAGATTACGCCCCTTGGCTTGCGTACTCAGCGACAGCGAAAGGCGCCCTTTGTCGTTTTTGCGTCACTTTTCCTCCGAGTGTTCACCGGGGTACTGTAGGTAGTTTTATCGTGTGCGCTTTCAGTAACTACAGAAAAATGCACGAGGCGTGCAGGGATCCCGTAAAATCCCAATGGCACCAGGAGGCAATGACGGCCTATGGATGTGATGAAAGGCAAGCAGCTACCCGTTGTATACAGCAGCTGAACAGAGCACTGCACGAGCAAGTTGAAAGGAATCGTGAGAAACTATCTCCAATAGTTCGCACCATTGTCTTTTGCGCGACGCATGACTTGCCAAATCGCGGCAAGCAGTCCGATAGTGGAGTCTTCAGTGACCTCCTTGACTTTCGTGTAGAAGCTGGAGATACTCGACTTCAGGAGCACTTCGATTCTTCTGCTGGCGATGCTAAGTACACTTCTGTCCGCGTCCAGAATGAGATCGTCACAATCTGTGGCGACATCCTGAGAGAGCAGATAGTTGCCGAAGCTAACACTGCGTTTGCTTTTCCTTTCTTGCTGACGAAACGCAGATATTTCAGGAAAAGAGCCGATGTCTATAGGCGTTCGCTTTATTGACAAGGCGGGAGCCGAAGTGTGCGTTCGAGAGCAGTTTTTGGGATTTGTAGAGCTGGCCAATTAAACTCGGCTTGCATCGCCGCTGCAATCTTGAAGCTTTTGACGAATGCCGGGCTGATGCTTTCGAACCTCGTTGAACAGGGGTGCTATGGATGGTCTACAATGGCTGGAAAAGGAGCTGGAGTGAACAAAATAATACAGAAACAGTTCCCGAAGGCACTATTTTTCCACTGCGCAAGTCACAAACTAAATCTCGTCATCAACTATTTGAACGTCTCTGAAATTCGGAACACAGTTGGAAATAATCATACAAACCATTAACTTCTTCCGCGAGAGCGTGCTCCGGAGAAAATTGGTTTCCGATGCTGTGTGGGACAAGATGGTCTGCAAAATACCAGTCTATTAGGATCTTCTCTGAGCATTACGTGGCCATAGTCGAAGCGCTCGAGAGGCTCGCGTCAACGGAATCATGCTCGAACGCTGCAACTATAGACAACGAGCTCACATCCTCTACTGCGCAACAAGCTAGTCTTTCATCGTCTGCTTGCACGTTGTAGCGAAGTACAGCGCTCGGCTCGAACCAGTTACGAACGTTCTGCAAGGTGTATCCATGGACTTCCATTCTGTGCATGACCACATCAATGAGCTGCAACGTATTTTTCGCGGCTGCCGGACAAACACTGTAGAGGAGTTCTCTGACATCATGAATGCAGCAAGGGAGGCAGCCAATCACTTAAATGTGGTGATATCTGTAAGACCAGTCTCTCGTCAGGCCCATCGAGACAACTACGGGATTCAGCCGCCGGAGGAATACTACCGTGCGGCAATATATGTGCCGTACTTGGACTCTCTCAATGCTTCTTTAGCTCGCCGCTTTTCTGGAAGCTATGAGAGGAGCTTCAAACTTCTCCAGATGAATCCATCAAAAATGAAGCACTTGAGCCGTGTTGAGTTCGCTGCCCTCACCGAAGAACTCCAATGCTTTTACGTCATCGACAACTTCAAGGAAGAGGCCATATCTTGGTACGAGATGTGGTGCAACAAAACTGGGGACCCATTAGAAATAACTTACTGCGAGCGTCTATTTCAAGCCCAGACATTCTTCCCCGGTGTTGAAGAGCCATTGAGGTGGCTCTGGCTTTGCCAGTTACTACCTGTACGGTCGAACGCTCCTTCAGGACAATGAGGAGAGTGAAAACCTGGCTACGCTCAACGATGACAAACGACCGGCTGGACGGCCTTTGTATGATGAGCGTGCACCGAGAGCGTGTAATGAAGCACAGAAATTACTTGATCACCCGTGTCATCACGCAATTCGCCCATAAAAAATCCGAGGCGTCTGCAGTCGCTGTTGAAGGAAGACTGACTGAGGGACTGCAGTTGCGCGTTTGTGGACATATTGTGCTGTGTGCTGGCCATGAGTTCGGGTGAGTCGAGAACCCGCACGCAGCAAGACTGAGCACGCTTCTCCACGAAGTGATAGCATCTTTTTGCATTAATAATTTTAATTGTTCGTTCGTTAATAAACTCCAATGAATCTCTCCAAGCCACGCATTAATATGATGTCTCTAATTTTCTTTCATGTGTGTATTTTTATTATTTATTTATAAATAAATAACTCTCCGAAAATAGTCCTTTTTGCTGCGAACATACCGCTGCTCCCCCCCTTCCGGCGCCAACAACCAACGGGCGCCCCCCCCCCCCCCCCCTTGCAAAAAATTCTGCGGACGCCCTTGTCTCTTGTAGATATCTCCAAGACAAATTCTAGAGGTCTACATGGACTTGAGTACAGTACACAAATGGAAACGTGCATAGCAATCGGGAGTATCAGCAACTTCTTTTGGGCTGTCCCCGAAAGTATACTGACTGGCCGCTCACTGAGCACAGTGCGTCTTAAAGGGGCTGCGAAACACTGCTTCATATTGATTCTTTACGTCACACAGATGCTGACTCAAAAAGAATCACCGGAATCGACACATTGAAGCGGGATTTATTTAATGAAGAAATTCCAAAATACAAGCAAACAAAACGCTGCCCTCAACTAAATTTTCGCGCGGCTTCCCAATCCCGTTTCACTCTCCCAATGACGACACTCAGTGCGACCAATCAAAACAGCCTATCTGAGCACGTCGCGGAAGTTGTTTGAACTCCATTGTTGCCTAATCGCTATAACTCGTTGTTGCCAAGGCTGATAGCGCCGTTTGCATGGTTACAACAACGACGTGAACGCCCAGCTGACACAGCGATGCTTTGTCGTCACGTCGACGGCGCAGAAGGGAACACTCATCAGTGACGTTCATTTACTTATGGATCCGAACTCGAGCGCGAGATACTGCGACGGAGTGACGACCTGCGCGAGATATTGATACATTTATGGTGTCTTTGACTGGTCGCTCCCAAGATCCGGATAGGATCTGTCATAGTGGGAGCCGCTCTTGTTCTGAGCGCATAGCGAGACTAGTCAAGGCGAATGGTCAGCGAGTTTTTAGAGCGGAAACGCAGGAGGCACAAGGGGGACGTAACTTGCGGAACCACTACGCGGCACCGCTGCTGATGTCAACAGTAGCTACACGTAAGGTCCCTTGATTACCTTTAGCCGCATGTGGCCGCACACAGTTTGCATCGCGGTCGGCGCTTAGCCTGTATCGATCGCTACCCCGGGTTTCCGTCCTACGGGACGCTCATTTTTCGAACATCGCCTTGTGGATAGCACTGTCGTCCTCGTCTGAGCTGCTGCTGGAATCACTGTTGTCGTGCGACAGCAACACAGACGGCATTCCAAGCGTAGTTAACCGGCGCCTCTTGGACATTTTTTGTTTCACACAGCGCGGCCCACGCAGAACACAACACAGCAAGGACGCTACAACTGCGTGACTGCACCAAAAGCCGGCACTTGCTACTGCCTACGAGTAGGGGACGCCGCGGTTAACTCGCACCGCTTTCGCGACGTAGCGGAAGTGGCTCTGTCACGTGAACACATCTCGGAGCCGCTCCGACTTTTTTCTCGGAGCGCGTCAGAGCGCTCTGAGCTGGAGGCGAGCGCTCACAAAGAACCAGCCGAATGTAGTCAGAGCGCCCGGTTTCGACCAGCCGAATGTGCGGTCGCCTCTCAGAGTGCTCTAGAGCGATCTAAAGCGACCAATCGAAGACACCATTAGCATAGGGCGTACCGCTACTGCTTACCGCCTACCATGGTCCGCCGCTAGGAACGCGCTGATTGGTACGGCGAGCAAGGCGCGCGCGCTGTTGACGGGAACGTGGCGCCATCTGACGCCGCCGACCGGGGATCCTCCTCAAGCTGACGATGCACGCTGTTAAGTGTGAAACGAATCGCTTTTTTTCTTTATATGTTTCTTGGGAGCGAAACGAACTCTTGTAATGTGCAATGGCTCGATCAGATCGACTCCGTAAAGCCGTTCTCAGATACATAGAGAGTACCCATAAGTGTTGTGTGCTAGGTCAGCGCCTCCTCTATTATTAGAGGAGGCGCTGGCTAGGTCGTAGGATGTATACGGAGATGCGCAAAGTCCTTAGATGCAAAAAGCATAGAGCTACTACTACCAACACTAGAGCGAAAGCGGCGGCAGCACTCCTATGTAAACCCTCTCCACTTTTTTTATAACCGTGGACGACAGCCATCTTGTTACTCCGCTCAAGGTTCCCTGCATGGTCCAGGCGACCTAGACCAGGTTTAACGGCAGTTTGCAGCGCACTAACCTGGCTGTAACGACCAAGTCACGCAAGAACGAATGAACGTTTATTGATAGCAGCTGCTCGGTTTTATAGGGCAGGTCGATGTATACTTCGTCTCACAAGATGTTTGCAGCACTACGGAAGGTAGAGCTCTCTCGTCCAATCAGGGCTGCAGAAACGCAGAAAATAGTCCCTCGAATATTTGAGGAGTGTATGACTATTAATCAAAACAGTAAGCATTGCAACTAAAAACATGATTTGGACAGGTATATTTAAATGGTAGGGAGTGTTTCAATCACTGGTGAAATTACCAGACAAAGCCCGTACGGACACAGCTCTGCGGAGGCCTGCTGCGAGGTAGTGATGCGTCGCCACTTTCCAACATGGCGTCGGACGAGTCTGTTGTGTCTCCTGTGTGCTCTACACCGACAGTGCGCTGTTTCCCCAAGCAGGCGAAGCAGGTGGCTTTAAATGTTCTTGAAGCGCTTCGCGTCGAGTGTGGGGGCAGTTGGAGTACAAATGCGCTCATCAAGAGGACGGCAAAACTCACGCAGGTGAGCGAGCGAACGCTTTACAAGTGGACAACGGAGACGTTGAACGCGGGCCGAGTGTTGTCACCGAAGAAGCGTGCTGGCGGAAGAGGCCGCGAGCGGACGAAGAAGCTGGACGATTTTGACCTGAGCGTGTTGCGAAGGGTGGTACACACCTTTTCCAGAGAGGGGAAATTCCAACTATCGCGAAGGTGGTTGCGCATTTCGAAGAGGACGAAACGCTACCGACCGTGTCCGCAGCGACAATGCAGATGATGTTGAAGAAACTTGGCTTCCGATATAAGAAGCGCTCTCGGAATGCGATGTTAATCGAAGCGACGCACATTGTGCAGTGTCGCCGCCGGTACCTGCGCCAGATAGCGGAGCTGCGACGCCAGGGTAGGCCTATTTTCTTCACCGACGAAACGTAGGTTAACGCCGGCCACACGCGAAGTCGAGTGTGGACTGACTGCACCATCCAATCTGCACACCAAGCGCATCGATCCGGACTGTCGACTGGTCTACAAAACCCCAGTGGCAAAGGTGGCAGGCTTATTGTGACGCATTGCGGTAGTGAGCAAGGTTTTGTCGAAGGCGCAGCGGAAGTTTTCCGAGCGAAGAAAAACTCAGGCGATTACCACGAGGAAATGAACGGGGAACACTACGAAAACTGGTTCTCCAGGAGACTTCTCCCACTACTACCACCCGGCAGCGTTATAGTGATGGACAACGCGCCATATCATTCTGTGAAGCAGGATAAAGTGCCGCGGATGAGTAGCCTCAAAAAGGACATACAGGCTTGGCTGTCCGGAAAAGGTGTCGCGTGGAGCAGCGGCATGGTGAAGGCCGAGCTCATGCAGCTTGTCAGCAATGTGAACACAGGTGGGGAGCAATACCGTGTAGACTGCATTGCTAAAGCTGCTGGCCATCTCGTTGTGCGCCTGCCACCGTACCACTGCCAACTGAACCCGATAGAGCTTGTCTGGAGCGACGTCAAGGGTTTCGTGGCCAGCCAAAACAAGACGTTTAAGCTCCAAGACATCGAGCCTCTGGTTTGGCAAGGCATCACGCAAGTGACTGTTGAGAAATGGAAGAATTACGTGCAGCATATTATCAGTGAGGAAGATGTGATGAGAAAACTGGACCACATCATCGACGATGTTGTTGACCAGGGACCGGCCATTGTTGTCAACCTGGAGGACGACACAACCAGCAGTGCTGAATTCAGTTGTTATGAGGACGATGAGATGATCGAACCCGTTTAACGTGCGTTGCCTCTCGCGCAGCACATGGGCTTGTTTTGCATTTCGCCACCATCGACACTCGGCTGCCTTGGCACGCTGGAGTAAATAAATTTATATGCACATGACACGATTACTGAAATTTACTGCGACGCGACAACAGAGGAACTGATGAGAACAGTACCCTGGTTGTCTCACATATATCGGTGGACACCCGAACCGCGCAGTAAAGGAAGGGATAAAGGAGGGAGGGAAAGAAGAAAGACAATATCTCGGTGGACACCCGAACCGCATCGTAAAGGAAGAGATAAAGGAGGGAAAGAAGCGAGAGAAAACTGAAAATTGAAAGTTGGATTTTGAGGAAAGGCGCGGCGCTGCGCGGTGGAACACCTGTGGCTCGGTGCTACTATAAATAGAGGTAGAAAGAAGCCACCTGGACATCAGGTGGATCGAGCCACAGGCGCGTAGGAACACACTAACGTAGTGCGCGCCATCCTGATTGGACGAGAGAGCTGTACCTTTCGTAGTGCTGCAAACATCTTGTGAGACGAAGTATAGGCACGTGTTCGCGTCAACGGCAGCGGTCGGTTCGGGATGGGCTGGCACGCACAGCGCATGCGTATCATGTACGATACATCTTCTTTTGTTTATTGAATCTTGGGAATGCGTCACGAATTCACTTGGTTAAAGTTGCGATCGTAGTAAAGCCTGTTTGGCGGCCTCCTGTTTCTGGCGGACCGCCTCACCGCTGGTGTAGTGTGTCCGTCCGTAGATGGCGCAGCAGCTACTCTTCTTGGACTGGGCCCCTGCTCGTCGACGAGCTCGCACTCACTCTCGGACTCGTCACTTCCGAGTGCGTTGCTCTCGAAGGGTTCCAACGTCGCACTTAGATGCTTGCGGTTGCGGCGAAGCAGCTTGTTATCTTCGGTAAGCACCTGGTATGACCGCGGCGCTACCGGCCCCAGTACTTGCGCTTTGCGAGTCCACTGTTTGTGACGGATCCTAACCACTTCTCCTTTCCGGAGGGCCGGTAGGGATTTTGCGCCGGTGTCGAGCGGCTGGCGTTTGAAGACTGTTGTTTTTGGCTGTTGGCTGAAGTCGGGAAGTCGCGTACGCAGTCTTCTGCCTTGCAGGAGCTCACCCGGCGAACGACCATCCTCCAACGGAGTCGAACGGTAGGAAAGCAGTCCAAGCCAGAAGTCTTCCCGTGTCTCTTGCGTTTTTTTCAGGATTTTCTTTACGATTTGAACACCCTTCTCGGCAAGTCCATTAGACTGTGGAAATGCAGGGCTCGACGTAATGTGCTTGAACTCGTACCTGGATGCAAAAACAGCAAATTCGTGAGAGGAGAACTGGGGACCGTTGTCGCTGCAAACTTCCACAGGGATCCCGTAACGGGCGAAGATCCCACTCAATTTGTCAATGACAGTGCGGGCTGTTGTGTCGCTGAGTCGTTCAACCTCTGGGAAGTTCGATAGGGCATCATACACGCACAAGTAGGAACTACCGCCGTGCTGGAAGATGTCGACGCCGACTCTGTACCACGCGTAATGTGGTGTTGGGCGCATCAGAAATGGCTCGCGTTGAAGTTGGTACGCATATTTCCGGCAGACTGTGCATCCTTTTAACATCGTTTCGATATCGGAGTTGAGTCCGGGCCAGAACACTAGCTGTCGAGCTCTTGCGTTACACTTATTCAGGCCCAAATGTCCCTCATGTATTCGTTGAAGCATTTCCGCCCTCATACACTTTGGGATGACTACTTTAGTGCCTTTAAACACAATGCCTTCAATCAGGGACAATTCCGCCGCAAATGATTTCATGCTGCCACCCAGGTTACCGCCGGCTGTTATGTACCGTATAACCGACTGTAGATCCGGATCGTTTGCCGTGGCCTCCACAAGTCGATTAAGTGTTTTTCTGCTCACCATGTCCGTGACCGCTCCAACCGCATGAACTTCTACTTCGTCTTCGGAGGCTGTGATGTCCAGTGGTTTCTTGGGTGACGCCCTTGACAGCATATCGGCCAGCAGCAGCTCTTTCTCTGGTACGAATTGAAGGGAATAATCGTACTTGCACAAGCGCAAGAAAAACCGCTGAAGCCGTGGTGGCATATCGCCGATTCCTTTCGACGCAATTGCTAGGAGGGGGCGGTGGTCCATCTCGATAACAATTCTTCGGCCGTAAACGAAATAGTGAAATTTTTCACACCCAAAAGTTATTCCCATTGTTTCTTTCTCTATTTGTGAGTACCTTTGCTCAGTCTCACTCATGACGCGTGATGCGTAGGCGACAGGTCGCCAGCTATCTCCGTGTCGCTGCAACAGTGCGGCTCCTAGCCCATTTTTTGATGCATCAGAGCTAATTTTTGTCTCTCTTGCTGGATCAAAAATTGCAGGCACCGGTGCGCTGCTTAGAAGTGCGCAAATAGCTGCCCACTCAGCGGCATGCTTGTCTGTCCACTCGAAGACTGTTTCTTTTTTTATAATACCTCGTAACAACTTGGTCTTTACAGCAAGATGCGGGATATACTTCCCAAAATAATTGGCCACACCAAGCATTCGCTGAACCGCGGTCTTATCAGCCGGTTGCGGCATTTCAGCAATCGATGCACTGAATGAAAGATTCGGCTTTATCCCGTCTTGGCTGATGAGGTCGCCCAAGAACTCAACCTCGGTGCACGCGAACTTGCATTTGGCTGGATTGAACGTCAAGCCTGCTTGCTTTGCTAGTTCCAGCGCTCTACGAAGGCGCTTGTCGTGTTCTTCCCGGGTAGCACCCCATATCAGGACGTCATCGACATACACGCGCACGCCTGGTGCTCGATCAAAAATTGAGCTCAACGTTCTTTGAAACACTTCAGGCGCTGACGCAATCCCGAACGGCAGTCTCAAAAAACGATAACGCCCAAAAGGTGTCGCGAACGTGCAAATGGTTGATGTGGCCTGATCCAATGGAATCTGATGAAACCCTGAGTTTGCATCTAGGCGCGAGAAGTATTTAGCGCCTGCCAGCTCTGCCTCAATATCGTCACGTTTAGGCATCTGATAGTGCTCCCGTTTCAGGCATTCGTTAATGTTTCTAGGATCCATGCAGACCCGAAGTTTGCCATCCTTTTTCCTGACAATGACCAGCGGACTCACCCATTCTGTTGGTTCATTGACCCTTTCAATGATATGGGCCTCTTCCATGCGCTGCAGCTCCTCTCGCAGTGGTTCTCGCAGTGCCAAGGGGACGCGTCGCGCCGGCTGTATCACTGGTATGGCGTCTTCGCGCAGGACCATCCGGTATGGGCGGGCTACACAGCCGGTACCTTGAAAAAGCGGCGAGAATTCTTGCAATATTTTGTCAGACTCTGCTGTATCCACTGCGTTGACTGAACGAACTACGAGTCCCAGCGCCTCCGTTGCATGTAGTCCAAGTATCGCCTGTTTGCTTTTCTTCACTATGAAGAAGGTGAAGGTGCCGGACTTGTCGTTAATGACCACTGGTAGGGTCGCCACGCCGAAGTGCTTAATTACGTCACCACTGTAAGACCGAAGAACGGAGCTGCTTGGAGTCAGGCATGGCGTAGCTTTGAACTTGCGAAAGACTGAATAAGGCAGCAAGTTTGCCTGTGACCCAGTGTCTACTTTAAAAACAACATTCTGGTTCGACACCTTGGCTTCAACTGTCCAGTCAGCGGTCCTATCGACTGTGCATACCCTTACATTGAGGATGTGCATACCCTTACATTGAGTTGTCCTCGTCGTGAACGACTGCACTGACTGCAGGCTCTTTCTGGCAGCAGGCCGCGAAATGATTGGCCCCTTTGCACGCAAAACATGTCTTCCCGAACGCCGGACACTTGTTCCGCTCGTGCAATCGGTTGCATCGGCTGCATCTGAACCGTTCACGCCGTTTTACCGACGCCCCTTGCCTTTCCATTTGGCCCCAGGTCTCATTTTGGTGAGCCGACACTTCGGCAGCTTTGCAGTTCTGTTCTGCTTTAAGCAGCGTTAGGTTTTCAACTTGGAGCAGTTTCTCCCGTAGCTTCGGATTATTTGTGCCGAACACAATCTGGTCACGGATCATTCCGTCGCTCAGTGTTGAGAAGTTGCAACTCTGGGCTAGCTTTCGCAGGTCGCGTAGAAATTATTCAAAAGGTTTGCCTTCCGATTGAATCCTTGAGCGAAACACGTACCTCTCGTAGACCTCATTCTGCTGCTCCTGACAGTACGCTTCAAACTTGCTCACAACCGTTGCATAGTCATTCTTGCTTTCTTCCACCGAAAAAGTGAAGTTATCAAATACCTCAAGAGCGTCATCGCCGGCAACACTTAGCAGCAGCGCAGTCTTAGCAGCTTCCGTCCTTGGCTCCTTGGTCGATGCTGTTGCTTCCAAAAAGAGCTCGAACTTCTGCTTAAACAACGCCCACTTCTTCGCGATGTTCCCGGTCAGAAGTAGCTGGTCGGGCGGCTTGAGTAGCTCCATTTTTCCTGGCTTGTAGGCGACGCCTTCGCGTTTCTTGTTCAAGCCACTGCTTGAGAGGCAGACAGTGATCCAACTTCTGACACCATGTAACGACCAAGTCACGCAAGAACAGAATGAACGTTTATTGATAGCAGCTGCTCGGTTTTATAGGGCAGGTCGATGTAGGCACGTGTTCGCGTCAACGGCAGCGGTCGGTTCGGGATGGGCTGGCACGCACAGCGCATGCGTATCATGTACGATACACTGGCAACCTCACAACTTCCCCCAGCATGGCCGCACGCTTCGCAGTGCGCGTCAAAAAGTTGTACGAGGAATGGTGCTGCGGCTTGCTTACGTACCGTGTTGAATTCCTTTCTAGTTCATGCGCAAAATGTTCGGGATGGTGCGCGCACGAAGATACTTCCAGGTGGTGGCGAATCTTGTGCCGCCGATTACGTATGATTTGTGTTTGTGTGAGCCGAGATCAGCGAGTATTGTTGGCGAGGTTCAGCAAGGTTTGTTTTGATGTACGGGGTATTATAAACATGCATGCCCCATGCCTTTTGGCGTAACCTGGAGTCCCTTTAGTAAAGTGTGCACCATCGCCACCTCCTGTCTTCTCCGGTGGTCAGATCTCGGTGTTCCACACAGAAGACGAGGCAGAAGGGAGACGACACTCGCGCAGAGTGCAGCGCATGCCTTCTGTACCGCTGCCTGTTAAGATGCGAATTCCGTTTGAATACAACGGAAGATCTGTAACAGACTCCGTTCCGAAAGGTTTAATCTGCTTGCAACGAAGCACCAAAGCGTGCATACATGGAAGAACTTTATGCAAGAGACATGTGGGATAAGTCGCACTCGGAGAGGACTAACAGAGTATTATGCAAGGCGATGATAGTAAATAGAAACGTTGAAATGCGGTTTTCTTGCGTACAGCTTTGGAAATATTAAAAATTCGGGCCATATTCTGTAAAACAAAAAAGTTACAATCAGTGCACAATTACAAGCATGTGAGATTAATATACAACCTGCCACTGCAAAGTTGCAGCTGGTTTCATAGTTGACAGTCGTTTAACTTGAGCACTTATGTTTGTGAATGCCTGCTTTTTATTTCTGTCATAAATTCACTGATGTTACTATTGTACACACTAGACAAATAAAAGTATCATAGCTTGTAAATAATGTCTCAGCCATACACAATGTAGCATTCAATACTTTGCGCATCTTTTCACACACTCAAATAATGCACATGAAATTAAATAGAAACAGTACCAAGACCTCTGCTCTCATTTGTTGAACACCTAATAGGGCAGCCTTGATGCAGTACTAAGGGGAACTTGAAAAAAAACACGTGTTCAACGTAGTATCAATACAGTAATTTTGCATGAACAATGTTCGAATAAATGTTCGATGTCACTCTTCATCATACTTGTTATCTATAGCAGGACTGTGCATCTGGTGCAGATCCCTTCCGAAATAGCATCCCTCATAGTCTGTGCCACTCTGGGACGTTAAACCCCACAAAACCAAAAAATAGAACCTTCAGAAATGCACACGAGCGTCTGTGTAAAAGCTGAAATGTGCAACTTCTTTGCATTTAGATTTCTTTAACGTGAATAAATGTTTCAGTACTTGCTGAACACTTCATTGATCTTAGCTTTGGAAACATTTTCTGCACTGAACATTGCACTGGTGAAGAGTTGTCGCATTACACATATAAGGTGTGTTTTAAGGAACTTCAACAAAAGGATTCTTATTTCTTCTACTACAATCAACAGACATATTTACCTTGCGTTTCATGCATCATAGCCATTTATCTGACACAAGGCACGACACGAGATTGTTGCAAGGTGATGGAACGCAGTCCTGAATTTTACACTGCGATACTACTTTATAAACATGCACATTGGCCAGGTTCATTCCTACAATGCTCTGGTGAAGCTACCCCACTACTGTCACTGTATCAACAGTTGTTGAACGCCAACTTTTGATAATGTAAAATCAGGAGTATTTAAAAAAATATGCAATGCGGCTAGTTGGAACAGCTGGTACTCTGTATTTTGTAATAAATTTTCGGCGTGTGTAAGACCCCCAGGTATCAAAATTATTGAAGAATCCTCTTCTGCAGCGTGCTGCATAACCCAAGTGCGACTTTGGCTTGTAAAAATTTATTATTATTAGTTTATTCCTGTTTCCTTCATTCCTTGCTTTGCACTAAATAATTGTCATTAAGATGTGGTGCTAAGGGAGATAATCGAGGGGCTCATTATGAAATATACACTGACTGTTCAATTAACTTTGGATTCCTTCATGTATATGTCGTTAAGTTGATTAGCGCAATTGGAAATGGTTGTTATTGATACTGAAACATGATTTGCTTTGTAAGCAGTGCTCTAACATATGCCCCTCTTGCCTTCTCTGTTATCTTTCTAGCCTCCTCTCTCAGTCTGAGTGTCACATATTTCTTCAAAACGAACTTGATCACTCCAATTACATGTGTTGGGCTCTGTTTGTAATGTTCTACTTCCTTCAAGCTCTGTTCATGTCGTTGGCAGAACTGCTGGAAGGACTGTGTGATGACCCCCATAATGCGCAGGTCCACACGGGACGGAGAGGCAAAGAGACACCGTATGGCTCAGTTTAAACAAACAGGTATATTCAATAATTACACATGATTAAGATTATACATCAGAGGCTGGGGCGTCCGAGCTTACGTGCTGACGACTTCATGGGGGCGATGGAGTGGCTCCGGAGTTGGGCTCGAGCGGTTGCTGGCAGAAGCTGCACGCCGACGGGCTTCGGCGCTGAAGGCCCTCTTGGCGAACGATGTCGTCCTGAGCGTGCTTGCAGTAGAATTTCAATAGTCGTCCGTTTCTTCGAGGATGGTTCACAAACCCTTCCTCTAGTGTCGTTCGGCTTGGAAGATGAACAGGAGGCGAGCTTGTAGATGATGACAGCAGAGCATAATTTTACAACATACATATACAGAGAGTTAAACTGGAAAAAGCAGAACTGAATTTACAAAAGAACAAACTTTGCACTACTTTACTCATCGACCGGGCAGGTTAGTGCCTAAGTAGCATCACATTACATGCTAAGCATGGAGCCCCAGCTCAGACTGGACTGCATCCGTTTACATGTGCTTTTAAGCACTTGATTAACAAAGGACTAAGGGCGGTCATTTCCAGTGGCCCGCCCAAAGCATCAATTCTCCAATCCAAAATAACATGCGAGATGGGGACAACCCCTTGGGTCGGGCTTAGCCTCGAACCCAGAGTCTGTTAACAATACAAACTAAATAAACCACAAAAACGCCACCACTCTCTCTCAAGTGAGAGTATACACAGGCTCTCTCTTCGGAGCTAATTCACTAGCGCCTGTCTTTCCACATTCTTGGCGAGTACTGCCTGTCCGCCATGACAGGTGTCCGTCACGGCCCTTCTGGGAATGCGCTTTTGTTCACAAGGCACGGCGGGAAGCTGTGGGTGCCTTCCCGGCGATAGCCCACGTCGAAAGGGGAAGGAGGGAGAGAATGTTGTCTTCGCGGTAGCGCATAGCGTCGGCTGTGGTACGGCGCGCTCTGGCCCGCTGACAGCTCCCTTGTCCTGGAATGTGCCCGGGAGGGCCGCACCTGGAACAGCCACGCAAATTGGGGAGGATAAAGCCTGTTTCACCGCGGCGGCGGCGGCGGGTCCGGTTTTTCTGGTCGTCACTCAAAGAGCATGGCTGGGTAATTGATGATGCCGCTGTCACGGCGGCGGGTCCCTTCGTCTACGCCGCGCCGTCGAACGTGGATCCTCGTAGCACACACAAAGAAATACCTGGGTTTCCGTCTACGCCGCGCCGTCGAACAATGTACCTCGTAGCACACAAGGAATGTCACAACTGTATGGCCAAGCGGACAACGTTTTTGTGCCCTTGCTCATCACCGCAGCGGAAAATCTTAAAAAAACACGCGACAGTTCCGTTATGAATTTTCAGAGAAGAACAGTACTCACACATGAAGCACGATGGCGGCATTCTGCGGAAACTCTTTGCACGAGCGAGACAAAGCGGTAGATGGCGATGCGCGGATCCACAGCGCGCTGCGTGCTTACGGCATCTCCTGAGCAACTGACAGGCGAGCGTGTATAAGCAGACGGCTCTGTTCTCTGTATTCTCTTGTTTGTTATCTATGTTCTTATGCTTTTGAGCGAAGGCGGGCTTACTCACTTGGCCGACTGCTATGGTAGTTTGGGGTGTCGCTCTGAGCGCTGCCGACGGGTCCAGAGTCCAGATTCTTGTGCGCGATCGACCGCCGTGCGCGCAAGAGATACGATCGACCAACGTGCGCACGGGAAACGACTTGCGTGTGCAGCGCTTTCCCGGCACCGAATCAGACATCCAAAACCAGCAGAGAAGGCAACGTTCCTGCGAAAGACAGCGAACCGAGCGGCGGGAGTGAATGAGTCCAAAGTGCGAAGAGTGGCTAGAACCCACGGTCGAAAAAGAGGGAGACCGCTCTCAGTGGAGAATGCTCGGGAGTGCCTTGAGCGGACACATGGGGCTGAGAGGTGTGTAGTGCAGAGCGTATTGGGCATATCAAACTGTCGTATCTTAATTATGTCCTGCAGTCTACGCTGTAAGTAGTAATGAACTAGAATACGTCGGTAACCTACAGCTGCTACAGCAGACGAAACGAAAACGAAGCTTTCCCAAGTTTTCTTGTACAGGTCTGCATATTTGAAATTTTGAAAAAACAAAAAGAGTTTGGCGTAATGCTCAAACCTCTTCTTAGATGTTAAACGTTTTAGAGGTCTATTGTTAATGTGTTCTGTGTAGCTGTATTGAAAATAATCGCAGTAGCGCAAACAAATAATAAGTACAGGCAACTATGGGAGTAGCAAGATGGCGCTGCTCAAGTGTATGACAACCTCCTCACCGCGCTTTACCCCCCTGGCAAAAAGCAGCCAGAGCCTCTGGAGGTGTATTTTTGTTTTATTTGCTTTACAGCGCTTTCATCTAAGGCAACAAGTTGATTTTGTTTATCTAATATAAAACGTGTCTGTATTTATGAACACAATTCGCAGTACATTTACTGTTTATCCAATCACCAAGCTCCCGTCCAGTGATGCCATATCCGCTGCTGAAAGCCACCACTGTATGATGACACCGTCAGCGCCATGAATTTGTTTTTGCGAGCTAATTAAAAAATTAAAACCTGAGTATACGCGGTACGATCGATGCTAATAGCACCACTATAACTCATTATATGCTACCAAAAGGCAAAACAATAATGCACAGATTGTGTGTTTCGGAGCCCCTTAAAACGCAAAAATATAATAGTGACTTTCTAGTAAAAATTCAGACAGCTTTCACAGACTTCTTCAAAACGTTTCTACTACACCTTTTTTATGTGGAATGCGTGTGCGTGCCAATAAAATAGCTTTCATTTCTGAGTTTATTTTTCTTCTCTGGTATGAATAAAAATGGCCGCCGCGGTGGCTGAGTGGTTACGGCGCTCGGCTGCGGCCCGAAAGACGAAGGCTCGATCCCGGCCTCGGCGGTCGAATTTCGATGGAGGCGAAATTCTAGCGGCCCGTGTACTGCGCGATGTCAGTGCACGTTAAAGAACCCCAGGTGGTAGAAATTCCCGGTTCCCTCCTCTACGGCGTCTATCATAGCCTGAGTCGCTTTAAGACCTTAAACCCCCATAAACCAAACCAAACCATGAATCAAAAGGCATGTTTCCGGGCTAGTTGGAGTAGCATTTTGAAACTTGGCTACGTCTGCACTGAGCGCTTTGGGTGCAGTACAAAACATCAGCGTGCCTTCATCCGCTGTATGGAAGGAGTGGTGTACGAGATACCCCTGACCTCTGGAGTGTCCTATATAGGGCAAACGGGGAGGTGCATCAACATGGCAAGACGGTTGAAAATAATAAAGATAAATATGCCAATTTGGTCATCCATATTAACACGTGCAAGTGTGAACCTCGACTGGAAAAGGCGAGGATTATAGACGGAAGCAAGATTAAGCAGGCGAGGCTTTTATTGGAAGCCTTTGTGCGTCAGTGACACTACTGTTAAATTGTATGGGGCGGGGTACGATTTTCTGTGCAAAGATGATAATGTGAGGCGATAAGTAAGGGCTGCGATAAGGCACGTGGGGTGAAAATGTGGGCGTAGCCTGAGGCTATAAATATATAAGGTTTTCTTGTGCAATAAATAGTTGGAATTTTGCACCTGTCCGCTGTCTGTTTTGTCCGTGTGAATTTATTTGCGCCAAAGTGTTTTTCCAAGTTCCAAAAAAAAAGGCACGAATCAAGACTTGCAACTAACAGAATGTCGCATTTAAATCAGTAAATCCAGTGAGAGTGTGTGAGTAATAACTTTATTGGGTGTCCGGCAGGGTTTAGCGCGACCGGGCCTAGTTCCTGTCTCTTCGCCGCCTCAAGGACCTGCTGGACGGCCCAGAGTTAGTCGTTGAGGATGGAGCTGCGTAGAGCGGCGGGTCACCTCTACGAGAGGGTTCCGGGATTAACACCGATTAGGTGTGTCTTACGCTTCCAGAGTTTGTTATTAGGTGTGGCTAAGTCAGTCTTGCAGACCTTGCACGTGTTGGTGTTATATAGTATATCGGAGTAGATCCTGTTGCATTGAAAATGCCTTGGCAGGCCATCTAATAAGTCTTGCAAGATATATCCAGATACCTTTCAGACGTTCTGTAAATGTCCTCTAGCTCAGCTAATACTCCGCCTATTTGAGCTACAAGACACTTTTAGAGGACGTTTCCTAGCTTACTCAAAGATAACTTCTAGACACCCACAAAAGTAACACCATCTGCCGGGCTAGTTCATATGTATCAGCAGCGCGAACACAAAAAGGAAGAAGGAGAAGATAGTACAGAGCACAAAAGTCGTTCAGATTTTTGTAATCGTCAAGATGAAATGTCTTATAGATATGTCAACTGGTCTCTGAGAGAGTTACTAAGCGTTTATAAAATGCCTTGTTAAGATATCTTATCGACTGCTTGCAAGAAATTTTTAGACATGATGCATCTTGCAGCTATCTTCTAGCCCAGCTATTGCTCCCACAATATACAACCATTGTCCGTAAATTTTCTAGATTGATTTATTTTCTTCTCAGGAAATGATTCCCCAAACCAAATGTTGGTGCGTATGTGTAGGACCATCTTTTCGGGCTAACCTTAGCTATTTATGGTAATTGCTGCGGCAGCCGCTAGATGGCACTACGTGCAGGAAAATACGTGGAAAGCAGTGGAAAATACCTGTAAATAAGCGGAAAGCAGCGGGGCTGATTTATCCAAGGCGTTGACGTTTAAGGACAGTGAAGGGAAAGTAGATTTTAAGCGGCTAGAAGTAACCAAGCGAAGGTTATCTTATTGGTGGCTAAAATCAAGAGAAGAGTAAAATTTCATAAGTGATGGCTAGGTGGCTTGAGCCAGCGCCCGATTTAAAGGGTTCAGCCGTATTCATCCACCCACCCACCCACTCATCCATCCATCCATCCATCCATCCATCCATCCATCCATCCATCCATCCATCCATCCATCCATCCATCCATCCATCCATCCATCCATCCATCCGTCCGTCCGTCCGTCCGTCCGTCCGTCCGTCCGTCCGTCCGTCCGTCCGTCCGTCCATCCATCCATCCATCCATCCATCCATCCATCCATCCATCCATACATCCATACATACATACATACATACATACATACATACATACATACATACATACATACATACATACATACATACGTACATACATACATACGTTGCCACTTGTCGTCTGCGCATTCTAATGTGAGTGAATTTGGAGAGATTGACGTCCACCTCGAACAGCGTGTAAACATAAAATTCTGTGTGAAGCTTGGCAAGACAGCCACAGAGACGTATGAGCCCCTTTGTGACGCTTACGGCAACGAGACATTATCGCGGGCGCGAGTTTTGGAGTGGCACAAAATGTTCTTTCCGGGAGAACGTCGGTGAAGAAACACAAGGCAGTGGCGCCCTTAGACTTCACGGAATAAAAACAACGTGGCCGGATCACGGAAATCGTTCAGCAAGACCACACCATTACAGACCACATGCTATCAGATGCTCTCGACAATATTAAGACAACGTGCCACCAAATTTTGCTTGAGAACTTCGGGAAACGAAAGCTGAATGCCAGAATTGTGCCGCACTCCCTCACACTGTACCAGGAGGACAAGCGGATATCCGTGAGCGCTGATTTGCTCTCCGAGGCAGAGAAGGATGCTGCATTCGTCGACAGCATCATTGCTGAAGACGAAACATGGTGTTTTCAATACGATCCTCAAACAAGGAAGCAGAGCGCTGAATGGCGGTCCACACGCTCTCCGGCGTCGAGAAAGGTGCGGCGACAGAAGACTGAAACAAAGACGATGCTGATAGTTTTTTTTCGATGCCAGAGGTGTCATACACCACGAGTTCGTCCCACGAGGGCAGAAGGTGAATGAGGAGTTTTATATCCGCGTGCTCCAACACATGCGATGCCGCCGCCCTGACTTATCGGCATCTGGACAATGGAGCCTTCTCTACGATAACGAAAGTCCGCACGCTTCTCTTAGGGTGACAAAATTTCTCGCCAAGCACAGCATTACTGCACTTCTCTATCCGCCATATTCACCTGACCTCTCCCCATGCGATTTTTTCCTGTTTCCACGTGTGAAAAGAGCTCTAAAAGGTCGTTGGATGAGGAGCGTGGAGGCCATTAAAGACGCCACGACAAAGGAGCCGATAGCCCTGCCAAAAGAAGCGGTTTCCAAATGTTTCCAAAACCCCAAGAAACGTTGGAACGTTGCTGTGTAGACTGCAAGGGAGTGTATTTCTAAGGGGTGCTGCAGAAATGATTTCAATGCTAAACGCATCTTTTTAAATGGACTCAGTCTCGGATCTTTACGGCCAAAGATGTATGTCGTCTCAACTGGCCAACATTTCTTATGTACTGCTTAATAAAGGTCTCGAAAGTCATCCGCGCAAGCACACGAAAAATCAAACAGAAACCCTGTACTCACTCCATACTATCACGAAACCTTCGCTGATCCTTATATACCCCACTCCAATGGCCTTTGCAATGTCCATGCGGAGAACTGCCGATCTCCAAAGCTTTAGAAGGTATTTTTCTGTCTGTTAATTTATTCTTGGTGCACAGAAATTAGTCAGATTAAAATGCGACATTCTATTACTTGAGAGTCTTGATTCATAGCAGAGAAGGAAAATAAACTCAGAAACGAAAGCTATTTTATGGGCACGCACACGCATTCTACATAAAAAATGAAAAGCAGAGACGTTTCGCAGATGTCTGAGAAATATCTAAATTGTTACTAAAAAGTCACTGTTATATTTTCGCGACTTTAAGACGCACTGTGCTCAGTGAGCGGCCAGGCAGTATACTTTCGGGGACAGCCCAAAATGAAACTTGTGATTTTAGTACGCGTTTCCTGTCGTAGACTGTCATTAGAGAGATTTAGCATACGGGAGACGTATAGTGGTTTTACGTACGGCTGCTGCACATGCGCAGTGGTCCTACCACAGCACTGCACATGCGAAGCTCCCGTTCGTGAAACCGGTATTCTAAATGTCTCTATTCAAGCCTTTTTAGACCTCTTGAATTTTAAGATAGTACAATAAGGCTTGCAAATCGTCTTGTAGCTAAAAAAAGTGGGAGCATTAGCTGAGCTAGAAGGTGTCTACAAAGTGTTTCTAGAGGCTTAGAAATGCCTTGTAATCATCTGCAAGATCTGCAAGATGTCTTGCACATCTTGTCAACACGCAGTAACTGTCGCGGAGGCCAGTTGAGACGCCTTGAGACTGTTTGTTTATCTTGGCACGAGCCAATATACGTGTGGATAGATGGAATGGTGCTCAGTGGGCAGGGGGCTTGTTGTCATGCGTATGACACAGGAATCGGAATAGCATGTCCTGGCCAATGAAATATTCCGGCCAATTCCTGCCGTATGCAATTATGCATGCATGTACGTGTTGGTAACATGTAAATTAAAGCTTTTTTCTTTTGTCATGTTTGTGAGGGCCACGCTTCTCTCTAGGTGGTTACTGTTTAAACGTAAATATTGCACTGCAGCTGCATATAACTGAAGCCGTTAAACGTCTAGCTAGGAAGCCCTCCAGGTTTCTGAGGCAGAATGTCTTGGCTGACAGGACACGGCAGTCTCGGATGTTAACTGCATGATTTTCTAGGAAGTCAATCGCTTACTTCCCGAGATGCTGTCCTTTGTGACTGTAAATGAGTGAAATCTCGAGAAAATGTTCTTCTGTCCCGTCGTTGGAACGATTACTGCAAGGTGGTCCTTGTGGCTCCAATCAGGTGTAGAATGAACCGAAAGAGCGGAGTTCTTGGCTCTCGCCATCTCGCAGGTGATTTTCTTTCGGACTTCAATTCCAAGAGCATCTACAACGTCTTCAGCCATGGTTGAGGAGAGGTGGGGTGTCTTGCCGCGTCTGACGTTGGCAAAGTTCTTTACATGGGCAGCAAGGAAAGGATCCAAATTGGCGATCAGTTCAAGACACCCAAGGTAGTTGCCATTTCTGGAACATTCGATTAAGTCGTTGGATCTCCTGCGAGAGAGCTCTCGTTGTCCCAGAAGCATCGACACAGCAATTGCGCGCTAAAGGACATTTTTCCAGTAAGTTGCCCGTTCCGAGCAGTGCTTGTCAAGGGATGGAGGTTATAACACTACGTCGCTTGCAGTGGTCAGGCACGCATTGTCGGACACTCACTATCTTGATGTGACTTTAATTTCACATATTCCTTGTTGCGCCCATCTGTCTGTGAAAATTGGTCCTTATTTGCCGGCTAAATGGCACAAGAAAAGCAGAATACGATTTGTTTGAACCAACAGTACAGCGCCCATTCGCTTAAGACGATTTCGCCGTTGATGCGGTGAGCACAAAACATTTCTTGCTTGAAGTACAGGCGGTATTCCTTCGGTGCCGCGTCAGTTGGCTGAAGGTACAACCTTGGTCCGAAGGTTCAGAGACTGAGTCCATTGAAGAAGATGCGTTTAACATTGAAATCATTTGTGCAGCACCAATTCTAAATAGTCTCCCTTGCAGTCTATACACAGCTTCCAACGCTTCTTGAGGTCTTGGAAACAGTTGGAAAACACTTCTTTTGGCAGGGCTGTCAGGTCCTTTGTCGTGGCGTCTCGAATGACCTCCATGCTCCCCATCCAGCGACCTTTTAGGGCTCTCTTCACACGAGGAAACAGCAAAAAATCGCATGGGGAGGTCAGGCGAGTATGACGAATTGGGAAGTACAGTAATGCTGTGCTTGGCGAGAAATTTTGTCTCGCTGAGAGCTATGTGCGGACTAGCGTTATCGTAGAGAAGGCTCCATTGCCCAGGTGCCCATAAGTCAGGCCGATGGCGTCGCAGTGCATCACGCATGTGTTGGAGCACGTGGATATAAAACTCCTGATTCACCGTCTGCCTTCGTGGGACGAACTCGCGGTTTATGACACCTCTGGCATCGAAAAAAAAAACTATCAGCATCGTCTTTGTTTTGGTCTTCGATCTGTCGCCGCAACTTTCTCGACGCCGGAGAGCTTGTGGACCGCCATTCAGCGCTCTGCTTCCTTGTTTTCAGGATCGTATTGAAAACACAATGTTTCGTCTTCAGCAATGGTGCTGTCGACGAATGCAGCATCCTTCTCTGCCTCGGAGAGCAAATCAGCGCTTACTGATGTCCGCGTGTCCTTCTGGTCCTGTGTGAGGGAGTGCGGCACAATTCTGGCATTCAGCTTTCGTTTCCCAAGTTCTCACGCAAAATTTGATGGGAAGTTGTCTTACTAATGTCGAGAGCACCTATAATAGCATGCTGACTGTAATGGTGCGGTCTTGCTGAACGATTTCCGTGATCCGGCCACGTTGCTTTTATTCCGTGAGGTCTAAGGGCGCCACTGCCTTCTGTTTCTTCACCGACGTTCTCCCGGAAAGAACCTTTTGTGCCACTCAAAAACTCGCGCCCGCGATAATGTCTCGTTGCCGTAAGCGTCACGAAGGAGCTCATACGTCTGTGTGGCTGTCGTGCCAAGCTTCACACAGAATGTAATGTTTACATGCTGTTCGAGGTGGACGTCCATCTCTCCACATTCACTCGCAGTAGAATGCGCAGACGACTCGTGACAACGGATGGATAGATGGATGGATGGGTGGATGGATGGATGGATGGATGGATGGATGGATGGATAAGGCTGAACCCTTTAAATCGGGCGGTGGCTCAAGCCACCTGCCATGACTTATGAAATTTTACTGTTCTCTTTTGATGTTTTTGATGGAGGAAGACGAAGTGCTTCTCTTGCGGAACACATCTCGCCCGTCTCTGTGTTTTTCTGGACTTCTTACTGCACCTGTGGGGTCTACCGCCCCCTCCATCGCGGTGATGGATGTACAACACACCGAGGATCCTCCCGGTTCCCGTTCACCCGCGGACATCGGTTCGCGGAAGCGAGGAAATACGTCGAGTGGTAGCGAGGACACAGAGCTGCACTGCGCATCAGGTGACGAGTCCTCGGAAGACAGCTTTCGACTTGTCCAGTACCGCAAGGCCAAACGAAGAATTATCATCTCATCTTCGGCGTCCAGCTCGGACACTGTGAAAACAGCTCCTCAGCGATGGCCTCACTCCATCCTGTTTGTGCCACAGAACGCTACCGACAACCTGCGCGTCCTCAACAGGCAAGCACTCTCCGTGTATCTAGAAAACACCGTGCCAAATGAGATCAAGGATGTTAGGATAAACACTAGGCGAAACAGCCTGGCAATCGATGTGATGAACCCGAGCGCACTGACCATACTACAACATGTAACGCAGCTGGGAAACATCAAGGTCCGATCCATCGTGCCAACGAATGGTGCCACAATAACAGGAGTCATCTATGACATTGACAATGAAATATCTAATGCAGACCTACCAATTCTCATAAAACCAGCAAGCGAACACAATGTGATTGTGCATGTTGGTCGCCTCGGCAACTCACGTTGTGTGAGGATAACCTTCAAAGGCGACTGCCTTCCACCCTACGGGAAGGTCGGCCACTTTCGCCACCAGGTTCGACCATTTATTCCAAGACCTATGCAATGCTTCAATTGTCAGAAGATTGTACATGTGAAGGGTGTTTGCAGAAATTCGGCCGTGTGCCCTCGATGTGCCGAACCCCACTCAGAAGACAACTGCAGCGCAACCACGTTGAAGTGTCCTAACTGTCAAGGTGATCACTGCGCCTCTTCCAAAGACTGTCCCCAGATCAAGAAAGAGATCACCATTCTTAAACAAATGGTGAGATACAACTCTACCCACAAAGGGGCCGCTGTGAAAGTACGGCGAAGACGACGTCACCGAAGAAGGTCTTCACGGCGGAAAACATCAAGCTTTCAGGAAAAGTCACCTCGTCAAGCATCATCATCAGCGGACGTTTCCAGCACTCCGAACACCGATGTTGGAAGAGAGAAAACTGCCAGATCTCTTTCCACAAAGGAATGGCCGCCACTTCCGCGTACACGACCGCCAGAAGAGCCGCAGAAGAAGCCGTCCCCAGTACAGCAAGGTGCTGTATCCGAGGAGTCGCGGAATACAGATGAGCAAGTGATAGCACTTATTAGGCCTTTAATGAATGCCATTCGCGTGCTGCTAAGCAACATGCCCACGCCGTCTGCCAGAAGTGCGCTTCAAGTACTGGATGCTCTGAGTCCGGTGCTTGCAACCATTGAGTAGATCATGGCTCCACAGCCTTGGTCTTTTAGGGAAGAGGTCCGACAAGCAGCTATTTTTCAGTGGAATGCCCGCGGACTCAAATCGCGCCTTTCGGATTTCCGTCGCTTCGTGTACGCCAATATGTTTCCCATTATCGTCATTTGCGAGCCGAACTTATCGAACAAAATCAGGCTTTCTGGATATGAATCATTTATGTCGTCAGCTGTTTATGAAAACAGTAAGGTTTTGGTGTTTATTCGCCGTGACCTCACCTACACTCATCAGCCTGTACTACCTAATGACAGTAATCAATATATATGCCTAAACGTAAGGAAAAGGATCTGGCCTTTACTTTTGTAGGCGCCTACCTATCTCCGTCAAGTCGATTTGATTACAAAAGACTACAGGACATCCTTTCCTCAACTTCCAATCCCTGGGTCATCATTGGAGATTTCAACGCCCATCATACACTCTGGAGAAGTCAGATCATCAACGCAAGAGGCAGAGCTCTGGTATCTTTCGCCTCCAGTAATGAACTTTGGCTGCTGAATGATGGAAGTCCTACGTTCTTACGTGGCTCCACGTACAGCAGCTGTCTTGACTTGGCTTTCGTCTCATGAAGCCTAGTCAGACGTGCAGGGTGGTTTGCGGACATAGAGACGCACGGAAGCGACCATATCCCCACGTACATCAAGATCAGAGGATTGACCGCTTCCAAAACGCAGGATACGATCCAAAGAGTGGACTGGCCTAAATTTCAGTCTATTATGGAAGAACACTGCGACGCCAATTCATCTTTCGACTTGGAAGAGGCAATCAAGAGCGTGGTGCAAGACACTATGTGTACTCTAACATGCTCCTCGAAATTTAATGATTTTGATGTGGAACTAGAACGACTACGAGCAATCCGACGATGTGCTGAACGAAGGTACCGACGTACGAAAACAATGGACGATCTACGGACCGCCAGGCGCACGCAAAAGAAGATACAGCGCCGGTTAGACAAGCTCGAATCGCAACGTTGGGCTGCCTTCTGTGAGTCGCTAGATCCACGCAAGCCTTTATCGCAACTATGGAGAACGGTGCGCGGGCTGCGGACACTTCCCGTACAGCGATTCCCATTCAAGGCACTTGCCCTCTCTCAAAAGAGATCGGAGATTGACGTGGCAGAGGATTTCTGCGCCAGATTATCCGGCCAACTCACAGCTACCAACATTCCATCGCCTTCGAGCAGCTACCCGCCACCACGTGATTTCCGGTTGGATCTACCATTCTCGATCCACGAACTTAAGGCAGCATTAGCTTTGTGTAGCCGCACATCAGCGCCAGGACCTGACGGAATCTCCTACCGAGCTCTGTGTCACCTTGGGGAGCGAGCGAGAGTTCTTCTTGAAGTGTACAATGAATCTTGGAGAAATGGCACGCTACCAACAACCTGGAAGACAAGTCGCCTTGTTCCACTGCTGAAGCCTGGCAAGTCGCCGTTGGAGCTCTCATCATATCGCCCGATCGCTTTGGCGAGCTGTGTGGGCAAAGTAATGGAGAGGATGGTCCTAGGACGCCTAGTACCACAACACCTACTGAGATGCCATGGCGTGCTTCCGACCGCGGTCGATCATCGATCGATAACGTCGTCGACCTGGTGACCTACATTCAACATGAGAAATGCCGTAAGCGTCTCTGCGCATCCTTATTCCTCGACGTTAAAGGGGCGTATGACAACGTTACGCATGAAGCCATCCTCTCTGCTCTCGCAGAGGTAGGAGTGGGTGGTCGGATGTTTCAATGGATACGGAGCTATCTATCCATGCGATCCTTCTTTGTAAGCACCGAGGAAGGCCATACTTCTCTTCACTATAGCTACCGCGGCGTCCCCCAGGGCGGTGTACTTAGCCCCGTGTTATTTAATCTAACACTAATTGCTCTCCTTGAGCACGTGCCAACCACAGTCAGGCTATCAATGTACGCGGATGACATCTGCATATGGACATCTGCAGTAACACGCCTACAGTTGCGAGCGAGAATTCAGAGAGCCGCCACAGAAACTGTTATCTACCTCCGTAATCGAGGCCTGGAAATTTCCTCCGAGAAATGCGCACTAGCGCCATTTACGCGCAAACCCATGGCAAACTACAGTGTAATGATAAATGGCCAAATAATACGACGGGTCCGATCGTACAAGTTTCTAGGTGTCATAATCGACAGGGACTTGTCATGGAGCCCACACATATCATACGTGAAAAAACGGTTGACAGGCATCTGCCACCTGTTCAAGTTTTTCGCTGCCAAGACCTGGGGAATGTCGCCTAGTGCCATGTTACATCTGTACAGGATGCTTTTTCTAGGATTTCTGCGATACAGCTTGCCAGCAATAAACAACACAGGCAAAACGAATCTACGCATAATACAAAGTCTTCAGGGTCAAGAACTGTACATCATAAATATAAATGCAAGAAGCATAGTGAACAAAACGCAGTCACTTGAAAGTCTCTTACATTGTCATGAACCAGACGTAATTGAAATAACCGAAACATGGCTTTCACCTGAAATTTCAAGTCACGAAATCGCTCCACCAAACTACTCCGTCATCAGAAAAGACCGTGGTTCACGAGGAGGGGGCGTGGCAATACTGATTAGGAGGCAGCTACCTTTTGTTATTTTCCCTGAAGTTCCCTGCGCAGAAGCTGTTTTCTGCAAGATTATTTGTAAAGGTACAGACATAATTACCGGCTGCCTTTATAGAAGTCCTTCTACCGGACATGAAGCCATAACTGCAATTCAGGAATTCCTTCAGTACCATTCCCGAAATTCCCGAATTATTATCATGGGTGATTTCAACATCCCCGACATAAACTGGACAACAATGCACTATACATCAAAAGATTCAGAGGCCCTCATCGATTTATAGTTCAATTTTAATCTCCATCAAATTGTTTCAACAACCACACGTACCCAAGGAACAACTGGTAATATCCTAAATTTGATATTAATCAGTGATCACTTTCCTGAAAACCGTGCTCAGGTTGACGTCATAGAATGCATCTCGGACCACAGTATACCTACCTGCCGATTACCATTACAGAGCAGAATAATGTATCAGAAAAGCATCCAGATCCTAACTAATTTTGCTAAAGCAGACGACACTAGTATTGTAGCACACCTTGCGCACGAATCCCAATCATTTTTCGACACTGCTTCGCGTGAGACCACTGAAGTGAACACCTTGTGGGAGCAGTTTAGAAATACGGTAACCTACTGTGTAGGTGCATTCGTTCCGCGAAAAATAAAACGGCCTAAGAAAAACAACCCATGGATTACAAGGGACGTCATTCATGCACGACGGCAAATCAAGCGGCTCCGTAGATCAATTAAAGAAAAGGGGCAAAATGCTACCTAATCATTGAAACTAACCAGTGCAGTCGCAAGGTTAAAGAAGTATCAAAGCATGCAAAGGAACAGTACTTTAACGTGACTTTCCCTACACTTCTTAAGAATAATCCTCATAGATTCTGGAAATATTTTCGCAAAGATAAAACAGCCACATCCAACCTGTCCATGGAGGAAAAACAGACGAAAGCTAACATGCACAACGATTTCTTTAAATCTGTTTTTACAAAAGATGACGGCATTCTCCCTAACAGTTCCTGCACATCTACGCCAGGTATTGGTCCTGTCCACATATCAGGTGAAGGTGTTCTTAACTTGCTGCTAAACTTAGACATAAAGAAAGCAAGTGGTCCAGACGACATCCCAAATCAGTTCCTTAAACGATATGCAGAATGGTGCAGTAAATATCTCGGTATCATTTTTCGCAAGACTTTATCAACTTCGAAGCTACCCGACGATTGGAAAAAAGCAAAGGTTCTACCCATTCATAAATCCGGAGATACAAATTCGCCCACTAACTATCGACCCATTTCCCTCACTAGTACGTCGTGCAAAATCATGGAGCACATTATAGCAAAACACTTAAAGCACTTTCTGGAGACGGAAAACCTATTATCACCCCATCAACATGGCTTTCGTCGTGGCTTATCAACTGTCACCCAACTAACAGAGGTTGTGCATGACCTAGCCCTTAGTATTGACGACTGCAGTCAAACAGATATAATACTACTAGACTTCTCTAAAGCATTTGACAGTGTAAGCCACAACAAACTAATAACAAAACTAGGCATCATAATTGGAGATGGCCAAGTGTTACACTGGATCACAGATTTTTTGACGAACCGCTCACAATTTGTAACTTTCGAACAAGTTCAATCAAGACCAGTTCCCGTTACATCAGGAGTCCCGCAAGGATCTGTCCTAGGACCAGTGTTGTTCTTAGTTTTCATCAACGATATTGCCAACAATATTGAGTGTAACATAAAACTTTTCGCAGATGATTGCATTCTGTACAAAACGATAAAAAATCCTGAAGACCACTTTATGCTAAGCAGCTCTCTTAACACAACTGTTGAATGGTGTAAAACTTGGCAGATGACATTAAACAATAAAAAATTCGTTTGCATGACAGTCACCAGGAAAAAACAGCCATATAACTATGCCTACAGTATCAAGGAATCAACGCTTTCAAGGGTTTCTGAACATAAATACCTAGGGTTAACTAACTTCTGACCTAAGATGGGACGCACATATAGCCAATATTACCTCTGCTGCCTTGCGAAAGCTGTTCTTTCTTAGAAGATGCCTACGTCTGGCCCCACAAAACACCAAACTGTTTGCCTACACTACCCTCATAAGGCCAATTTTAGAATACGCAAGCACTGTTTGGTTCCCACAATCAATCACTAACATCACTCGGCTTGACAAGGTGCAACGAAAAGCTGTAAGGTTCATTCATAACAAATACAAACCCTCTGTCTCACCTACCGATCTTGCCGCATCATCTGGCCTTCCATCACTATTATCTGGGGCAAAAGAATCCCGCCTGAAGTTTTTATATCAATTACTACGCAACAATTACAGTGTAGATGTGTTTAAATACGTATGCTTCTCACAGTCACGACAATCCCGGCACAAACATGCGCACACGCTAACTGAATACTCATGCCGAACGAACACTCTCAAGCATTCTTTCTTTCCTTTAGCCATCAGCGAATGGAATCGACTAGATCCATCGATTACAATGTCGGACTCACTATCTTCCTTCGCTTCAAGATTAGAAGAATGTAACAAGAATCAGTAATGTGCCAATAGGCCCACATCTTACCAGATGACTGCCCAACAATTACATCTCTTGATACTATGTTACTTTTAAGGATGATTGCATTGTCTATTGCCACCCGTTGCCTTTTTATCGCTTTCTTCAAGTTCCTATTGTTAAATATTTCGAATACCAGCATGCTTGCTGGCATGAATGACTGCTGCTGTACTTGTTTTCTTTTTTGTTACAGCTCTGATTCTTAAAGGTATTCTTTAGTAACCTGCCTACTAGTAGTTATGTAACGCGTATTGTAAGAGTTCTTATTGTTGATCTGCTTGTAATTTCTCATCTGTGTTTTGAACATTATATTGTACTGGTTGCCCACCTGCTACGGTCTCTTACTGAGACTGGCAGTATTGTATATAAATAAATAATAAATAAATAATAAATAAAAGTCTTCAGGGTCAAGTGCTCCGGATCTGTCTAGGCCTGCCTCAGAGTGCTTCAACAGTGGCTACGATAGCAATCGCTAGAGACCACCTTGTCAAGACCCACATTGAAATTGAAGTACTCAGGACTCATATAAGGCATCTAGCCAGGAATCCTCGTCACCATTTAGCCTCTCTACCAGCGGACAGGCCACACACATCTTTCAGCCAAATGATAACTGCATATGATGAATCATTGCCAGCTTGTTTCACTCCGGCTGCGAGACCTTCGATCCCTCCATGGTGTCTCGCTCAGCCAAAAATCAACCTCGCAATATCTGGTATCTCGAAAAAAGCTGATCTGTCATCACCAGCCCTTAGAAAGCTCACGCTACTACATTTGTACGAGAACTACCGTGACTCAACGCATATTTACACTGATGTATCTGTCCTTCCAAGCAGCTCCGCGGCGGCAATCGTCATTGCAGCGAAAGCTACAACATTCAAATTTAAGACGACCCACGCGACAACATCGACGGCAGCAGAGCTCGCAGCGTTCTTAACTGCCCTTCATCACATTGGTGATGAACCGCCACACAATTGGACAATATTCTGCGATTCGAAGGCGGCACTGCAGTCTCTACTGTCACCTCTACGACGCGGACCGAACGAACAACTAATCTTCCATATTACAGAGACGTTACACCATATAAGTGATGCCGGCCATGAAATAACGTTCCAGTGGCTTCCAAGTCACTGCGGGATTATCGGCAATGAACGGGCGGATCACGCTGCCCGCTCAGCCCATACTGAGGAGCGCCACGTCCCAATTCCTCTTTCTAGAACTGACGCGGCACGGAAGCTCCGCCTACTTGCTCGGCAGTGCACTGAGTCGCAATGGAATGAGCCACATTTAAGAAATACGCGACTGTACTCACTTGATCCTGCATTAAGTCTTCGAGTGCCATCACAGCTTCGCCGTAGAGACGCCACGCTTTTATATCGACTTTGGTTGGGTGTTGCCTTTACTAAAGCCTATGCCTTCCGCATAGGGATGACCGACACCCCAACCTGTGACCACTGCGGCCATGAAGAATCAATTGGCCATATATTGTGCTCCTGCCCGCAGTACAGTCCACAGAGGGCATGCCTTAGCCACGAACTTGACCAACTGGACGACCAACCGCTATCCGAAAAAAGAATTCTACAACATCGAAAGGACCTACCGTCGCAGATGAAGGCCGTGCAAGCGCTTTTGCGCTTCTTACAATCTAGCGGCCTGTGTGAAAGACTTTAACTGGAACGCCTTTGTGTGTGTGTGTGTCTCCATGTGTGCCCGTTCCTTTTTTTGCGTTTTCCTCTCTGTCATCTTTCTAACCCCTATCCCCCATCCCCAGTGTAGGGTAGCAAACCGGAGACTCACATCTGGTTAACCTCCCTGCGTTTCCTTTTCATTCTCTCTCTCTCTCTCTACTGTTCTCTTGATTTTAGCCACCAATCAGATATCATTCGCTTGGTTATTTCTACCCACTTAGAATCTACTTTCCCTTCGCTGTCCTTAAGCCCCAATGCCTTTCCTACATGTTATGTCATCTAGCGGCTACCGCTGCAATTAACATAAGCAACTCATGTTAGCGGGAAAAGATGGCCCTACACGTGCGCAGCAGCTTTTGTTTTAATAATAATAATAATAATAATAATAATAATAATAATAATAATAATAATAATAATAATAATAATAATAATAATAATAATAATAATAATAATAATAATAATAATTTTATTGCACAAAAGAGTTCAAAGTACAAGAAACGGGCCTGTCAAAGCCACCAATGGCTTGAAGGACTTGGCCCGGCAAAATCAGCGGACGAGTGTGCAATATTCACTCGACGCATAACAGGGTGAATGCAGGGGTATTAACAGTTAAGAGGCTAAACACAAACAAGGAGCAAATCACGAGACAAGAATCAATACACATAAGATAAGATGAACATATTTCAGAGGTGATGACCAATACTTTTTAGAAGTATTGAAACAACCGCGTTACAGTGAACAAATAATCTTTTTTAATGCCTTTTTTGACTGAATCAAGAATGCCTCATTTGGCAAATCGTTCAGAATTTTCGGCGCGTAAACACAGCGCCTAGCTTCACCATATCTTGTTGAGGATCGCGGCACTACATAGCGAACACTATTACGAAGGCCTCGGGGGGCTGTATAGCACGTTTTAAAATCACAAAGACCAGAAGCAAGGCAAGCCAAGCGCCGAGAAGATGTTATGATTTTTGAGTGACGGATTATTGTAGGCTAGATTTCTCAGTATGTTCGTTAACAAAGAATCCACGCGGTTTTGCGATCGGGTAGGGCAAAAAGCAAAGACGGTAATCCCATATCGAAGGGTGCTGTAGACCAAAGCATGTGCTATCATTTTTTTTACTGGAAACGGTACGAGAGACTTGATGTTGAAAAACAACCATGCAGCGCTCCTGAGCTTATCGCAAACATGTGATAGATGAGTGTGCCACGACATATCACTGTCGAAGAATACTCCCAGGTATTTTACCGAGTTCACGTAGGTAGTTGGCACGCATCGACAGGAATGGCAGTTGTGACTGTGCAGAAAAACTGGCGCGTTTATAGCGGTTAATTCTAAAGGGGATCTAAAGCAAACGAGTTGGGTTTTTGAGGTGTTAACCTTTAAATGGTTATCAGCGAACCAAGTCATTGTTTTGTGTATATTACCTTGGAGATTCGAGACAGCCATGCTGTAAGAAATATGTTTTGAGAGCAGAACAGTGTCGTCAGCGTATTGAAATATTAAACCTTTTGAAACAACCCTAGATAAAACATTAATAAATATATTGAAAAGTAGAGGTGATAATATAGAACCCTGAGGAACTCCGGCCTTCAGTGGAAGTTTACCACTTGCGTTTTTAATTTCGTCTAAGACAACTACTTGTGATCGTTTGGCGAGATAGCTTTTAAGGACATCGTAAAATGGCCCTCTAAAACCGCTGGAATATAATTTTTGTAAAAGAATCCCGTGATGAACTGTCTCGAAAGCTTTTGATATGTCCAGGAATAAAGCAACGCTAAACAAATTTTGGTCAAAAGCCGAGAACAGTTCATCAGAGAACTCTTCTAGAAGGGTTACCGTACCACGACCGGACACAAAACCAAACTGTCGAGTCGACAGAATTGAAAATTTCTCAACGAAGGACGACATGGATTTCAAAAGGAATTTTTCAAGAATATGAGACAGTATGGGTAGGATTGAAATAGGCCGATAGTTTTTGGTGTCATCCCTTTTTCCTCCTTTATAAAAGGGCTTAACAATCGCAGTTTTAAGCTCCTTGGGGATAAGCGCGGTATCAAGAGAACAGTTTAACATGAAGAGCAGGATATTGGATAATGCTGCAAAGTTCCTTTGTAGCAGGTTCGCAGATAAGCCGTCGATTCCAGGAGGCTTATTGCGCTTAAAGCTGAAAATTATTTGATGAAGTTCATTTTCTGAAAATCCAGGTAGGAAAGCGGACGCTGAAATAGATTCCTTAAGCGTGTATTGGACGGCCTGGCAAGAAGATGCATTCTCGGAAGCCAGTGCAAACAGTTGATTGAACTTATCTGCAACCTCGACCGAGTCGCCTGGAAAAAACGAGATTGGGGAAATGTATGCAGCGTTCTTGCCACGAAGATAATTTATCAGTGACCATGTTTTTGCGGGATTCCTTGACGACTGATGAAATTTTTCGAAAAAGTACTGGCGCTTCGTGCATCTCATTAAGGCAACTACCCTATTTCGTGCGGTTTTGTACTCAAGGCGTAGGTGTTTATTTTTTGAGGCATGCTTACACCGTTTCCAGAGCATGTCTCTATAGGAAATGGCCCGCATTATATCTGCAGTCAACCAGTTGTAATCCTTCCTGCGCTTGTTTATTACGACGTGCTTTGAATTATTTTCGAACTTTTTTATTTGGTCGCAGAAGATACTGTACACCTTCTCTGGTGGATTAGATTCAGTTATTGCCATCCAATTAAAACAGCTAATCAAGTTATCCAAGGTCCTTTGGTCGGTTACGGTGATGTAGCTTAAATTATTGGATGTGGTGGATCTAAGAGCAGCCGGCGTAGGAATAATAATAATAATAATAATAATAATAATAATAATAATAATAATAATAATAATAATAATAATAATAATAATAATAATAATAATAATAATAATAATAATAATAATAATAATAATAATATTAGGTTTTGGGGCAAAGGAAATGGCGCAGTATCTGTCTCATATATCGTAGGACACCTGAACCCCGCCGTAAGGTAAGGGATAAAGGAGGGAGTGGAAGAAGAAAGGAAGAAGAGGTGCCGTAGTGGAGGGCTCCGGAATAATTTCGACCACCTGGGGATCTTTAACGTGCACTGTCATCGCCCAGCACACGGGTGCCTTAGCGTTTCGCCCCATCGAAACGCATCCGCCGTGGTCGGGTTCGAACCCGGGAACTCCGGATCAGTAGCTGAGCGCCATAACCACTGAACCACCGCGGCGGGTAACATTTGTTTTGGGGAATCATTTCTAAAGAAGGAAATAAATCCGTCTCGAAATTTTACGGACAAAGATTGTACATCTTAGAGCTTTTATGTTTCTTGTCACACACATCCCGGTTTTGTGCCACCGAAAAGTTGGTAGTGGCTGCACGCTGAAGAAAGAAGTCAGCGGGATCCGTAGATACGCTAGGACCCTTGCAAAGCACTGGATGGTCTGTCTCAGTCGGGCTGCTTGTCCCTGGAGTAACAGGTTTGATCGCAGTGTGTGAGGAATTCGGTTGCTCGAACTTGCTTGTTGAGGAAGTTTACTACAAAGCCTCATCTGTTTCAACATAAACAGTGTGCACAGGCCACCTTCACTGGCAAACGTATTTCTGCTCTGGTAAATGCATTTTCTTCTAGCTGAGGGGCTGTTTCTTCCTTTGCCAACTGGTGCTTTTGAGCGGCTCCTTTTTCCGTTGATGGGAAATAGGTTTACATAATATGTGTTTGCTGAGAGCAACAATGAGCAACAAATTTACGAGCGATATTATGGAAATAAAGTGAACATGAGTGGCCAAGAAAGCACAAAGTTATCGGCACTCCCGCGAGAGGAACATGTTCCAGGCTTCTGCTGCTTCATGTCTACGGACATGATCTGGATCTGTCTCCAGTTTGACAAAATAATTTAAGACAGCTCCGCCCGCAGGAATTCGGTGTACAATATGGACCTGTCGGTCATAAATGTGTACATATTTTCTGTACGCGATGCACCTGCAAGCAGCCTCATGGAATGTAATTACGGCGGCGCTCACACACTCCAATGGATACTTTTAAACACACCCCAAAAATAACAAAATAAAGCGTAAAATGTGGAAGCTTGCCAGAACTCGCCGCTCTTCGTAAGATAGTTAGAAAGGCTCGTATCTATTAATAGCTTATGCAAAACTATTGATATGAAGGAATCAAAACAAAAGCAAAGGTACACACTGATCACTGCGTAATAAAGTATTCGTACGAGTCTTGAAATGGAATGCGCACAATAGTTTTTGGTGTTTCCATATGTCTCGTAGAGAAGCGGGCGATGCCTCAATTTTACATAATAAACGAAAACAGCGGCTTCGTAACTTTCGCAGTACACGTGCATGCCCGTGCCAACTACTCGATATCAAATGTATGTGCTTCTTAATAATAATAATAATAATAATAATAATTGGTTTTTTGGGGAAAGGAAATGGCGCAGTATCTGTCTCATTTATCGTTGGACACCTGAACCGCTCCGTAAGGGAAGGGATAAAGGAGGGAGTGAAAGAAGAAAGACGGAGGTGCCGTAGTGGAGGGCTCCGGAATAATTTCGACCACCTGGGGATCTTTAACGTGCACTGACATCGCACAGTACACGGGCGCCTTAGCGTTTTTCCTCCATAAAAACGCAGCCGCCGCAGTCGGGTTCGAACCCGGGAACTCCGGATCAGTAGTCGAGCGCCCTAACCACTGAGCCACCGCGGCGGGCGTATGTGCTTCTTCCCGAGAAACATATCAGATGTAATTTTTGAATCTCTTACTATTAAAGACAGCAGATGATGGGACTGTCCTTTCAGTCGACCGGACTACGACCAGTACAAAGAGCAGAGAAGATGGCAGAACATAGAGGATTATTTGGTCGTGCACTGACCAAATTCACGCGATAGAAGTCGCAATCGCTCTCGCAGTCAAAGATGAAGATAGAATTGGCACAGAAACAACACTCATCTGTCACTCCCAACCTGCGTGCTGAGGGTTCTAGATAGGGGGAATTTGCAGACAAGCCTGTCGGATTATGCAAGTGAACGGCAAGGACATCCCTGGAAGACGCAAAATTCTAACAAGGTTGAGGACTGGGCGAGTTGGTAAGTATTCATTTTAAACCAGCCAGAAGACGCGACACAAAGGAAGAAGCAAACAAGACGAGGCTGGACTAACAACTGAAGTTTTATTGAAAGGAAGAAAACAACGAAGACTCGCACTGAGATGCGCGCGCACATAAGCCGTATCAGTGAAAGGGCACACAAAAAAATTTTTCAATGTCAGGGTCTTACTAACAAGTTATCTAAAAAGGCAAATTCCTTAGCGTGAAGGTTTACCGACGGCTTAGCCACACACGTGTCCTTAGCCTTAGCAATGTAGAAGGCTTCAACTATCTCGCGACAGATTTGTTTTTCATTTCTATAAACTACAGTAGTGTCGCTGAAGTCAGGCGTGCAAAGAGACAGATCATCGTCCGATTTGCATTCTCGAGATTGCACGTGCAACGCCAGATTAGAGTTCGCCTTCCCACCCAGAGAGTTAGAATGCTCCGTCAGGCGCACATTTAGACATCTGCCCGTCTGCCCGTAGTAGCATCGACCACAAGGCAGCGGAACGCGATACACCACATTCTTTCTGCAAGGGGTGAGCCGTGTCTTATGTGACACTGTGCATCGGGAACGATCACTTGATGTTTTATCAAGCCTCCTTTTTACGCTGGCGCACAAGCCTCCTATCTTGTTTTTAGCTGTGAAGACAACGCCAACGTCATACTTCGCCGCAAGTTTCTTGAGTCGGTGTGAAACACCATGGAGGTAGGAAAAGGCGGCCACCTTTTTTCGCCGCACCTCCACGTCAGCATCTTCCGGCCCCGTGTTGCTCTTTCTCAAGCGAGTCAAAACACGTTCAGACAAGCGGGCAAGGTGGGCAGTTGGAAGCCCAGCTGCCATTAACTTTGAAACCTGCTGCGAGAATGAGTCCTCAACGCGGTGATGGCAAGACTTACGTAAAGCGGACTTGATGCATGCGACTGCCAAGCCATCCTTTACCAACCTCGAGTGGTCAGACTGATAGCTAAGCAGAGGCTTCCCTGACCTGGGGCTGTAGCCCCAACATACGTGATCGTCCCCAAAGCACAGGTCTAAATCAAGAAACTGCAAATGGTTATCTTTAGGAAATTCAGACGTAAAAGACAGGCCCTGACCGCCCTCCTTGAACATTCCTAGAACATCTTGTGCCAACCTATCAGAGTCATCCTTGCCTAAGAAAATCAAGTAGTCATCAACGTAGCGAAACGCTACTACGCCGATGGCTTCCAAACCAGGCTGTAAAGCAGTGTCAACTTTGGAAAGAAAAATGTCGCTGAGCAAAGGTGCAACCTGTGACCCTATGCAAACGCCTGACCTCTGGACGTACATGCTGTCTTGCCAACAGACAAACGTGGAGTTGAGGTAAAAAGACAACAGCTCCATGAAGCTAGCCACCGATACTCCGCACGCATCAATGAAATCCTGTTCATCATTATCCACCGTGATGCAATCTTGCACACACCTTAGAAGTCTGTCCTGTGGCAATGTCCTGTGAGCAGAGGCCACAGTATAGACTGAAACCCGTGTGTGACTACCTGGTTGACAACCAATTGCGTCTGCTGGTGTCTGACAAGGAAGGCTTCTTTGTCGTTGTGCCCAACGGCATCTTTTCAGAAAAGGCCTCGGCTGCGATTGCCAAGAGTTTTAAGAAGGTTAAAGCAAAGCCATCATCTTACAGGAAGAAGGCTATTGCATGGCTTGATGATCACAATCTGAGGTCATTGAGTTCAAGGGTGAAGGCGGCCTCAGAAGCCCATTTGGACGTTTTCTTCACGGCGAAGACGCACAAGGTGGACATTCCGTTCAGGACTATTGTTTCAGAACGTCGCACCTGGCAGTACGAGATTTCCGGGTTCCTGCAGAGGCACCTGAAGACGCTGAAAGTTCAGGATCCGTTTTTGATTCCAAGTTCTTCTACTGTGATCCAGTTTCTTATGGACAAGAACCCGGGCACGTGCTCAGCAATGAGCATCGATGTGGAGGACCTTTACTATTCATTGCCACAGGACAGACTTCTAAGGTGTGTGCAAGATTGCATCACGGTGGATAATGATGAACAGGATTTCATTGATGCGTGCGGAGTATCGGTGGCTAGCTTCATGGAGCTGTTGTCTTTTTACCTCAACTCTACGTTTGTCTGTTGGCAAGACAGCATGTACGTCCAGAGGTCAGGCGTTTGCATAGGGTCACAGTTCGCACCTTTGCTCAGCGACATTTTTCTTTCCAAAGTTGACACTGCTTTACAGCCTGGTTTGGAAGCCATCGGCGTAGTAGCGTTTCGCTACGTTGATGACTACTTGATTTTCTTAGGCAAGGATGACTCTGATAGGTTGGCACAAGATGTCCTAGGAATGTTCAAGGAGGGCGGTCAGGGCCTGTCTTTTACGTCTGAATTTCCTAAAGATAACCATTTGCAGTTTCTTGATGTAGACCTGTGCTTTGGGGACGATCACGTATGTTGGGGCTACAGCCCCAGGTCAGGGAAGCCTCTGCTTAGCTATCAGTCTGACCACTCGAGGTTGGTAAAGGATGGCTTGGCAGTCGCATGCATCAAGTCCGCTTTACGTAAGTCTTGCCATCACCGCGTTGAGGACTCATTCTCGCAGCAGGTTTCAAAGTTAATGGCAGCTGGGTTTCCAACTGCCCACCTTGCCCGCTTGTCTGAACGTGTTTTGACTCGCTTGAGAAAGATCAACACGGGGCCGGAAGATGCTGACGTGGAGGTGCGGCGAAAAAAGGTGGCCGCCTTTCCCTACCTCCATGGTGTTTCACACCGACTCAAGAAACTTGCGGCGAAGTATGACGTTGGCGTTGTCTTCACAGCTAAAAACAAGATAGGAGGCTTGTGCGCCAGCGTAAAAAGGAGGCTTGATAAAACATCAAGTGATCGTTCCCGATGCACAGTGTCACATAAGACACGGCTCACCCCTTGCAGAAAGAATGTGGTGTATCGCGTTCCGCTGCCTTGTGGTCGATGCTACTACGGGCAGACGAGCAGATGTCTAAATGTGCGCCTGACGGAGCATTCTAACTCTCTGGGTGGGAAGGCGAACTCTAATCTGGCGTTGCACGTGCAATCTCGAGAATGCAAATCGGACGATGATCTGTCTCTTTGCACGCCTGACTTCAGCGACACTTCTGTAGTTTATAGAAATGAAAAACAAATCTGTCGCGAGATATTGAAGCCTTCTACATTGCTAAGGCTAAGGACACGTGTGTGGCTAAGCCGTCGGTAAACCTTCACGCTAAGGAATTTGCCTTTTTAGATAACTTGTTAGTAAGACCCTGACATTGAAAAATTTTTTGTGTGCCCTTTCACTGATACGGCTTATGTGCGCGCGCATCTCAGTGCGAGTCTTCGTTGTTTTCTTCCTTTCAATAAAACTTCAGTTGTTAGTCCAGCCTCGTCTTGTTTGCTTCTTCCTTTGTGTCGCGTCTTCTGGCTGGTTTAAAATGAATGCAAAATTTTAGTGGCACCGGCTCACATGGGGATGGCAGGGAACAAAACCGCAGACCAGGCCACTCGAGGCTACACACGCCGAGAGGTCCTGAAGAGGCCCCTGATGTTATCCGCACCAAACATACTTTTAACTATAGAAAAGAGAAAACTACCGCCGTCCGACAAAACACTCAATAGGGCACCAGCAGCCTGGAGGGGCCTAAAGGCTAGCATTTACACTCTGAACAGAAAGGAGGGAAAAGGGAGTAAGCTCTTCTCACTCCCTTCTATAAAAAGGACTAGAAGACAGCTCATTCCCTCGTTTAATCCCGCATAGGCGTACTCGTGTTTCGAGTGCACCCCCAGTCAAGAAGATGTCATGCAATTTTGCCAAAAAGCAATTTGGCAAGCGTCAGGCCGTGACGTCACGGAGGTCCGGTGGCACTGGTGTCAGCAGTGACTTTCGTTGTGTAGGCAAAAGGCGGTACTGCGCGGTGTGGGTATGCCACGCTTGCATGTTTTATAGCGTTATCTCTACTGGTCGCGTTTCGAGCCTCCGAGTTATGCTGATTCAACAGATAGAACCCAAGATGGCGGCCTGCGAGTTGATGCCATGGTAAACGAGGTGGTTACATAATCGAATAAAACAATTAACTGCGGTTCAACTACAGCTAATCCTGGTTAGAAAGCGAAAGAGGTTGGTCACCCAGTGAACGCTGCGGCCTATTGCTGCAGTATCGCGTGTGTGCCACAACGTTGTCAGCGTTAATGCATGCAGCCCACATACCTCTTTCGCCACCGCCACGTCCCTCAAAGCGTGATTCAGGCGGCCACTGTTCCAGGGAGCCAGTTATGCAACTTGCTTTCCTCAGATCATCTGAGTCTAGAACGTTCTCAACGCCAACGGCAATGAACACAATGAACGCCGACTGCCTATAGCTTCAGTGCAGCGTTTCTGCTAGAATGCTGTGAATGCCATCGCAAACAGCATATTCTGTAGGAAAACAGCGGAAAAAACGGTGGACTAAGAAAGACACAGACTTGAGCGCTGACTAACAACAGAGTGTGTTTAGTTGCGAGAGCGAAATAAATACGCGGCAAAATGGCTGATGCGCAGGCGCGGAAAAGGAAAAGAAACCAACAACGTCAAGGCAAGGGCACCAAGCTCGTCAGCCTGAGTTCAGCTCGTGGCGTGGTAGTGAAACAGAAGGTTTGCTGGCACATGAAGATCGACAGGGTAAGTTCTTGGGCGAGTTGGTTCCGATGTTCCACGACTACAGCGCCGCGAACAGGACGTAGAAGAAGGACACGCTGTGTTGTGTCCCTGCCTGTGTCCTACGTCCCGTTCGTTGCGCTGTAGTGGAACATGAAGATCCCTTGCGCGCGATGACAATGGCGTCATAGATTTCCCTCGCGCGTTGCTCGGGGTATATAGCTTCTGAGAATTTTGCACTATTCAAAAAGGGGGAAGCAGTTCTCGCACAATTTATAGTGTACGACCAGGTTGCTTTTGGGAACAATGTCCTCCAAGGATGAGGCGTGCTCCCTGAGGCGATCAATTATACAGCGCCCCGTTTGACCAACGTACGAGTCTCCGCAAGGAAAGGGCACCTCATAGACCACCTGGGTACAGCAATCAACAAAATGCTTCTCATGCCTTTTGCCGCATGCAACTCTTCGGGGCCAGAAGAGTTTACCTTTTTGCACAGACGCTGCAGTTTGCATGGGGCACTAAACATCACATGCACTCCCACCCTGCGCGCAACGCACTTAAGTTTGTGTGCGAACTGGTGAACGTACGGGATGACTGCGACTTTCTGTCAATTCCTTTGCTCAAATTTTTTGCTGTTCGTAGGATTTCGGCAGCCTTTCAATAACCTTTCAGCAACACTGTACAAGACAGATTTTGGAAATACAGCTGACTCCAGCCGTTCGATCTGCGCGAGGAAACCTTCCTGCACTTGGTGTTTGCACGACCTTGTGATGCCATTCTTGATGGCTCCTGAGGCGACCTGCCGCTTGACGATCTTGGAGTGCGCGGAGGTGTACGGCAGAGAATTTTCGCGAGCACGAGCCTCACAGCACCAGCAGAGGTGCTCGCCACGAGTGGTGAGTGTCATATCCAGGAAACGTAGCCGCCCTTCATTCGGTAGTTCCTCGGTCAGTCGAAAAGGGGAAAGGTGGGTTTCGAAAATGGCGAACAGATTGTCCACACGAGTGGTCGTGTCAATAGGTTCATTCCTAAAAATTATGAGAAAATCGTCCACTTTGCGAAACACCTTAATCACGTCCGAGTCGGTAAGCGCGTCCTCTAAACGTCTGTTTACAGGACGCGCTGACACAACGCTTACAGACACAACACAGCGTGTCCTTCTTCTACGTCCTGTTCGCGGCGCTGTAGTCGTGGAACATCGAAACCAACTCGCCCAAGAACTTACCCTGTCGATCTTCATGTGCCAGCAAACCTTCTGTTTCACTACCACGCCACGAGCTGAACTCAGGCTGACGAGCTTGGTGCCCTTGCCTTGACGTTGTTGGTTTCTTTTCCTTTTCCGCGCCTGCGCATCAGCCATTTTGCCGCGTATTTATTTCGCTCTCGCAACTAAATACACTCTGTTGTTAGTCAGCGCTCAAGTCTGTCTGTCTTTCTTAGTCCTGTGTTTTTTGCGCTGTTTTTCTACAGAATGTCTCAACAACTTGCCCAACAATACATGTAGCTCACACCTGTCACTACCGCCACGTAGGTTAAAGCTTGACTGAGGTGTCCATTGTCTCGCGGGAGGAAGGGGGGGGGGAGTTATTGCCTTGCCTTTGCTTTTGAAGAAAATGGACGATTTGTTTTGAAAATTGGTTTTGATTAAAGAAGATGGCGCAGTAACTGTGTCGCATATATCGGTGGACACCCGAACCACACCGGAAGAGAGAATTGTGGTTGGGTTGAAGGTCGTTCAAGGTCACTCTCAGGCCAACGCGACGACTGCGTTACCTCGCGCAGTGAAGTTGTTCGCTCCAATATAACAGGCGCCAGCGTGTTATTTTGACGCTAAACTCGAAACTAAAGTATGTCGTTCCGGTATATATTTCCCTGTCTGGCAAGCGTCAATGTCGGGCCACTCAGCGGCGACATTCGTTTAAAATTTGTGGGCCAACCGTTTGCCGCAGAATGTTCCGGATGATGTCAAACGATTCAGCGTTTCGTGCAGCATAAACTTAACTGTTAAGTTAGAGCCTAGCTCATGGCACGGATTCAAACCGGTGACCTATGTGCCCCCAAATACACGTATTTACGAATCTTCATATGAACACTGCGGCGCAACCGTTTGTCGCAGAAAGTTCGGGGTGGTGGCATGCGATTTCGCGTTTCGTGGAGCATAAACTTACTAGTTACAGTCTAGCTCGCGGTAGGGATTCGAACAGGTGACCTATGTAATTAGGTGTGTTAACGCTCGATATTCGATCTCTGCCTCTGCGTCGGCTCATTTTTTTTAACGTAATTCGCAATATCCCGAAGAGTTGTGGTGCGATTGGTTTAGCCGTAAAGCGGAAGAAAGGCGGGGTTTGAGGGCGACGTCTGTGGAGCGGGACGAGTTCGACTGCGTCTGATGGTTTGCGTCTCGTGGCTGCGAGCAGTGCAGGAATCAACGCCTGCGACCATTCGTGTTACGGCTCGCATTACGACAAGTTTAGACGCCATATTCAGTGTGCGTGTGATCGATCAGGGGATCTTTTTCAGATGGGAATCACCCGTACTACGCCCCGGGCATCTCTACGAGCAAAAAAAAACAGCTGCTGCCAGTCGCCTAATATAGCGTTCATAGCGAGCCGCTAAGCGCGACGTTTGAAGCTGCACTATGGCACGTGCGACGCGTAGTTTTTCTCTTTTTTTTCACTTTCGCCAGCTTGAACAAGTGTGGCTGTTTCACCACCGCTGGCCGAAAACTATTAGACGTCCCTAGGATCTAGACAAAGTCTTGCAGTGTTATTTCTAAGATTGCCTGAATTTTACTATTGCAGGTGGATCAGAACCTGGCGAAAACAGCCACTCTGAACAAGCAGAATAATTCGCAAGCGTGAATTTACATTTCAAAGTAAGCGGGATTGCTTAAAATATTTAGATCTGAAACGTAAATTTGGTTCGAAGCTCGACGAAAACAACTATGACTTTTGCAGACATTGCCGGTGAAGGGAGACCTCGACTCATAGCACAATTGTCGATTCATCAAGGAGAAAAAAGCATTTTAAGTTCGCTGCGCACTGGACAAAGTTCTAAAGAACAAAGAAATCGCATTTCCGTGCCTTATTCAAAGTACCAGTACTATGACTTCAGCGTCCAGTAACATTCTGCGTTCTCCGGAGTGAAGTGCCTCTGGGAAAAGAGGAAACACATCACAAGACTCGTCATTTGAAAAAGCTGCTTCGTGTCATTCATCCCGTCGTCCATCAGTCCAGAAGTTGAGACTGCAGATGATTAGTCTTCCTGCATTTTCGTGTTTTCGCGGTTTCGTTTAATAAGTCAGCGTAGTCGCCTGCCGTAGCCGCGCTGCTGCTGCCAGCGCAGAAGGACTCCGCTGCAGTGCTCCGCCGGATGAGTCCGTCCGCCAAACATGTTGGAAAAGTGCTGAACTACTCTCCGGGCATCAACAAAAATCTTTCTAACCACAAGCGGCGCGCGCGCTTTGAAATATTCGCATACGCGCGCTGGTTTCGAAGGAAGCATCGCCTGGCGCAGTGCAGACACGCTGCGTTTTTGCCTATAAACCCGGGCCAGAGGCGACCGCAGCGCCACCTTTGGTTACAAACGTGATGCTTGTCATTAGGTTATGGCCGCAATGTAAAGAGGTCTGGGAATGTAGAAAGGCAAACTGAGATATTGAGGAAAACAGGGGGAGTCTGGAGCAGTGGTTGGCGGTACCCCTCGACCCAGCTTCAGCTGGTGAAGAGGGCCTGGCGGGCAGCAACCGCCTTTGGACACTTGTGAGAACCACCTTGCCCCCCTCCCCTCCCCATCCCCTCTCCCCCACCCCCCAAAAAACACAAAAAAACTGGAGAGGTCAATAAAATGCCTCTTGTCGCGCACACTGCCACGGTCGGCGCAGAGCCTTCTGTAAGGTGATTGTCTTGACCGACTGCGCTGGTTGTTTTCGAGCATCGCAAAAGCCGCGCTGCTTTCGGTCGGGCCGTTCGCAGACTGGATGGTCTGATGGCGGCAAAGCGTTCGAGAGAGAGCCCTCACATCCCTATTGACGAATACACAAGTTCAAAAGTAATCTGAGCTTGAAAATCCAGTGCATGTGTTCCTTTATAGGAGTGGTGATGGGTGCGACTGGCACGTGATTTAACCGACATCGCGCCACCCTCCTCAAGCAACTCGTCCTCAACTAGGTGGACAGAACCACGCTAGAATCGACGTGGATAGGATACGTGAGGCGGCCAGACAGCTCACTGCAGGACGCTTTTTATATGTCGTAAATATTTCATATGCATAAACATTTTATCAGCTGATTCTCTCTCGAATCTCCGTGAAACTCGCAAGTCGGAAAAGACGACGATGACGAGAGCGAAAAACCAAACCATCACTGTTATGCTGGGAGAGTTCTATAGCTTATATTACTCCACAACGCGCTTTCATGAAAATGCAATTTAATTTAGGATGCGTCGACTGACTGCCGATGTTTTTGCGACAGCGTCAAGGAGCTCACGTGGCAGAAAATCCGGCGTCGTCATCGGCATGTTGTAAAATCTGCGAAAAATCCCCAGAGAACCAACCTATAGGAGGCAGGCTACGTAACCCTGTGGCGCCATCACAACCTCCCCGCCAGACTGTGAAAAGAGTGCCCGCCGTGGCAGTTAAATTAATGGTTGGTTGAGAGAGGTTAGTCGGGAGAAGATCCCTGCCCGCTTGGTAGCAGCGCGTTTCTGCTCCTTGTCGCAGATTTCCGCCGGAGCAGCCGTTTTCAAGGAGATCGTATCAGCGCCTACTGCGGTGACTTGACAACACACTGAAATCTGACATCACCTCGCAGCGAGTCCATTAGCCCCTGCGATATCGTTAGCTGGCGCTTTCGCCAAACACATTGGACGCATATAAGGACCCTTCAACAGTGTGCCGAGCCCACTTGGTAGCAGCACAGCGCCTTTCTGCTCCTTGAGGCAGGTTAGTGACCTGTTTGCACTCTTCTGCTATTTTCTTGTGGCTGCTGCCAAGTGCGGGTGTTTGCTTTGCATAATTTATGATTGCTTTTTCCCCCTCTTTCTTGTGTCCCACTTAAATGGATAAGGCCCTGGCTAAGCTTAAAGGAGGAGCAATCACACATTTCCAACAGCTCAAAGATGAGCTAACTAATGTTGTCACGTGAAGTGTCCGAAGGGGACCTTCGTACCGGAATTCTCGAAATACAAAATGAACAGAGAACAGCCCATAGTATGGAATGTATGGCAACTAAAATTGCAAAAAAAAAACAAGGCGCTGGAAACCTCGAGCAAAATGTGAGTTATTGGAGAGCAACGCAGATGAACGCGAGGAGAGAATCATAAGCTTGGAGCAATAATCGAGGAATTCCAACTTTGAAATCAAGGGCATCGAAAAACAAGATAACGTTCTACACATAGTGTCTAAAATAGTTGACGACATTGAACTCCCCATCAATCCTGATGATATTGAAGCTTGCCATCGAGCGCCAACCCGCAACAGAAATGAATCCAAGATAATTGTTCAGTTCAAATCCCGTGGAAAGCGCGATGTGACACTCCGAAAGGCAAAAAAGCCAGGGTCACTCATGTTGATTCTATGGCTCGGAACCAGTGCATGTAAACGAGAATGCATCTGTGTCCGGCGCTCAATAAATTGCTTGGCGCGGCAAGCAAAAGGAAAACTCGACAAAAATGGAAATCGGTTTGGTCGTTCAATGGCAAAATCTACGCAAAGCAGGCAGAAAAGTCAAAGATCATACACACATGAGGAGAGCGTGATCGTTCGCTCATCACTAGCTCAGATGTAACGCAGCAGACGCTCAGTATGTATTGCCAAGTGCCGGAATCAATCCCCTCTTGCAGAGTGTTTCTCTCCTTCATTTCAGCAATTGATAAGGATGACGCCAATTGTATTGTGTATACTAGAGTTTGAACGTGTCGGAATAGTTGTTTTATTTTTCTCATATTGCCTTTAATCAACGCATTTGCACTGCTGTACCTTGTTATGGTCTCTTGAGCCTGGTTAAGCTGCCTGGAGCAGCTTTTCTCCCAAGAGCTCCAACCATATATAGTGAAATTCAACTGAACTGAATTGAACCTGGGCTGCACAACCCCCACCGGCAGCAGCACGTGAGAGGCGCATCGCTTAACCGCTGCACCTGTGCGCCAGGAGGGGTATGAGGACTCCCAGGGATCTACGAATGTAGAGCAGAAAAGGCCCAATTGAGCATATATGAGAATTAACCCATTAACGCTATCGCGTAGTACCCTTAAAACACTAAAGAGCAATATGAACTCGTCGTTTTACCTCGGGAACTCGATCTACACGTTCCGAGAATTTTTAGAAACTTGGAATAATTGTCCTGTACGGCCGATTTCCCTTATTTAAATCGGATTGAACGTCCCGGCTCCCTCCTTTTTTTTATCTCAACGCTGAAGGTAGGGGGAACCAACGCGTGGAGTGTCTTTCAGCCAGTCCCGTGGCGGCCTGCCCTCTACCGTCGTCGAAGTGATACGTAAATCAGAGTCCACGCGTATATTTATTTCCATGCGCCTAATTTGTGTCTATGTTGTCTGCGACTGAAACTGTTTATTCACAGAAACCTAACAAAAATAAAAGCGAAAGTGAAGACGCCACAGGACTGGCTGAAAGGCACTCCACTCGTTGATTGACTCCTCCTACCTTCAGCGTTGAGTTCAAGAAAAAGCGGGAGCCGGGACGTTTAATCCAATTTAAACTAGGTAACTTGGCTGCAGAGCCCAATTACTCGAAGTATTTAAGCATGCCTGGAACGTGTAGCTAGAGTTAGCGCGGTAAAAAGGGATTCCTCTTTAGTTAAGGCGGAGCCCAAGTGTCAGCGCACCAAACGAGATTTCCCACCGAGACGGCACTTTAGGCGACCAAGTGCTCTTCCGAAGCATTGGATGACTCAGCATTCAATCCTGGGAAGCCATCGGGAAGCTGATTTGCCTGTTTTTCGAGCCAAACCACGCAATCCGCCATTTTTTCCGTACATCGGAGTGGCCCCAAAGTCCAGAGGGCCCTGGGTCATTTGAACCCTGCATATTCCGGCCCTGAACACACACAAAAAACTTCGGGGGGCTCTTTGTTGACCTAAAGTGCGGTGAGACGAAAGCCTTTAGCGCGCTGTTGCTACTTGTGTCACTCAAGTGTGGTTAAGATGTTGATTAAGTACACAATTGTTTGTGAAGCTTAGATGCTGAAGAAACTGAAGGGCATTTGGGAGGCATCCATCTGATTCGAGACCTTTCTCCAAACACTCTCCAGCGTCCTAGACAAGGAGGACTACATATGTGCTGGCAGGAAGTAGCGTAGTCATTAGCGTGCTCAGCTGCGGAACGGAAGCGTGGAATCCCATCGTGCAGAGATTTTGTTTCTTATCGAGTTGAATGAGTGTCACGGACGGACGGACACCGCGAGTATGAGCCATTAAAGACCTTAATACCTTGTGTGTGCGAATGAACCTTCCTCCACGAGTTACATTTACCTGCAGGTGCAAAGAAAAAGACGAGTGCCAACAATGAAATGCTACCCTCACCTTCGTCTTTTTATTTTTCCTTTCTCGTTATTATTTTTTTCGAATACGGAATCCAACTTTTGCTTCGCCCTTGCATCCTACAGTTCACAAGAAGACGCTGCGCCATGAAGCCAGCCTTTGGTTTCTCCATCGAAGCCATCCTGCGAGACACGCACCCCTCGACCTCGATCAAAGGTGAGCCGCGCCTTTCTTTTCCTTCAGTTTACACAGTCCGAGTAGCGTGGTTGTCGGCTCACTGTACGCTAAACAGCAGCGTGTGCTGCGTCAAGTGACAAACCAGGCTCATCCGAGTTCCTTCTGTTCGCAAGACGAAGCCGTCACGGTGCACGAGCGATGCTATTTTTCAGTTACGTCATCGAGACTGATCTCTGTTCACTGAGGAGAAATCAAAGTTGACTTGCATCGATAGAATGCCAGCTGCTGACCAGAAAAAACGCCGCTATTACTGAAAACAGAGCTCTTGTAAGGTAGAACAGAGCAAGAACTGAAATACAGGTATCCCTGCCACAGGCCAATCTCCCAAGTACAAGCGTGGTGACGAAATACCCGAAAAAATATCACAGATCTCAGGGACTGACAGACGTGCATGAAAGTCACGCGTCTGAATATTCACCCATAAAACAAGGGTAGCAAAAAGGTACTAAGTGCAGCAGTTACTACTTCTGACTGCGTTTCACTACTTTTTTTACCGACTATTCTCTTCATTATGAGAACAATGAATAACTGCGCAAAAATGACGGGACGAACGAGATGAACCACACGGGACAAGCGCTGACTAACAACTTCCCTCTTCAAGGTACTCAGTAAAAGTAAGCACCTTCTACGTTTTTAGTGCCTATAATCACTAGTTAGTTCCGGTTAGTAACCGTTCCTTTAACCCCAAAATAAAAGCATAGAATATAACTGACACATGCTGTAGTGTAAATAAAACGTTTTTTCTAGTTAAACACTTGCACAACGGCTTACGGTTAGGTAGAGTAACCTGTGTCTACAGTCACAGCTTCATAATTAAGCCTCGTATCTTAGCTCAACGGATAAGAGCCATGAGCTCGTAACTGAGGCACATTTACGGATTTTGTTAGACAATGAAAGATTTCATTCATTCATTCAGTCTTTATTTTTCTCTTGGACAGAGAAGGAGACAGAACTAAAAGCTTGTAAGCTTGACAGAGGTCCTGCCCCCTTTATCAACTTGGCAGTACAGTACACAGGCAGAGATTTTCAATTTTCCAAATAAACACTGAAACAAAATAACAAAACACTTTTTACCTCATCATGCGCAGTGCGCGTGTTGCGCCGGTGTGACCCTTTCTTGATTTGTGCTCTTCTTGCATTCTGAGCATTTGTGTGTGCCTTGTAGTGTTTTAATGCGCAATGTGTCTAAGCCAAAGTCTGTTATTCACTGTCAGCACACACTAGTCACTCATACTGGTGTCGGGAATTAGTCAAACTGAACATCTACTTTTTATTTTTCCAGTATCACAAATTCAACAAGCCATACGCTAGAACACCGTACGAATAACCTAGCAACATATGCGGGAACAGTTTCTACCCATTTTCTTAGTAAATACTACTAGCATTTGGCTTGTGGCAGTAATGCTCTTCACTAGCTTCTTGGCTTACGTCCCAAAGCGACTCAGGCTATGAGAGACGCCGTAGTGAAGGGCTCCGGAAATTTCGACCACCTGGGGTTCTTCAACGTGCTCTGACATCGCACAGTACACGGGCCTCCAGAATTTCGCCTCCATTGGAAATCGAGCCACCGCGGCCGGGATCGAACCCACGTCTTTCGGGCCAGCAGCCGAGCGCCATAACCACTCAGCCAGTGGTGGTTATGGCATTGCCACATCTTGTTTCGGCAATGACATGAAAAAATCTTGTGGGCATAAATAAGACCACTCACAGTTTTTCATGCCAGGTTGAAAGGCTTGTTGCTGCAGGATACCCGCTTCACAAGTTATCTTCGGTAGCGGAGGGAATGCTGAAGAAGTTGAAACTTGGAGCTACTGCCAACCAAGTTAACCGAGGAAAAAACGTATCCGTAATTCCTTACATTCATGTTTTATCGCACAATTTGAAAAGAATAGGAAAAAGAGCTGGAGTAGATGTGTTTTCAGCCCCTGTAAAATTGAGGACCTTATGTGCGCGTGTAAATCGGCCAAACAAAACACGTCGCGATGTTCCTGTGTGAACGAAGAAGCATGAGAAGAAATATGTTCTGTGCCAAAACAACTTGGTATATTCAATTCCTCTGTCTTGTGGTCGGTCGTACGTTAGCCAAACTGGTCAGTGTTTAAATGAAAGAATTAAGGAGCACAACATTAATGTGAAGAATGCCGTTCGCCATATCGGGATTCACTGTCGTGATTGCTCATGCCGCCCAATGTTCAAGAGCAGTAAAATTGTAGCAAAAAGCAAAGACTAGCTCACCAGGGAGATAATTGAGGCATCATAAATCATGAGATAGATAGATAGATAGATATGTTTATTTGAGTGTGCCTCAACAGCCAAGTGGCCTAAACGAGCGCACACTAGGTCAGATACATCAAAACACCACTTCAAAAGATTTAAAAGCAGGCACGAAAACAACAATTAGGCAAATATGTCCATGTCATTAAACGTTTTGTTATATAAGATTTGTAAACGAGTCATTGGACAGATGGCGTGCAAATCGGGATAAAATGTGTCGAAACATTTTGCAGCTTTTGCATGCGGTACACGAAAATTCAGCGACATCAGTAAGGTCCCACAGTTAATGTAACCGCGCACGACGTTTTGCAGAAACTGCATGTCACGTATGCGTCGCCTGTCGCCAAGGGTAGACATATTGAGGTCTGCCAAGAGAGAATCATAGTCGTAGAAACGACGGCGACCAATATATCTATCATAATAGATGCGTATGAACTTACGCTGGACATTTTCAATTTTCGTGCAATAGGCGACAGATACGCTATTCCAGGCTACTGACGCAAACTAAAGACGCGGTCTCACAAGGGCACAGTATAGAGTGCGTAGACATTCGTGCCGCCGAAATTTTTTTGTTAATCTAGAGATAAGACCAATATGCCTCAATGCGCGTAACACAATTGAATTTACATGCAGTCTAAAATCAAGCTTTGAATCAACAACAACACCAAGGTCTCGTACATGAGCCACGCGAGAAATCTCACCCGCCAAAAGTGTGTAATCAAACGTAACTGTGTCGCGTTTCCTAGTTAGAGACAGAACGGAAGTCTTCTTAATATTCAGTTTTAAGCGATTCATGAAACACCAATTCTCAACGTTGTTAATGTCAGCTTGCAATTGGCGGCAGTCCTCAATATCTCCAATATTACGGAATAATTTGAAATCATCTGCGAAGAGCAAAATTCTCGAGTTCTTGACATGTAACGGCAAATCATTATTAAACACTAAAAACAACAGCGGTCCTAAGTTTGAGCCCTGAGGCACTCCCGAAGATGACAGAAATTCGTTGGACACACAGCCGGAAAATCGTACCATGTTACGGCGGCTGCCAAGGTAGCTTTTGAGCCACCTGCAGTATATGGGGCAAAGTCCGTATCTTTCCATCTTCATCAGAAGTACCTCATGGGAAACCATATCGAAAGCTTTAGTCATGTCAAAGTAGACTGCATCTACCTGACCACGATTAAATACATGTGGCCCAGTATAATCAAGAAAGCTGCATAAATTCGTTTCCACAGAGCGACCTTTCAAAAAACCGTGCTGCAGAATCGAGATCTTCTGTTTGAAGTATGAGCCCATGCGTTCGCACATAATCATTTCAAAAACTTTCGCAAAAGAACAAATTAGTGACACAGGACGAAAGTTGTTTACATCACAAGCATCGCCAGACTTGAATACAGGAACAACTACTGACAACTTCTAATGACGAGGGAAAACACCAGTTCGCAACGATAAGTTGAACAAATGCGCCAAAACAGGGCCGAAAATGTCAGCGCATCCTTTGATTATGAAGCTGGGAATTTCATCAATTCCTGTTGAAAGTTTTGGCTTAAGTTTCTGAATCGCCGAAAGAACCTCATGCTCGGTGACAATATCATAAGCTAAACAGTCAGCGCTGTCTTCAAGAGTGATAACAGCAGTTGTGTTATCATGGCGCACAAAACAAGAGCTGAAGTGATCAGCAAAAGCTTGGCACACATCTTGATGTTTAAAACAGATGCTATCGCGCGTCTTTATCACAGCAGCACTAACCTTATCATTTCTTTGCTTGCGCACAAAATCCCAAAAACTGCTTGGTTCCTTTTTAAAGTTCTGTTCGAGAAGTCTGTGGTAGTCGGCTTCATCACGTGCAATCAGTTTTTTCACAATTTTTCTGCACAATGAATATCTTTGGTACCAATATTCACTTTCTGATTTCACGTAGAGTTTGTGATACTTCTGTTTTTTCTTCAAGTAATGTCTCAAATCGTGCGAAAACCAGCATGGAAATCTACACTTCTTCGATTTACGGTGAGGTATACATTTTTTCATTATACCTTGTACAGTTGATGTAAGTAGCTCAACGCCTGTGTTTACCTCCTCAGTCTCAAGCAATTCTGACCAGTCGTAGGCCAGAAGATCATTGTACAGCCTAAAGTAATTGCCATACGCGTATCTAAATTTTTCTGGCACCATCTCACGCACTGCACGAAACGACAAGAAGAACGACAAGGTAAACGGGCAATGATATTTGTCTACTAGAACAAGAGGATCGCGCACCGCTTGCACGCCAAAAAGAGGCACATTAGATAAAATTAGGTCTAAAATGTTTCCAGCACAGTTCTTCATTGTATTAAATTGATATAAACCATGAAAATTACTAAAATCAATTAAACATTCGGCTTTTTCTCGAGTTGCTGTGCAGTCACTAGTGACCAAACCAGTGGACCAATCGACCTTAGGAAGATTAAAGTCCCCGTAGATGTGAACCTTGTACTTCAAAAAATCAATTTTTTCCCCAATATCCAAAAAATGATCGGTAAAAACGTTAGGAGCAGAATTTGGTGGAAAGTAGTAACAGCCGACTAGATAGTGCGATTTGTCACACGTTGGAATTTCCAACCACACACATTCTTCGTATGTCTCTAGGTCTGGTCTCCTAAATGCATTTAGCACAGAACGGCAGGCTATCAGAACTCCGCCCCCGTATGGATGGATGGATGGATGGATACGGCTGAACCCTTTACATCGGGCGGTGGCTCAAGCCACCTAGCCATGTCTTGTGAAATTTTACTCCTGTCTTGCTTTTAGCCACCAATCAGATAACCTTCGCTTGGTTACTTCTAACCTCTTAAAATCCACTTTCCCTTCACTATCCCTAAACCCCAATGCCTTGGGTAAGTCAGCCCCGCTGCCTTCCACTGTAGGGTGAAGCCCTTTACAGAAAAGTATCAAGTGTTCAGCCGTTTCCTCCTCCTCTCCGCACGCAATGCACAAAGTGTCTATCCCCTGGTACCTGACTCTATACTTCTTAGTCCGCAAAACTCCAGTCCTGGCCTCAAACAACAAAGAACTTCCCCTACAATTATCATAGATATTTTCTTTGACAATTTCCTGTTTAAAGGTCCGGTATGTTTCTAGTGCCGATTTCCTCAGCATCCCTGTTTTCCACAAAGCTCTCTCTGTTCCTTTAACCTTTTTCTTAACCGATAATTGCTGATTTGCCCCCTTACTGCTGTCCAGATATTTGCTTGTCAATTTTCTAGTTCGCTTTCTCCATTTCGTGTCAACATTCTTTATATACAGGTATCTGAAAACTTTCCTAGCCCACCGCTTTTCCTCCATCCTTCTCAATCGTTCCTCAAATGCTATCTTACTGCTAGCCTCTCTGCTCTCGAAAGACGCCCATCCCATATCACCCTGTACCCCCTGATTTGGTGTATTGCCATGTGGTCCCAAAGCTAACCTCCCTACTCCCCGTTGCCTAATTTCCAGCCTTGCTTGAACATCTGGCCTCATACACAGGACCGCATTCCCGAAGGTCAGGCTAGGGACCATCACCCCTTTCCAGATCCCTCTTACCACCTCATACCTATTGTAATTCCACAGTGCCCTATTTTTCATGACAGCTGCATTCCTACTAGCTTTATTCATTACATATTTTTCATGCTCTGTCAGATACTCAACACTGTTATTTATCCATACCCCAAGATACTTGTACTCATTCACTACCTTTAGCACGAACTCCTGTATTCTATGCTCGCCGCCCTCTTCATTAAATGTCATGACTGCAGATTTTTCCTTACTATACTTGAAGCCTAATCTATCTCCCTCTGTACTGCATATGTCTAACAACTTCTGCAGGTCTTCCTTGTTGTCAGCCATTATCACTATATCGTCCGCATATATTAGTCCCGGTAATGTCTGTTTAATCAATTCCCCTTGCTTGAAAAAAGATAGGTTGAAACCTAGTCCGCTCCCCTCTAGCTTGGCCTCCAAACCTTGCAGGTACAACATGAACAACAAAGGGGACAGAGGACATCCTTGTCTAAGCCCCCGCTGTATCTCTACAGGCCCTGATACATTTTTTTCCCATTTTATGAGCACTCTGTTACCTCTATATATATCTTTTAAAAGATTAATTACTCCATTTTCCACATCCAATGTGCCCAATATGTCCCACAAATGCTCCTGAGTAACGTTGTCATAGGCTCCCCTAATATCCAGAAATGCTAGCAATAAGGGCCTATGTTCCTTTTCCGCAATTTCTATACACTGTGTCAATGAAAATAGATTGTCCTCCAACCTCCTTTGTTTCCGGAACCCATTCTGTAGTTCCCCTAGCACCCCCTCGTTCTCCACCCAAGCCTGCAGTCTATCCTTTATAATTTGCATCACCACCCTGTAAACCACAGACGTCACTGTTATGGGGCGATAGTTACTTACGTCTGCTTTGTCCCCCTTTCCCTTATATATCATGTTCATTCTACTTAATCGCCATTCATCGGGGACTTTCTCATCCACTATCATTTTGTTCACTACCTGTATTAATGTTTGCTTGGATTTTGGTCCTAACTTCTTTATCAACATAATCGGGATACCATCTGGTCCTGTTGATGTACCACTAGGAACCTTCTTCTCTGCCCTTTCCCACTCTCCTTGCTCAAGTGAAGCTATTGCTGTAACCGGTCTATCCTCCTTCGATAAATTATGTACCACGTGCTTTGCTGAAAATTTTTCCGTCATCCTTGTTCCTATGTGTTTCATTGCTTCATCCCCTTCTAGTCGAATACCCTCATCTGTAACAATAAACCTTTGTTCTAGCCTAGTTTTATTACTCATTGCATATAGATGTTGCCAGAATTTTTGGGCTGCTTTTCTATCCTTTTTATTTACTTTTGACATCCATTGGGCACCCTTTCTTCTAATTTTCTCATTAATCAAATAGGATGCGTCCCTTCTACACTTTATGAAGGTATCCCATTTTCTGTCTACTTCGGGTTTTGGTTCCCCCCTCTTCTTGGAATATCTGTGTTCCCTGGATGCTTCCTTGCGCTTTTCTATTGCCCTCTTGACCTCCTCATCCCACCAACTCTTGGGTTTGCATCTTTTCCCTTTTAGCTTTACTCCCACCTTAGCTAGCTCTAGCTCCAGTAATCGAGTTAATTTGGTATAAGTCCATTCTGTTTCACTATCCTCAAAAATTACTTTCTCGATTTGTTTGGCTGCTACTTCCAATTGCTTTTCTGAGTAAAAATTTCCCCCTGATTGTTTATCTTGATTCAGTCCTACATTGCTTTTTCTTCTGAAGCTCAACTTGATACGCTTGTGGTCACTACCTAGACTTCTGGAACCATCTTCATCTATGCTCATTACCCCTAATCTGTTATACATCCTCTGTGACATTAGTGCATAATCTATCGTCGAGTGCAGACTCCCCGCCTCCCATGTTATGAGCCCTTCACACTTCTCGGTGCTGTTGCATACAACTAAATCATGCCTGTCACACATGTCCTGCAGCATGCTTCCTGTCGAATCCGTGTAGCCATCCAGGTCTTCTATGTGTGCATTCATGTCGCCTAATATAATTATCTCGCCCTGTCCTCCTAGCTCATCAATGTCGCTTGCAATACATTCTAACATTTTCCTGTTTTCCTCTTTGGCATTAACCCCTGTCCACAGGTATACAAAGCCAAGGAGTGTTTGCTTGCCTGCCACTGTTCCTTTTAGCCATAAATGTTCCCTGCATCCCAGTCTAACCCTTTGAAAATTCATACTTTTATGAAAAAATGCCCCAATTCCACCTCCCTTTCTGCTGCCCTGTGTTCTATTGCAATATTCCCATGCGTAGTCTGGGTTACAGGGTGGTTGCTCCATGTCTCTAAGATGTGTTTCCGCTAAACCATATACCATTAATTCCTCCTGTCTTAACTGTTCTTCTATTTCCTCCCATTTCAGTCTATTCCTGCCACCTTGCATGTTAATGAAACCTATATCTGAATTAACTTGGCCCTGGCGCTTGCGTCTCTTTCTTCCCCTATGGTTCCATTGTCCGTTTGATCTTAATTCTTCCTTCTCTACACTGGTTCCTTCAGAGCTCTGGGTCCCCCCAAAAAAGCTGTTGCCTGGCGACCTATCCTACTACCCACCTTCTTGCCAGTGGCACCACCGTAGTGGATGCCATCCTGTGCAAAAGGGTGGGGCCTAACCTCGTACACTTCCCTGTTGACCTCCATCACCTCGTATCTTAGTCGTCGACTCAATAGCCTAATTACCCGATTAGTCTCCACGACCCTCCTTTCCGTTTCGCGAGCCTGCCTCTGGACCTCTGGGATTGTGCATATGGTCACATGCACACTCTCAGAGGCCTCTCTAAGCCTACGCATCCCCACCTCCAACTGCGTCTCAAGATTCTGGCTCCTCCCCTGCAGTACATCATTGAGACCAGCATGGATGACCACAAGGTGTTCGCCATCCATGCTACCCACCACCACCTCCCGGGCTCTGGCCATTGCATCCACCATGCACTTTCCCGACTGAGCCTCCACCTGCACCCGCCTGTCTGCCTTCACTGCCGTCAGAACGCCTCCCTCAACCCTCGCTACATTCGAGTCCCCGACCACCAGAACTCTCCTGTGCCCCAAACGTTCGCTTCCTAATTCCATCTGTTGGCCTCCGGATCGCTCTAGCTGACTCTCCTGCCGCTGTACGCTATTGTCGCGAGTTTCCATGCCCGCTTTAACCTTTTTCATTTCGTTCGCATTTTTCTCACTCAATGCTCGCTGCACTACAGCACTGTACGATCGACGAGCCTCGTCCTCCACCTGACACTTCTCCGAACTGGGGTGCCCAGCCGGCCGCGACCTGAGCGCTTCAACCTGTTTTTCTAGCTGGGTCCGCTTTTCCCGCTCTTCTTTAATCTCGCCCACCATTCGCTTCAACAGGGCGGCATTATTCTCCTCCTTTTTAATCAAATCGGCGACCTGAGCTTCCAGCTTAATCCGATCCTCTCGTTCGACCTGCCGGTCCGCATTAAGTGCATTAAACCCAGCTTCCCATTCCCCTTTTAACGCATGAACGGCGTCCCCAAACCGCTTGCACATCTTACACACGAAGCTAGCCTCACCCGCCTCGGCTAAGCTCCCGAACCCTGTCTCATCTAAGTAACACCAACGGTCGCACTCCTGGCACTGTACTAACTCCCCGTCCTTGTCCTCCTTAACTTTCCTAGCTTGCCGACCCATCGTCCGGCCGACTACGCCTTGTGAAAGCCCGCCAAAATTCCTATGCGTAAAAACCCGCCAAGAATATTACACAAAACTTCGGCACTACGCAACGTAAAAGCCCGCCAAAATTCCTGGAGAAGAAACCTTCGGCACTAGTCAACGTAAGAGCCCGCTAAAACTCCTGCACAAAACTTCGGCACTACGCAACGTAAAAGCCCGCCAAAATTCCTACAGAAGAAACCTTGTCCTACAGAAGAAATCTTGTCAGAGTACACCCTATCGGCCCTGAAAACAGTGTATTCATCTGAGAAATAACACGCACTTGAACATGATGCGTTTAGCCACGTTTCCGTCAGGCACATAATGTCATACTCACATTCGTATGCATTCGCGAAGAGAGCTTCCCTTTTAGTTCGCAGCCCTCTCGTGTTTTGGTAATACAGCTTAATTTCCTGAGCCATTTTCGGATGTAGTTACAGCACCATTAGGGTCATCAAAGCGCCGTGAAGACCACAGCTTTCCATAAAAAGGGCGAAATACGCAACCATCAGGCCACACTTCCGGTTTGCTCACAAGTTCAAATAAATGCTCATCCATAGAAACGTGAAAGGAGCAATATGTATCGTACTTAGTTTTCAGTTTTGTGCAAGTAACAACCTTGTCACCTACTGTGTCCGCCAAAAGTTCCTGTATGTCCGACGCCGTTGTTGTCGGGTCCAGACGAGAAACAAATAAGCTTTTCTTCGCCGGTAGTCTGGGCGCTACTTTAAGCATGGACTGCTTAGCTGTGCCAAACGTTGCTCGAGGCCGAGGTGGTTGGCTCACCGCTTTCGACGGGCGTTGCAGATGAGTACTCTGGTCCTGAGCAGGAGGCTTCGATGGAGGGGCCGACATTCCAGCAGGCGGATTTGCCGCCACGGCTGAAGCGTAGCTGGGAGATTGCGAGCAGTCAAAATGCGAGCACTCACTCTGGCTGACGGTACGAACAGACGCACTCAGGCCATTCAAAGCCTCACGCAGGAGCGCGTTTTCCGCACGGAGCTGTCGCACCTCATCAGTTAACGCATCCATTCGACTAGCCATTTCTTGTAGCATTAAAACAACACTCGGGGAAGCACTGATGGAATCTGAGTCTTGAAAATCCAGGGAAGAGCGCTGAACTTCGGGGGGCGTTTCCGTGTCGCCGGCTCCGCCGATAAGCTCTGCCGCCGAAGGATCACGCCGCTTCACGCAATGAACACATTTGTACCTGCTGGCACCGGATTCCATGAGGATGTTGTATTCCTCGGCCTGTATGTTGATGCATTTGCAGTGAAAACGCTGACTGCAAGACGCGCACGGCAAAAACTGCTGCCTACCACGAATGGGCTGGGAGCAGCGCGCACATGCGTCCGCATCGGGCGCCATGGCTTGTACGCAATCAGGATAGGTACGCAATGCATAAGCACCCCTTCTGTTGCTATCTTGGAAAAAGAACACGGATACCTAATGTCATAGATTACGTGCTTCGGCAAAGCTTTCGCACAATCACAATGATAGGCTGTGAAACGATATTTTTTCTTATTTTGTCTTGTTTTTCTCTGTTTTTCCGTTATTCTGTGTTGCCAGCGTGTATTTAACCACTGCATGGTGCCCTGAATAAATCTATTCTGTTGTTAGTTCAGCGCTGTGTTTTGTCCCTTTCTGTTTGGCTTCGAGCCGTTGCGCTGGTTTACAAGAACTATGTTTGACCAACTCGCCCACCAGTTAATGTTGTAGGGACTTAACTCTTATCGTGCTATATACGCTCTCGAGTGCGTCTTGGCACAGGCGACTAAACAGCAGAAACTTCAGATTCTTGCTTTGCACATACAGTTCGCGTAAGTTCAGTGCAGTTGTAGTCGTTATGCCGGCCTGGACAGGCTTCCATGCTGCATTCGTCCTTCCTTTGTCAATGATGCCGAGGCTCCTGAAGACCTCTATGAAGTCAGTCAGGAAGGTCACAGCTTCCTTTCCCTTTTCAGGGCAGAGGTCACTCAACGCCATGGATGGCGTTCGAGGTGTCATGAGGGAAAACCACTTGAACACCTGGTCCACGAACCATGCTGTCGTGACGGCCTCTTCGTCCATTTTGCCCTGCTCGACCAAAGCCGTAGGGCAGATGCTACTGCATGGTTAAATACAGCATATGCTGTGTCTACATTCATTTTTTCATTATGGCTGGGATTTAAATGCTTTAACTTCAGGCGTGGAGCAAGCTTCAGGCTATGCTTCTCGTCAATCTCACATAGCTGCTCTAGGTACTTCATGGAGACCTGCCGAAGAAGCAAATGATCATAGTAACTTGAAAAAAACCAGTCACAAAAGACAAGGGACAAGAGAAGGAGTGTTCACGCCACAACGACTGGACTGTCAACTGAGATTTATTAGACAAAACATAGTCCCAGCAAGGCCAGCAGAACATGCGCAGCAGCCGCATCACAACTCACAGCGCATAGGGCACACAAGATACACATCTACCGTGACCGGCCTAAAAAAGCGAATTCCTTCTCCAGTAAGCGCACCGAAGTTGTGCTAATGCAATCCTGGCCCGACAAACTGATATGGTATGCTTCCACGATTTCTCGCTCTTGCTTTCCCTTGCCTCCACCAAGAATCATTAAATTGCTGAACGGTGGATAACACCCAAATTCATTGCAATGGCGAGGCAAGTTGGCCAGCACCGTCATCAGACCCCAGGGAGGAGTGGTGCTCACGCAGCCGGTCATTAATACATCGACCTGTTTGGCCTATGTATACACTTTCGCATGTGAGTGGGAACTTGTACACGACCTGAGCTACACACGCCGTGAAGCGGTTCTCGTGCTGCGTTGTGCAAACGTGGTCCCTTTCCCTGCCTCGATAAATGCGCGAGCACAGACCCGAAAGCTTGCAAGGGGCAGAAAACTCCACACTCCCTGCTTGGCCGCAACTTTTTTGATGCTGTGGCTCACTTTACGCACGTACGTCATGATCTCGAGTGTCTTGCGTTCAGTTGCTCCACCATCAGCCCGCTTCGTCCGTTCTTTCTTGAGCTTCTGAAGCAGCGATTCAGCCACTGCTTTCAAAAGATGCTTAGGGAACCCCGTGGGTTCCAAACGTTGGAACTGATTATCAAGGCTCCTTTTGATAGCGTGGTGACAGTTTTTTTCTAGTGCATTGCGGAAACAATTCACGCAATCCCTCTCTTTACCATGTTAGAGTGCGCAGAACCGAACGGTAACAGAGCGTTCTTGCTTCTAGGTAAAGAATCCAGCATAAATGGCCATCGTCAAAGAAGGTTATTTGCAGTTCTAGGAACCTGGTACAATGATTATTAGGGAGTTCATGGGTGAAATTAAGGACGCGTGAAGAAGCTTTAAAAGCACTCAAAACATCGTCTACTGCTGCAGGTAGAGTGTCATTAGGTAAAAGCGCTAAAAGTACTAAAAAATCGTCCATGTAGAAAAACATTGCAGACACGCTTGTCCTGAAGTAGTTCCTGAAGTGTTCTGTCAAATTTTGCTAAAATATATCTGAGAAACCGCTGCAGCAACGTTAGAGCCAATACATATTCCACTTTTTTGAAGGAACAAGGAGCCCTTGAATTCAACAGTTGATGACAGGTAAAAAGATGACTCCAAAAAGGTATCAACCGACGTGCCACATGCGTTCTGAAAGTTCACAGTACTGTAATGATCAATAAGTTCACGCACTGCAATTAAGAGCTCATTAAGAGCTGCACTGCAATTAAGAGCTGAACCGTGCCCCGGTGCCCACAGAGTAATACCACGCAAGTTTCAAATGCCCTCTTTCGATTTTTATTTATATTTATTTACAGAGTACTGCAGGCCCTTCTGGGCCCTAGCACGAGGGGCAATACAGTGCAAAACGGATATAATATATTAAAAAAAACACTGAAAGAAATTTCGAAACACGAAGCCAAATAAGTTTGATGGCGTCAATCTTCTATTTCTTCAATGGAGTCTATGTCACGTAGTGCTGTTAAAGGTAAAGCATTCCATTCAGTTACGGTGCGAGGGAAGAACGAGCATTTAAACAGGTTAGTTCTGGCGGTGAATGGAGTTAGTGAATCAGAGTGGCGATGTTTTGTTGGCCGTGGAGCGGAGAATGGCTTGACGTAGGGATTCGGGCACATTGACAACTTGTTATGTTTTAGAAGGAAAGGAAGTTTTAATCTCAGAATTTTACTTCTTACCTGCAATGTTTGAATTTGGTATGCTCGCATTATGGCAGTAGGTGATTGCGTTTAACGGTATTTTGACAACATGAATCGAATGGATTTGCGCTGAATCATTTCAAGTGCTTGAATGTTAGTTTTAGTAAATGGGTTCCAGACAATGGAAGCGTATTCTAACTTGCGTCTGATTAATTATGTATAGGCTAAAAATTTCAAGTCTGCACGAACATTCTTCAGTTCGTGCTTGAGGACACAAAGTTTAAGAAAACCCGATGCACATACGTTATTTATATGTTTGTTCCAGCATAGATTATAAGTTATCGTCACCCCAAGATATTTATGCTCGGTTACCTCCGGAAGTGGAAATGATGGAAGAGCGTAGGGGTACAATAGGCTGTTTTTTTTTGTTAATATCATAAAAACGGTTTTCTGAGCGTTAAGTTTCATGTCCCACTGATCTCACCAATCCAAAATGTTCCTTAGGTTTAAACTGAGTAATAGCTGGTCTTCACGACAAGTAATTACATTAAACAAAACACAGTAATGTGCAAACAGCCGGATTTGAACGGGATGAGTAACTACTTTAACAATGTCATTCACATATATTAAAGATAACAGGGGATCGAGGACGCTTCCTTGGGGGACACCAGAAGAGATGGGCAGGCTGCGTGAATAATGGTCGTCAATACTAAAAAACTGTTCTCGCTTAGATAAGTGAGCTGAAACCCAGTTAACTACATAGTTCGGAAGACCAACTTGTTTAAGCTTGTAAATTAATTTAGAATCGGAGATGAGGTCAAATGCTTTACTAAAATCCAAAAATATTGACACGAGGATTGGAAGTAGAAGAAGAAAGAGATCGCAGCCTCTAGAAGTAGACGACGCTGAAGTGTAGGTCCGTTTCTCTGGTGCCCTCGTTCAGCCGCTGCAGTTCCTTTTCAGTGTAACAACTGTTACAATATAATATCAGCCTGGCCGGATTTATCAAGTACAGGTGCAAAGCTATGAACAACCGATGTTACAGTAAAACGAGCTCTTGGGCAAGTTGGTTACTTACCTTAGGCACAGTAGCAGCGCAAAAAAACACACACAAAAGAAGAACCACACACCGAGAGGCACGCGTGTGTGTGTCTGTGCGTGTCTGTCGGTGTCTCGTTGTTCTTTTGTGTGTGTCTTTTTTGCGCTGCTACAGTGCCTAAGAACCGATGTTAGTTGCGTTAGAGTAGAATAGCCCTTCCTAAACCCGTGTTGAACGCTAGAAAGGATCTTATCGTCAGGAAAACCGACCGATGATGTACTTGGCGATGATGTGTTCCAGTAATTTGCAACAGGTTGAAGTGAGACATATGGGACGATAATTTGATATCAGTGATACGTCCCCTTTCTTAAGAACAGGAACAGCACGTGCGGTTTTCCACTCTGAAGGAATGACAGCTGATGACATAGATGCGCGAAAAATAATCAGAAACTCGGAAAGCTTTTCGGCATACCAGCGCACGAAAGCGTTCGGAATTTTATTAGGGTCTGGTGATGCTTTAGTTTTCAGGTTTAGGAGCAATTCAACAATTCCAGGTCTTGATATCATAATAGAAGGCATAGTGCAGGGCGTTTCAAAAGGACAATGTTCACCACTTGCATTAGCAAAGACACTGTGGAAGTAGCGGTTAAATTGCGTAGCAATACCATATTTAGCTGTGAGAGGCTTGCCGTCGTGAATTATTCGGTCATTAGGTTTTTTTCTTTTGACACAAGTGGTTCCAAAAATTTTCACGTGAAGTTCGAATGAAATTAGACAGTTTGTATTCAAAGTAATGGTGTTTAGCGGACCTCACAGCTGCATTAAGGGATAGTCCGAAAGACTGAATGACTGGCGCCTCCACGTTTCACATATTCTACTTTTCAATTGCAGGACTTCACGTGTGATCCAGGGAGAGGATTTGCGAGATTTTATTATTTTATTAGGGACAAAGTTTTCAAGGCAGTGAGTGCACAGTGTTTTAAACTTATTCGATAGCTCATCAGCATTACTGCTTCGGAAACTGCTGAGGCAAACATCTAAATAATCCAACACGCTCTCATCTTTCGCGCGCAAATCCTTTACATAGCAGACTTCGGCCACAGGCTTTTTTTAAACAATATGGGTAGGGAAGGAATAATAGACCATATCATGATCGGAAATTTCATGCTCAGTTGAAACATGGTATTCACAAATAGATCGTTAAGGCTGCGAACTGGGCAAGTTGGTACTGATTCATATTTTAACAGCGCAGTAAAACAACGGGACACAACGAATAATGAACACCACAAGCGCTGACTCACAACTAGATTTTTGTTCACAGCAAAGGTCTCTTAAATACTAGGAACAACAAACAAACGAGAGGGAAAGGAAAAGAAAAAAAAACACAAAAGCTAATCATCATGCCCACGATGATGACAATCGGCACGAGCGCAAAGCTACACCTCTTGGCCGGATAAGTACATCACCTCATTATCATTTAGTGTGACAGAAGGAAAAGACAGATGACATGTGCATTTCTGCTCACGACAATGAAATGGAATTTGCTGCTAGATGTGGTGTGTCCCTTGAGAGCTTCTTAGAGATTCTGTCTTTTTACCTCCGTTTGACTGTCATTGAATGGAAAGAGAAATCGTTTGTGCAGAATGATGGAGTGTGCATAGGATCTAAAGTAGCACCTGTCTTAGCCAATATGCTTCTTGCCAGGGTAGGCAGATCCATGGAGAGTAGATGTGACGGGTTAGTTCTGAGAATCGTTCGGTATGTCGATGATTATATTGTTTTTGTTGAGAAGGGGAACATTACACGTAGGGCGCTAGATGTACTGAAGGTTTTCAAAGATTGCGCTCTGGGCCTAACTTTCACGACTGAACTTCCTAAAGAAGATGTACTTCAATTTCTGGATTTAAGACTGTTGTTGGAAGAGCGTCATGTGTGTTGGGAATACTCCCCTCGCTCTACCAAGTCTTTCCCAAATTACCAATCAGGATATACAAAATTGGTAAAAAATGGCATTGTTTTTTCTAGCCTGAAATCTGCCATGAACGAGTCATGTCTTGAAAGAATCAACAAAAGCATTTTGCGTCAAGTTGGCCGATTAAAATCTAGCGACTGCCCCTCTCGTTATTTCCAGGGAATGCGGTAAACTGCTAAGATGGATCAAGAGAGGGGATAAACCAAAACAAGAAAAAAAAAGAAGTTTGTGGTGGTGCTTTACACACATGGTTTAGGGCATGATTTAAAGAATGTGGTGGCTAGATACGATGTGGACGTGGTTTTTTCAGCGCCAAGGAAACTTAGAGGTGTGTGCAGGCAGGTGGAAGCGAAGGCAAAAGCAACAGCCGCTAAGGAAAAGAGTGGAGGCTGTCAGAAGAACCATAAGAGCCCTTTTGTGCCTTGTAATGTCGATGTTGTGTACAGGATACCGTGCACTTGCGGGGTGACTTATATTGGCCAGACTGGACGTTGTGTCAAGGCTCGTATAAGGGAGCACCATTATCCCGAGATAATAGGTCATCTTGTAACCTTGCCCATCACTGGAGAGAAGGTACATGCACCCCTATGTTTTCTAACACCGTCATCTTAGGTAAACATAATGACAGCCTAACGCGTGAGATATTAGAGGCTTTTCACATCCGCTTGGAATCAGACAGTTGTATTAGTGACCCTTCTGTCACACTAACTGATAAAGAGATGATGTACTAATCCGGCCAAGAGGTGTAGCTTTACTCTCTTGCCGATTGTCACCGTTGTGGGCATGATGATTAGCTTTTGTTTTCTTTTGTTTTCCCTCTCTGTTTGTGTTCCTAGTATTTAAGAGACTTTTGCCGTGAATAAAAATCTATTTGCGAGTCAGCGCTTGTGGTGTTCATTCTTCGTTGTGTCGCGTTGTTTTATTGCGCTGTTGAAATATGAAGCACTAATAGATTGGCTTACAAAGACAATGTCAATTATGTACATAATTGTACATGTACATGTACATGTGCTTGATGCCTCACTACTTGCTGCAAGTCATGTGTCAACATAATATTAAATATGTGCTCTTCGTGGGCAGCATGATCGGGATTGAGAAAGGCTTGTCCCAGTTAATTGATGGGAGGTTTAAATCACCAATTAATAAGATTCTAGCATGATGAAAATCATTCATGAAATCGGAGAGTTCACGCAGAAACTGCGCAGGGGAATTGGGGGCTCTGTAGACTACAATTACTAGAAAGGATCATCCCCAACAAGAAATTTTTAACGCGAGGCTTTCATGGTTTTCAATTTAAATTAGGAAAGAAGTATCGATGCCATGTTTTACGAGTACGGCAACACCGCCTCCTCTGGTAGATCTGTCCTGATGGAACACCCGGTAAAGGCGAGGGAAAACATCTTCATCAATTCCTTCGTGCAACCAAGTCTCTGTGATTACAACAATTTGTGGCTGATACCCTAGAATTATGGATTCAAGAAGATCGCTTTTATTTGCCACGCTGCGCGCATTTATGTTTAGAAGCCTGAGTTCCTTGATAAGCGGTGATGCGAGTCACTTTTTACTCTGCTCATTTCGCATCTTGATTCTGCAATTGTTGGCCTCACCCCACGCGAAAATCTGCCCGTCCATTTTTAGTTTATCGTGCACCAGAATGGGCTTCTTGCCTTGATCCCTATCGATTTTCGTACTATCCCATGCGAGCTTTCTTATTCTGAGGGTGTCACGTGAATGGTCATTTTGTACAGAATATTTGGTTCCTTTAAGCTTGTGGACATTCCGCATTACTTCTTGTTTTTCATTAAAGTCCTGGAATAACAATATGACTGGTCGCTTCTTCCCAGCTCTGCCAATACGGTGGATTCCGACGACTGAGTTGCATGTCCCACCAAGCTTCTCTTTAAAAACCTCAGAAATGACTTTCTTTTTAAGGACAGGTTCTTTTTCATCGCTATCTCCTTGTACCCGAAACACAACTAAGTTGGAACGCCTACTTCTGTCCTCCAAGTCGATAACTTTTTCGCGTAGGAAGGTTACTGTTCTTTCCAGGTTTTCTACGCGGGTTGATTGGTCTTTATAGATTGAGCTGTTGGGTGAATTCACACAATATTTTTGCCACCTTCGCGTTATGCGTCCTTAATGCTGCCTTTTCGTCTGTCCAAAAATCAGTTGCTCCACCATCTCTTGCGTGCTCATACTGTCAGAGTCTGTCTCGGGGCCAGGATTCAGTTCGACGTCGCCACACAACATCAACTCGCACATCAGATATACATCACATGCGATACGAATGCACTGCTGGGGGCAAGGCAGAACCAGGATACCACGACAATCACTTTTAAATGTACAATAATAGGCACCAGCCAGGGTTAGACAGAATAAGGGTGCGTAAGGCCACATGCCGCTGCCTGGTCTGCCGAGCCCACTGAAGTGAAATTCTTGCGGCCGGCTATTTAAAGTGATGTCCGGTGAGGTCATATGCTGATGCGACGGCGCTGTAGGCGCGACGCACGCAGCCAGATTCATGACGTCATCGGGCTCTTGATGAAGGTTGCGCTGATAGTCCGCTCCGGCATGACCAAGCAGAAAAACCTGGGTTAGACAGAAGAAGGGTGTGTAAGGCCACGTGCCGCAGCCTGGTCTGCCGAACGCACTCATCGCATCTTAAGGCATCGTTCACTAATATACGTAGCATTCGCCCCAAGCGCTCTGCACTGTTCTCTTACTTAGAAAATAACGGTAGTGATACCTTATTATCAACAAAAACTTGGTTGAACTGAGACGCCGCTGATCATGAGGTTCTATTTGACACTGACGATTACACAATCCAACGAAAAGATCGGAGCAGCAGAAGGGGTGGTGGCGTTCTAATCGCAATTAAAAAAGACCACACATTTTCCTGTTGAGATTCCCTCCCCCTTGGAGACCATGTGGGTCTGTATTCCTTCAAAAACCCAAAAGTGTATCCTTGGGATATGTTACAAAGCGCCAGATTCTACAAGCTCGTTCATTTCAGACCACGGAGCAAGACTATTTAGGAGGTGAAACTCCCGTCAGCGCGAGCGAGAGCAGGCGACCAGATAAGGTCACAACTGCATGCGCCGACGGGCCCGTATGCAGTGGCGGCGCCATGCGGCGCGTCGTAGAAGCCGCAGCGAAAAAAAAAATGCAGCGGCCGGGCAGGCGACACAGGTGTTTGCTTCAGCAGGCACGCCGTGACGTTGCATTTCTGCGCCCTTAAGTCAAACAGCAACAGTTCTTGTCGGTGTCTGTGCTCAAATGGTTGAAGCGTAGCACCAGTTGCTCTTCGGGCTACCAGCGGTAAAGAAGCGCGCGAGAGTGCCCTCAATAGAAGCCAGGCGCGCGCGGCCTAACGGGAGCAACACGCTCGACCGGTTGCCTTGATAACCGAAACGGCGGTAGTTTCTTTCCAGGCCGCCAGGCACCGCCAGCATGAGAGTGGCTCCGCGGGCTTGTTACTATTTCTGGTCGCCGCAAACAGCGGAGTTTCCACTCCTAAATAGTCTTCCTCTGTGTTTCAGACTTAACCAATAACCTTAGTGCAATTAAAGCAAAATTTTCTGCAGGTTGCATCTTCCTTCTGGGCGATTTTAACTATCCTGATATTGATTGCAATAGCCTAACGTCTAGTTCTAGCAACTGTAATGAATTCGTCAATCTCACTCTAGATTTCTCCTTTTTCCAGATAGTTAATCAACCTACCCGCGGCGATCACGTCTTAGACTTGATCCTAACGACTGCTCCTGTGTATGCCAGCTGAGTGTCTTTCCATAAAGGATTTAGTGATCATCTCCTTATTGAGTTCACAATTGCTATGCCTATTTGCCAGCGTATCGCACTGCCTAAATACATCTTAGAATATAAGACGAGTATATGATGCCATCAAGAGCAGTCTGGAAGACTTTTTCTGCACATATCTTCCAACTTTTTCTTACAGGTTGGTTAACGAAAACTGGACTTTGTTCATGGAAAAATTAATCAAGCTAGTTCATTCTGACGTACCGCGTATTCCCTTTTGTGCTAATATATCAAAACCCTGGTACCACAGGGCATTGCGCACACTAAATCGCAAAAAAATAAACGTTTATTTAGGAAAGTAAAACGATTAGGAACACCACAATCATGGCTTGCCCATAAAGCACTGACCAAAAATACTGCCATGCTTTACGCAAAGCCAACCGTACGTTCTTTTCACGTGATTTTCAATCTCTGGCCAAGAATAACCCTTGAAAATTCTGGAAAACTATCATCCAAAATTCCAGATGCTCAAATTTCAATGCAAGACGGCACTGGGGCACCGATAATTAAAGAAGAGTACCTGCTTGTTTCTTACATTTTTTTCACCTCTGTCTTTACTCTGGAAGATTATTCTAGTATCCAACAGATAACCGAGCTTGACTATGAGTACATAGAACCTATAACCGTAACTGCTGATGGAATTTCATCTCTAATCGACAATCTCAAGTTATCAACTTGCTGTCGCCTCGATGGCATCAATTCTAAAATTCGTAAGAATACGTTCAATAATTCTAGTGTTATCCTTGCTGGCTTATTCGAACAATCATTGTCTACTGGGGAAATACCGGATGATTGAAAAATCGCTGAAGTGGTTCCAATTTTTGAAGCTGGTGATAGAAATAATGTCAGTAACTACCGCCCCATATCTTAACCATATCGCATGCAAACTTCTGGAACACATCACCGCGTCATGCATCGCGCGCTGCCTGAACACAATAGCCATCTTTCCATACCAACATGGATTTAGGAAAGGGTTTTCGTGTGATACGCAGCTAATCGAATTAACGAACTCTTTTCTAATATGGACGTAGGTTTTCAGATTGACTGCATGTTCCTTAACTACTCTAAGGCATTTGATCGCGTTTCACACCCCCGCCTAATAGCTCAACTGTCATCGCTGCACTTACATTCTTTAGTTATCTCATGGGTGCGTAATTTTTTCTCATTTCACAAGCAGTTGATCGTCGTTGACGAATACTCATCCGCTCTAACTGATGTATCCTCCGGTGTTCCCTAAGGCAGCGTCTTGGGTCCATTACTGTTTTTAATCCACATCAATGATCTGCCATCCAGCATTACTTCAATCATTCGACTTTTCGCAGACGACTGCATAATATACCGGAAAATTCGCTCAAGCTCTGATAACCTCGAATTCCAGAAAGACTTGGATCATATCACTAACTGGTGCACATCGTGGAAAATGATGCTGAATGCTGATAAGTACAATACTGTGACGCGAAAAGGCGCCTTCAGCTTTTACATACTCACTCAGCTTAAACCTCTTGCCCACGCAATCTGTTTAAAATCTGTGATTAGTCTGTTGCATTTCTGTTCTGTATTTTAATAGTGTTCACTTCTGAATATGCTGTCCCTCTCTGCCTTTTTTTTCTCTTCTCTTCCTCCCACTCCTGCAATAGCCCCATCGGGGCTGCAGTATATGTAAAAAAAAAAGTACCTTGGCGTACACGTGGCTTTCAATCTTCGCTGAAAGACCCACATACATAATATCGCTGCCAAAGCATCCCGTACTCTCGGCTACCTGAAACGCAATCTTCGAGATGCCCCAATAACTCTTGGATAACTAGCTCATCAGACATTTGTTCGTCCCCAACCGGAGTTGGCCTCATCCGTCTGGTGACCGCGTCAAGCCTATTTAATACAATCGCTCGAACACATTCAGAACCGCGCGGCATGTTTCATAGCCCGGATATGTGACCGATAAAGTAGTGTCACTGACCTCAAATTATCCCTATCACTCCCAACACTATAGGAACGTAGGAAGGTCGCTTTGCTTTGTCTTTTTCATGAAATAATCCATAGCCAGCATCCTATACCCTCCCCCTTGCCGAACCACATCGCACATCCCGTCGTCCTTAAAATTACCAGTTTTAGGTTTTAGGCGCATATTCGGTCGAAACACGGCTTTAAATTCATCACCACTGCCGCGTGCCGTAAGCTGCTGGAATGATCTTCCTGATCGCATTGCTATCATTCATGACCGCGCAGCCTTCAAAGAGCAAGTACTGCTGTGGTTTTCTTAGTTGCTTCATACGCTGTCTTATACTCTGTTAATCAACTTTTAGTCACATTTGTTAGTTGTCACCTGTAGTATAATGATGCTTGATTTGCTGTTGTGTCCTTCGCTTCCTGTACATGCCCCCCTCACACAATATACTTGGAGCCTGTGAGTATCTTGAATGAATAAAAAGAGCATGGTCATCTATTAAACACACAAAATGAAAATGACGCTCGCTAACACTGGTAAAAAAACAGCACCCGGCCCTGATGAAATATATTACGAAATGCTGGCACACCTTTCCGAATCTTCAGTAGAAGCACTTAAAATTCTTCAACAAGATATGGAAACTCGGAAAAATACCAGAGGCTTCGAAAAAAGCACTTATTTGTCCCATTCCTCAAGCCTGAAAAGCCACCAACCTCTATTGGTAGCTACAGACCAACAGCACTCAAAAGTTGCCTTGCCAAATCTTTCGAAAGTGTATTGAGTATAAGGTTAATGTTTTTCATCGAATCCCATCAAGTTCTTGATATCCACCATTGTGGATTTAGCAAAGGATGTTCAGCTGACCCTCTCGTCCTCCTTGAAAACACAGTACGAGAAGCATTCGTAGACAAGCAACGGTGGCAGCATTTTTTTATATGTAAAAGGCTTACGACACTACCTGGAGGCTTGGGATTCTCTGCGACCTAGCAGAATTAGGTATCCGTGGAAGGATGCTGAAATGCTTGAAAGACAACCTGTCTGATCGTTCATTTCAGGCAAGCATGTGTTCAACACTTTCCAAAAAATTCGGTCAAGGGAATGCGATACCGCAGGGGTGTATATTAAGTACTACGCTGTTTGGTGCAAAAATGAATTCCATTGCTAAAATAATTCCCAAATCAGTGGTGTACACAGTATATGTCGGTGACCTTCAAATTGCATGCGCATCATCCAGCTTATCAACGTGTGAGAGGCAACACACATTAAACAGACTAGCAACGTGAGCAGACTGAAATGGGTTTAAGTTCTCCCCACAAAAAACAGTAGCAGTTCTTTTCTCGCTCAAAAGAGGCTTGCAGAACGACCCCGCCTTAAACCTAAATAAAACCATGCTACCGATAAAACTAGAACATAAATTGTTAGGCATAACATTCGATAAAAAACTCAAATTCCTGCCCCACATAAACACACTGAAAAAGAAAGCCTCACAATTTCTAAACATACCCAAAGTGCTCTCAAGGAAGCGTTGGGGGCCTGGTAGAACGTGTCTTCTGCACTTCTATTGCTCTTTGGTACGTTCTTCCTTTGATTGTGGGTGCACTGTGTACAGGTTCAGCGAGACCGTCATACCTAAAAAAAAAAGCTGGATCCAGTACACAACTCAGGTCTCCGCCTGTCGTGTGGCGCATACAGGACATCTTACACAGTCAGCCTTTATGCGGAAACAAATGAACCCTCACTTGAAATCATAAGCACGGCTTTAACTTGTGCATCTGTCTTTAAAGCGCTCTACCAAAAAACATCTGCTTTCCAGTCGCAACGAAATGGCCTTCTAGAGAACATTCACCAACAATCCTCAAGCTACCTGATCACTGTTAATGCGATTTTAAGAGATATGCCAGAATCTCAAATAGAGGACACATTACCTGACATCCCAAAGACGAAATCCACTACCTCCATGGTACAATTTTCCTCAAATCTGCGATCTCACTCTTACAGTTCCACCAAAAGAGACTTCGCAACAGTATATCATAGAAGAATGTCCTGCACTTGAGGAAAAATACGACGACTTCACACATTTTTATACTGACGGTTCGGAAACGGATGGTTACGTTGTCAGCGCAGTGGTACGAGGGAACTGGGAGGAATCAGTGTGCATCCATTTTCACTGTTGAACGTTACGCCATTTGTGTAGCTGTAGAAAAAATAGTAAACGAGAACCTCACGAAGGGGGAGTATTATTTACACAGACTCCCTAAGCATACTGACAGCTCTCCACTCCAGAAATGCAATCACTCTGCTACTTGGTGACGTCATACACAACGCAGTAACACAGTAACAGCTCAGGGACACAACATAAAGCTCTGCTATGCCCCGAGTCATGTCGGAATAAAGGGCAACAAGTGAGCAGATTTGTGCACTGCTCAAGCTCGTGGCAAGGAAATTAAGCGAATATGTCCTTTAAAGATTGCAAGAACTTAGTACAACGTAAATTAAGAAAAAAAAGTGTAGTCGTCTTGGAACAACGAAGTAAATAACAAACTACACTTCGTAAAGCCAGTTTTGGATGTATGGAAGTCATGTGTGCACCAGGAACGTTTCAAGGAAGCGATTCTCTGCCGTCTCCGAATAGGCCACACACAACTTACGGACAGCTTCCTGCTTACAAAACAAGACGAATCTGTTTGCCAAAAATGCGGAGATGACCTTACGGTTAACCACATTTTATTCTCTTGTGCGCAACTGGAAAAACTACGAAAAAAGTACTTTATTCAATTTTACAGCGAATACATTCCTTTACATCTAACACTACTTTTAGGAGATAATGCGATTGTTGACATCTCTTGCATTTTTGACTTTTTAAGGGACACAGGATTTCTCAACAAACTCCAAAATCTGACCAACTGCTTCGCTAGTTATTTGGTAGACCTCAGCCACTTTATCAGCCCTGAGAAGAAGGCTGAGGTCTTTATTTGGTTCTTTGGGAGCCTCGAGATCCCTGCCCAGCCAGGGATAGCTGCTCAGGTTACCGAACACTCGTTAAAGCTATCACTTGTAGCCATTTTGTAAAATTTCTTTTTTGTGTGCTTACTAGGTAGTACTAACGTTGTGGGCAGGGGAGAGCAGCTACGATGGCGGGTGGATGGATGGATAAGGCTGAACCCTTTATATCGGGTGGTGATTCAAGCCACCTAGTCATGACTTATGAAATTTTACTCCTGTCTTGATTTTAGCCACCAATCAGCTAACCTTCGCTTGGTAACTTCTACCCGCTTAAAATCTACTTTCCCTTCACTGTCCTTAAACCCCAATGCCTTGGATAAATCAGCCCCGCTGCTTTCCACTGTAGGGTGAAGCCCTTTACAGAAAAGTATCAAGTGTTCAGCTGTTTCCTCCTCTCCGCACGCAACGCACAACGTGTCTATCTCGTGTTACCTGACTCTACATGTCTTAGTCCGTAGAACTCCCGTCCTGGCCTCAAACAGCACAGAGCTTCCCCTAAAATTATCACAGATATTTTCTTTGTCAATTTCCTGCTTAAAGATCCTGTATGTTCCCAGTGCCGATTTCCGCAGCATCCCCGTTTTCTGTTTCTTTAACCTTTTTTTTAACAGATAATTGCTGATTTGCCCCCTTATTGCTGTCCAGATATTTGCTTGTCAATTTTCTAGTTCGCTTTCTCCATTTCGTGTCAGCATTCTTTATATACAGGTATCTGAAAACTTTACTAGCCCACTGCTTTTCCTCCATCTTTCTCAATCGTTCCTCAAATGCTATCTTACTGCTAGCCTCTCTTCTCTCGAAAGACGCCCATCCCATATCCCCCTGTACCCCCTGATTTGGTGTATTGCCATGTGCTCCCAAAGCTAACCTCCCTACTCCCCGTTGTTTAATTTCTAGCCTTGCTTGAACATCAGGCCTCATGCACAAGACCGCATTGCCGAAAGTCAGACTAGGGACCATCACCCCTTTCCAGATCCCTTTTACCACCTCATACCTATTGTAATTCCACAGTGCCCTATTTTTCATGACAGCTGCATTCCTACTAGCTTTATTCATCACATATTTTTCATGCCCTGTCAGATACTCATCCCCGTTATTTATCCACACTCCAAGATACGTGTACTCATACACTACTTCTAGCATGAACTCCTGCATATGCTCGCCACCCTCATCATTAAATATCAAGACCGCTGATTTTTCCTTATTAAACGTGAAACCTAATCTATCTCCCTCTGTACCACATATGACTATCAACTTCTTAAAATCTTCCTTGTTGTCAACTATTAGCACTGTATCATCCGCGTGCATTAGTACCGGCAATGACTGTTTAATCTTTCTCCTTGCTTGAAACAAGAAAGGTTGAAGCCTAGTCCGCCCCTCTCTAGCTTGGTCTCCAACCCTTGCAAGTACAACATGAAGAACAAAGGAGACAGAGGACACCCTTGCCTAAGCTCCCGCTGTATGTCTACAGGCCCTGATACATTCTTCCCCCATTTTATAAGCACTCTTACCTTTATATATATCTTAAAAGATTAATTGCTCCACCTTTCGCATCCAATGTGCCCAGTATGTCCCACAGATACTCTTGAATAACGTTGTCGTAGGCTCCCTTAATGTCCAGAAATGCTAGCCATAGGGGCCTGTGTTCCTTTTCAGCAATCTCTATAACTGTGCCAGTGAAAACAGATTGTCCTCCAACCTCCTTTGTTTCCGGAACCCATTCTTTAGCTCCCCTAGCACCCCCTCGTTCTCCACCCAAGCCTGCAATCTATCCTTTATAATCTCCATCACCACCCTGTAAACCACAGATGTCACTGTTATGAGACGGTAGTTACTTACGTCAGCTTTGTCCCCCTTTCCCTTATATGTCATGTTCATTCTACTTAATCGCCATTCATCGGGGGCTTTCCCACCCACTATCATTTTATTCACTACCTGTAATAATTTTTGCTTGGATTTTGGTCCTAGCTTCTTTATTAACAATGCGGAAAGCTGGGCTAGTTGCTATGTCATCATTAATTAAAAGACTAGCGCATAAAACTGGGACGCAGACAGAGAAGGAGACAGGACAGGAAATTTTATTATTAACATAATCGGAATATCGTCTGGTCCTTTCGACATTAACATAATCGGAATACCGTCAGGTCCTTTCGACGTGCTACTAGAAACCTTCTTCTCTGCCCTTTTTCACTCTCTTTGCTCAAGCGAAGCAATTGTAGTAACCGGTCTATCCTCCTTCGATAAATTATGTGCAACATTTCTTTGTTTAAATTTTTCTGGGCTGGGTCTGAAGAGCACGTTCGCAAAATTCTTTCTGACACATTAGCCCTATCGTTCCCTGATGAGGTTATTCCCCAGGCTCACAGACTGGGCTCGTAAAGACTGGAGTTTTGCGGACTAAGACGTATAGAGTCAGGTACCAGGAGATAGACACTTTGTGCATTGCGTGCGCAGATGAGGAGGAAACGGCTGAACACTTGATACTTTTCTGTAAAGGGCTTCACCCTACAGTGGAAAGCAGCGGGGCTGACTTACCCAAGGCATTGGGGTTTAAGGATAGTGAAGGGAAAGTAGATTTTAAGCGGGTAGAAGTAACCAAGCGAATGTTATATGATTGGTGGCTAAAAGCAAGACAGGAGTAAAATTTCACAAGACATGGCTAGGTGGCTTGAGCCACCGCCCGATCTAAAGGGTTCAGCCGTATCCATCCATCCATCCATCCATCCATCCATCCATCCATCCATCCATCCATCCATCCATCCATCCATCCATCCACCCATCCATCCATCCATCCATCCATCCATCCATCCATCCATCCATCCATCCATCCATCCATCCATGGTCTGACGTCACGCCAGCTGTGGAGAAACGGGGCTCAACTCGCGCGGTCGCCGCGCGGCCGCGACCACCAAGGCTAACTCCCGCTCCTCCCGCTAGGGGGCGATTGTCGTCGCGGCATTGTATAAAAGAGCCCCGCTCCTCACGCCGAGGCATAGAGCGAGATGCCGCCTACAGACAGGGAAGCGTAAGCTTCAGCGAGCCACCGAGACTGATGAAGAACGAGAAGAACGACTCGCCAAGCGTCGTGCCCAGTATGCAGCTCGACGACAACGTTCCTCTGCGGAAACAACAGGCTATACCCTTTCACAAATCTATTATGCTTCGCATCCTAGGCTTAACCTTAGCTAAGCCAGGGCATTTTTTTCCACAAACCACGAATGGACCTTTCCACTGCATCAGGAGTTTATTGTGGCGACTCGGCAGAAGAATGAGGGCACGATCTCCAACCCTTTACTGCCGCTCCTTGCTGTTCCTGTCGTAGTATTTCTTCTGAGACTGTTGGGCACGCAACAAATTTTGATGTGCCGCTCTCACAGTTTGCTCGAGACGTTCTCTTGGGTCGAGAACGTAACCATACGTTCTTCTCCAAGCTCTTCTCTTGTCCAGAGTTCTCTCAGGACTATGAGCGGTCTTCGCACATGTCATCAAAATATCAACTAAAATGGAGGAAAACCTCGACTCGTCTGCGGTACCCCTCTGTATGCCAACAGAAGCGGAGCGATATAATGATCCCATGTTTTGGGCTGCTCCTGACAGCTTCCGCAGCATCTGCTTGAGTGTGCCGGTAAATTTCTCCACCATTCCATTGCACATTTGATGGTAAGGGGTCGTGCTTAGAAGTTTCACTGCCAAGAGATCATTGAGCTCTTTCATCATTTCGGAAGTGAAACAGGAGCCCTGGTCACAAAGGGTCTCTCTCGGAAAGCCTATTCGCGAAAACATCTCCACCAAACCCTCTGCCGCGGCCGCTGAAGCTATCTTGGGCAGAGCTACGGTGTCGGGATACCGCGTGGCAAAATCGACGAGAGTGAGAATATATCTATTCCCTTTCACCCATGTGGGAGACAGCGGGTCGACAATATCGACAGCGACCCGATGAAATGGAGTGTCGATAAGAGGTATGCGTCCCAACGGAGCCCTTCCTACTTTGCCTTTTGGGCATGTCCTTTGGCAAGTGTCGCACGACCTGACATACCTCTTAATCTCCTCCTGCACTTCCGGCCAGTAGAATTCCTCCAGAACTCGATCTGTAGTCTTCTTAATGCCCTGATGGCCCGCAAACGGGCTATCGTGGGCAAGCCTTAACACCTGTGATCGGCAAGGCTTGGAAAGTACTACCTGTCGAACCTCTCTGCCAGAGGCAAAATGATGGAGGCGGTACAGCAACCCCTTTTCGACAGAGTACGAGTGCGAAGTGCTGTGCTTGCCATGGAACACCTTTTCTACTTTCACCCAACACGCCTTCAATGAGTCATCGTCTCTTTGCTCTGTTTCTAGCATTTCTTTGGTGAACCTCATGAGACCAACGTTTAAAGCGGTAGTTTCCCTCCTTCGTCCGGAAACTTCCTTTTCAGCCAAGACCCCATTTGGGCCCTCGCCCTCATCATTTTCACTGGGAACCTCGTCAATGACTATGTCAGGACATAATTTAGCAACGCCCTTCAATTTCTCTCAATTAATATCTGTATTTGACGGCTTACGGCCCTCTGGTATATTTACAATCATGACATCGTATAATGGTGTCTCCATGCACTTTACCCGGGCCGTGCCAGTGAAATAAGGGGAAGCGATATAGACTTCTGCCTCGGGAACTTCCAGACTACTGCCATCAACAAAGAACACCGTATATGTCGAGCCAGTGAGAGCTGAGTCAGGAACTAGGGCCCTCCGTACAACCACTGTATTGCTCTCCGTGTCCCGGAAAACACGTGCGGGTAGACCTCGGAGCTCTCCCTCTAGAACAGGCATGTGTTGTGCGTCTGCAGGCCTTTCCCAGACAACTCCGACCACCACCTTATCATCAGGTGATTCAAGCCTACCTGCTGTTGTGGACACCGTTTCAGGCGCAGCACTTTCTGGCTGAACACAACAGGACGATTGCTTCTGGTTTTCATGCTTCCTGGTGCAGGAACTAACATCATGCCCTGTTTTTCGACAATAAACGCAATAAAGCTGTTTTGGCTTAGAGTGCCAGTCAGCGGCCTCATGTCCAGATCGGTTACAAATGAGGCACCTTCCTGACTGTCTCTTTGATGGTACGTCATTCTCTTTCGGAATGCCCACCTCGAACGATTCTTTGAACAAAGACTGATTTCTTTGCCGCTGGGCCTCTAGAAAGTTATGTGCTGCCTCAGCCATTTTGTACAGCGTCTTGCACTCTCTTTCTCGAAGGAAAATCGCCAGGCGACTATGAAAGTTCCTCATGAACTGTTCGGCCACCACCAAGTCACGTAAATCATCGTACGTTGTGGCCGTTCCCGACATCTCAACCCATCGATCGAAAAGACTGAGCAGGCGTGCTGCGTATTGCTTTCCTGTTTCTTTATCAAGCGGCTTATTTTCACGAAACCTTTCGCGATAACCCTCTGTCGTAAACCGAAAATGCTGGAGCAGGGCTAGTTTCGCCTTATCATAATCCATTGAATCCGCTGGGGACAGTCGACCGAACACACGGAGAGCTTCCCCGGTCAAATACATACTGAGTTCTATAGCCAATTTCTCCTTATGCCAACTGTACCCTTCTGCGGGGGGGGGGGGGGGGGGGGGGGAATCCGACTGTGCGGCCTGCTCGTGCCCCCCCCCCCCCTGCCACCGGATACGGGCCGGTGTAGTTTCGGCTACTAGGCTTTGTTCCGGTGCAACGCCAGCGGTGGGGATGGGCTGGCCGGGGCCCGTCCTCTGGGGATGCAAAACCCCATGGGAGTGGCAGCGACTCCCAAGCGACTGAGTGGGCCAGTCGCGCACGTGAGGCCCGATGCCTGTGCGGAGGAAGGCCTGGTTTCATAATCAGGTTGGACTCACGGAATTGGGCTCGAAAAGTGCTCGAAAATCAAAAGGCCTCTGCACGCGGGGGCGTGCGTGGCTACCGGCTGGCGCGTCGGTTTCTGGTCACGGAGAGGCCAGGTCCGCGCGGGGGTTTCCAGCAGAAGGGCTCCTTTGGAGCGATGTCCTCGGGGAAGCAGCCAGGGATGACTGACCGCGGGGCCGTGAGGCTAGAGCGCGGGACGCCTAGGTACGAGGGACCTTAGTACGACCGATGCGAAAACCGTCGATGTTGTGGAGTAGCGGTGGAGTAGGCCCGGGTTATCTCACCCACGGCCAGGTTCTTGGCTAGTGGCCCGGTCAGCCCGGCCCTGAACACTACCTCCTCAGTAGGTGCGGAGCAAGCTAGGGGAGGAAATAAGTGCAAGGTTGGTTGGTTGGAAGCACAGGTGGGTCCCCGGGAGTCTAATTCCATTGGCTGGATCACCACACATACTTCCGGAGTCTGAAAAACCGCGAAAAACACTTGACGGTTAGTAGCTGGGCAGCGATTCGCAAGTCCGAACCGGACCCCTAAAAATCGTGGAGGAGCCCGAGGCAGCTGCCCCGGGTTAGGATTTCCTGTCTTCGAGTAGGAGCTATTGCGTCGTTCATCCCGTGAGTGGAGCCGCACCATTGGTCAACATCGACGCCCTCCCTGTCCTGGCCAGACAGGAGTCGAGCAATGATAAAATGAGTGTCTCGCTGTCCCCATTCCCATCACATTACCCATAACCCTTCCCTCAGTCCCATTCCCACAACCTACGTCCCACCCCCTCCGCTACGTCCCAGGGGAGATCAGGGGAGTCTCCCCGGGCCCGCTCCCCCGGCTGTGGGTCGTTTAGTAGCATTACCCCCCTCATTTTTTTATTTTCTCACCTACGGGTGGCAAAAACACAACATTGCCTTCGGGCCTTTTCATTTATATCACATTGGGTTAAGCCTGTTATACTTAGTGGCACAGGCAGGGGCCTATTGGTTTACATTTCTTTTCTGGTTGCCCCACCATACTTTTTGTACCCTTCTGCGATACGCTCAAAACGCTTGAGGTATGCATCAAAGTCATCCCTGCGATCGTCGAAAGGCGGGATCAATTTGTGTGGGCTAACCGCTGTTGAGGGCCCCGTTGCGGGTTCTCGATTACCCCCACCAGCTTTCAGCGGCCCGACCACCCCCAAAGTTATGTACTTCAAGAGCGCGGAGTTTCGTTGCCATCTGTACCGCCCAGCACGACCATTCTGCTATGTGTGCATGCAGCCGGGTCATCGCTCCGATGTGTGCCTCACACCAGACCTGGCGGCCTGCAGGAAATGCGGGGCCGAAAATCCTCCTGACGGACATCAGTGCTTGCCGAAGTGTGCTCTGTGCGGAGGAACACACGAAACCGGAAGCAATGAGTGCCCCAATCGGTTCAAACCACTCAAGCAAAAGCCACCATCCATCCGATCCTCCACCCCACCCATCAAGGAACAACACCGGTCCAGGAAAGACAACCAGGCCCGAACTCGGACGCCGCGCTGGTTCAGCATGGACGACGAGTCATCCAGCCAAAGCTGCAGCAGTAGGAGCAGATCGAGATCCGCCTCCACCAACCGGTCAACCCCTCCTCCCCCTGCACCCAAGCAAAAAAAAGGAAATTAGCCGGCCACACCAGGGGCAAGCCAAGGCCACGGACAAAAAGGTGAGCTGGGCAGAGCTCGTTAAGAACTCTCCCACTGTTCCTTCAAACACACCCACTCCACCCAAATGCTCAGACTGCGCACAAATGGCACACACTATCGACAAACTACGATCCCAGGTAGCGGAGCTAGCCCGCAAGTGCACTTCTCTCACCACCCCCCACGTTCAACCTACCCCACCAACTGCGCCCCGGGACGTTGAGACTTCCCCCAAACCACTGCTACCACCAGTGGCGACACCCACTCCCACACCTCGCCAACCGACAACCACCCCCCTCCCCAACACATATGAAGAAATAGAGGGACGTCTCTTGAATAACATTATGAACAACATAAACCCCCTTCTAACAACATTCACCTCCCAGCTCTCAGCCCAAATCGCACAAATAGGCGCGCGCCTGGACGCACATGACGCCCAATTTTTTACCCTACAAGCACTGATAAACACCAAAGCCCCTAGCAGAAAACGTGTTACCAGCTCTGACAACCCTCGAGCAAAAACCTACCGGTCCGCGACCGCGACGGTCGCTATGAGTAGCGACAACGAATCTGTCAGGAGCTTTACCAGCCACCAGGATGGCTCCGCTCTCTAAATCAGGCACTCCTGACCGCCTAGAGATCTGGCAATGGAATTGCCGAAGTTTCAGGAGAAAACAAAGCCTCTTGAAACAATACATCAATGTCACCCTCATTCGACCCGATATAATCTGCCTGCAAGAGGTAGGAACCGACCCGGCGCCGACTCTCCCAGGATATTACACAGTCCACAACGCGAGCTCGCCAAAAGTTGCCACCCTTGTTTCTAAGGACATCACGGTGGTCGAACACTACTTTAGAGAATAGGAGATCAACTACAACATGATCGAGGTCATTCCCAACAAGAGGGGCCGCAAGAGCACCTTCGTTCTGAACGTGTATCACCCCCCGCGAGCAACCAAGGCCGATTTCTCTGACATACTTCAAGAGGCAGATCAGCTAGCTGTTTCGCATCAGCTTATCGCGCTCGGTGACTTTAACGCCCCCCACAGGGAATGGGGCTACAAAACGAACTCGCTTCGTGGTCTGAGCTTGGTACGAGCTCGGGATGCCCTGGGCCTGGAAATACTTACTGATCCTTTATACCCAACCCGCGAAGGAAACAGCGTCACGCGCGATTCATGCCCTGACCTTACAATCGTCAAGAACATCCATAACGCTACGTGGACAAATCTCGGAGAGAGCTTAGGTAGCGACCACTACATAGTAAGCACGTCTGTCACCTCCGCAAACATTCATCGCACCCTGGGAACAGCCAAAATCACGGACTAGACTAAATACCGTGCACAGCCCGTCCCGGAAGACCCCGTTCAATCAATCAGTGAATGGAGTGAACAGATTAGGAAAGCACACAAGGAGGCCACCACCGAAGTACAATGCACATCCGATAATCCGGCGGTCGATCGTCACCTTCTGAAGTTGTGGCAGACCCGACGGACTCTGGTTCGCAGATGGAAACGCCAACGCCTCAATCGTCCTTTGAGACACCGCATATCACAGATCACGGCAGAAGCACAAGAGTATGCACAACACCTCTCTCAACAGAATTGGCAGGAATTTTGCGAGTCACTACGCGGCACGCTGGGAACCTCCCGCACCTGGGCGATCCTCCGCAGCCTCGTCGATCTGCAAACATCGCGGTCTGCCACTAACCGTACACTCAAGAAAATCGCCCATCTGTAGCCCGGAGACGACGCGGCCCTCCTCACCGCCCTCAAAACCAAATACATCGGCGTCCCCCATCCTCCCAGCACAATCCCGTGCACGGGAGGCCCAAATGAGAGGTAGGACGCCCCCATAACCACTGCCGAGGTTTACGCCGCGGCTCGATCTGTCACACGCAACACGGCAGCTGGCGCGGACAAGATCACAAATGGGATGATTCGAAACCTGGGCAAGTCGCAGATCGAGGTCCTCACTACCTGCATAAATGACACCCTATGGGAGGCGGGAGAACTCCCTGCAGAGTGGAAACACTCCGAAATCGTGACTATCCCAAAACCAGGCAAACCACCAAGCCTGGAAGCATTACGACCCATCTCCCTCACCTCTTGCCTGGGCAAACTATACGAGCGCGTTATCCAGACCCGCCTCCAAAACTACATAGAGGACAACAACCTCTTTCCACCCACTATGATCGGCTTCAGGACAGGTCTTTCTACGCAAGACGCTTTCCTCCTTCTCAAGGAAGAAGTACTCAGTAACATCCCGAGAGGCGGCGAGCACCTAATTATGGCACTTGATCTGAAAGGCGATTTTGACAACGTTTCTCACGACGCCATCTTGAAAGAGCTCAACGCCCTCGATTGCGGACCTAAGACCTTCAACTACATCAAAAACTTTCTCAGCAACCGCACGGCCACGATTGGCATGGGAGATGTCCGCTCCGGCACAGAGCAGACACCCAACAAAGGCACTCCCCAAGGCTCTATCATCTCTCCTCTCCTCTTCAATATAGCTATGATCGGCATGGAAAAAGCACTCGAGGCTATTGAAGGCATCGGCTATACTATCTACGCTGATGATATTACCATCTGGTCCACCTGGGGTTCCCTTGCCGACAAAGAAAACACCCTACAAGAGGCAGTCAATTGCGTAGAAAGACAAGCAGCAAATTGCAGCCTCCGCTGCGCACCCGACAAATCCGAAATTATCCGCATTCAGGGCTATGCCTACAAATCTCCCGGCGACATCGAGGTTTACCTCGAAGGCACGAGAATAAAGGAAGTCCCTCTTATCCGCATCCTGGGTCTTTGGCTTCAGAGCGACAGGAGGGCCAACCACACGTTACAGCGTCTCCGGACAACTGCCCTCCAGATCTCCCGCATGATTCGGCGCATCACCCGCAACCGAAAAGGCATGAGAGAGGAGGATACAATTCGACTGATACAGGCTCTAGTTATGAGCCGCCTGTCATACAATCTCCCATTCCTACCACTTCTGGGGAATGAGCGAGACAAAGCAGATGCCATCATCCGTACCGCCTACAAACATGCGTTAGGCCTCCCGATGTACACGGCCAACTGCCACCTCGAGGACCTGGGACTGACCAACACAATAGAAGAAATTCGAGAAGCCGCCCTAGCATCGCAAAAGGAACGCCTCCTCACCACCAAAGCTGGACGCGCGATCTTGGAAAGAGTGGGTTCCCCGGCTGACATACGCGCCGTCCAGGACAACCGAGACCTACCCTCAACTCTGCGAACTCGCGTGTATGTAGCTCCACTCCCGAAGAACATGCACTCGGACTCACAAAAGGGACGACGAAAGGTGCGAGTGAACTATCTGCGCCGCACACATCGACAGGCACAAAATGCTGTATACGTCGACGCAGCCTGGTACCCCGATTCAACAAACGCGGTGGCGGTCGTCTTGGACACCAATTTCAAGGAAATCACCAGCGCCTCCCTACGAAACTACTCTCCCACAGTAGCAGAAACTGCTGCAATTTCCCTCGCAATCCAGCACGGCGATGCTACGGGAAATGAGTTAAAAGTTATTACCGACTCCCAGTCCGCGTGTCGCCTCTTCCTCTCTGGCAGGCTTCCACACTCCGTCGCTCCCATTCTGACTACCCCACAAGTTGAAAATTCCACATTTCAAGCACCAAATCACTTGGACTCCTGGGCACGAGGGGCTCGAAAGAAACGAGGCCGCGGACAGTCTAGCTCGAGGATATACTAACCGAGCGACTAACCTCCCCGACCGCACCCCTCTCCCCTCTACGTACGGCGAGCGCCTCCTCCTTCTCCGAACGCAAAGACAAGTCTATCCCCCACCACACCGTAAGCTAACGGCGGCAGAGGGGAGGGAATGGCGACAACTACAGACGAACACCTTTCCTAACCTACACAAGTACCACATCATCTTCCCCGACAGATATGACAGCATCTGTCCCTGGTGTGGCGGTATTCCAACAGCATATCATGTAACATGGGGCTGCTCCGGTCCCAAGCCCCCCGAACTAGACAAACATCACTCCGAGGAACAGTGGGAGTCTGCCCTGCTCAGTTCTGACTTGGCGACGCAGCGAAAGCTGATATCCCAAGCAAGAGCAACTGCGGTGGACATTGGGGTCCTGAAATAAGGACTCCACAAATCTGTATTTTCGCCTCTCTCTCCTACCTTTTTGCAATAAATGTTTTCTACTACTACTACCCCACCAGCTTCTGTGAGCCTTAATTGGAGCTGCAATTTACGCTCTTCAGCTTCTGCTAGCGACTTAGAATGCTCGCGTTCAGCCTCTGCTTGCGCCTTGGCGTGCTTCGGCAGCACGTGCTGCGCGAAACTTCTCTTGCCCAGCAGCCACCCACGTGCGCAGCTCGGCGTCTTTCAACTTCATGCGTTCGCCCAACTCGACCAAATCCTTTAGTGTCGCCATCGTTTCTTTGCGGACTCACGAAAGGAAAAAAAAAACACGGCTTCGTCCTGTAGCGCGGACGCCAACTGTCGCGAATTGGTAGCGCGTCCGCGACTTTCCGAAGGGGAAAGCTATCGCGTGCCGGTTCGAAGAGAACAAGAGAACAAAGATATAAAACAGAACAAAACGAAGCCGTATTTATAATGTAAAGGAAAATGGGTTAATAAGAAAGGGAAACACCAAGAAACGCGCACACACATACAACACGCGTACAACACTACAGATTAAAAGGAAGGAGTTCATCAGGTACTGAGTGTCCCATGTGAAGCGGGGATACCTGGCAGACAGGGCGAAAGCGGGTCGATGTAGTGCGACGCGTCGCTGGCGATGCGTCGAAGGAAGCGGTGGAAGGGAGCCAGGTGGTGGTAGGAGCGGAGAGGAATACAGGGAGACGCCGGTGGACTTACGTCAGCAGCCCGAAGAACTTGGCAGTAGCAGGAAAAACCGTAGCCAGGTCTCGTCTACTGCGTTACGAAACGCCGGAGGATTCAAGTAGGCTATCCAAGAGTGTCTTTTGGCAGCACGGACCCACAGTCCATCGGCTGCCATCTCCACACTTGCAAAGAACGCAGTAGGCTTACGTCGGTGATCCAAGGGAGGTCACGGCAGCACGGACCCAACGTCCGACGGCTGCCACCTCCACGCTTGAATGATATGATCTCCGCTGCGGTGTCTCCCTCCACACCTCGGTTTTCTGACACGTCAGCTCTCCGCTCCTCGTGCTCGCCACGCTCCCTGTCGCCGTCGCCTCGCACACACCCTTCGCTGGGCTGGCACGCGCAACGCTCCGCTGTCCGACGCACCACTGTCGACGCACCGGGTTCGAAAATCCACGATGATTTGGTGCGCACCCCTCCACCTCTAAAGCTTTTCAAGGTGATGAACGGAACTACACTACCCTCTTGAAAGCCTGGCACAGGGAAGAGCAACTCAACTGGATCATGCAGAGGGAGGGCATAAAATGACCCGTTCAATCTGCTGACGGCACGCTACAATCGATGGGCGAATGCAGTCAGTTGTAGGACGGCAGCGACTCGTTCGTTGTGGTTGAACACGGAGCATGCCATGATCCAGTATTGCCTAATCAATACAAACAATTGTCCTCATTGCCGACATGTACATAGGAGTGCTCTGCAACAGCGAAACGAGCGACAGTCACGAGGGATGCCTGCCGTATGCGCGCACCTAAACGCTGCTGTCTAGCAGACGACACGAGCGGGCGTCCACATTATGGAGGATTCGCCGCTGCGCCGCGAGGTGGCGACAGTCGCAGAGCCGTACTGAGGCGTTGCTGGCGCTATAGAGGCTTTTGTCAGCGATAAAGGCAGGGCTTGGGACTGTTCATGCCGCGGGTGAATTCGCTAGACGCATGGAAAAGCGCCTCAGGTGGAACCGAGAGGGCCACGTGCCCCGAATGATGGTTTGCGTTTGTCGGTCAGAACTTGTAACACAAGCGGAATCAAGATTCTGAAATTGTAGAAAACAGCCAGCTACAAATATCTAAATCGCAACCAGCTACCAAACTGTAACAGTTGCAAGCTCCCTATTAGAATTAGGTTAGGTAACGCGATTAACCTTTTTTTTTTCGTCTTAATGGGTAGTTCGCCCACCTTCAAACCTCGAAGAGCCTATACTTAAAAATTACTGACGAGGTTTTAGAATTCCATGATTTTAAAAGGGCCGAATGTGTGAAACTTAGAGATGTGTGAAACTTCTCTGCAGTGCACAGCGACCGGCAGAGACCCCGATAACGACGTCACGCACGACAGCGCTACGTTTACAGCGAAGAATCGGTCGTTTCGTGGCAGAAAACCAACGCCATCGAAGGTGAAGCTCACGAAGCATGCATTTAAAGGCAGCGGACAACTGAAATTTCCCCAACAATGACGTCACTACGTGTTTCCCCTCACTCATCCAGCGCAGTGACGAGAAGCCTGAACATCGTAGCGGTTTAAATCGACGATTAAGCCGCCATTTTAAATGCTAGTGCAAAAATACTTTGCATGCTCTATCAGATTCAAATTCTTGAATGAGCTCGAATTTTCGAAAAACCATTTCAGTTTCCCTTTAAATATTACTACTCGCGTAAGACCCGGTTCAAGAGCCTCCCAACGCATTTAGCAACTATCTACAGCGGCTAGGCTAAAACGCAAAAGCTGGTCAACGTCTTCCCAACTTTCTCTGCAGAGGTGTAAGCCGACGGCGCTTTCTGCCACCGTTGCTTCAAATTCTCGCATACAGTGGCGACAGGCTGTTGATGCAGCTTCCGTATCGTCGTTGTATTGAAGCCGATTTCACCCGCTATGCCTGCGGTCGTCGCGGCGCCCTTGACAAGTCTGGCTATGTTGCACGGTATGCATAGGCACCAGTCTTCTCAGCCAGCGCCTTTCCTCCTGCGCACACCGAAACGTGCACGGTTGCCATTCAGCTGGGATATCCGTTAATGCATGTCCTCTTGTAATTAAGTGATTGAATTGCTCTGCGCGACTGTACAGAAATAAGCTCTTTTCCGTGAAACCGCATCTCGCAAGCCAGAGAAACACGAACAGACGAAGCGAATGTGGTGCTCAATGTACAACAGCGAGTTGATCGAAAAAATTGAAAATGAAAGGGTGGAGGATAAACATGCGTGGTGCCGCCATAGTTTCTTTTTTACTCTCTTATCGCGTTCTGTTTTCATCGCCTGCGTATTACCCATCGCGTTTGACCTGTGTTTTGATGTATTTCAATCCACAATGTTTTTTCTCACACTGTATGCTTGGGTGTTTAAGAAAAGGGGACTGACAAGGCATCCGTCAGCCCTCTAGACAGACCGCTTTGTCTGTCTGAAAAAAAAAGCTTTCATTCATGCAGGTCTCCCAAGATCGTTATAAACAGCAGTAACTCTCTCTTGCAAACGCGCATTGAAAATGGCTGTTGTCTCCAAATGGCACTCCGGCCTGTCGAGCCCGTTTCTTCAGAAGTAAAAGCTTACTTCACCCGAAGTACTGATAAAAAAAGCTATTTAGCTCCTATTGTGAACACATTCTAATCATTTCCGCGAGAAAATGCGAATGGGAAAACGCGTAACCGCCACAGTGTGACGATCGTGGCACTGTGGCAAACCTTTTCATAAAGGTGCAAGCGCCGGAAATAAAATGCCATTCGATTGGCATTTCGGAATTTTCTTCAAGTCCGTTACAGTATTGCGAGAATATCCGCATCATCTTGTTCCCGCGTGAGGCCGCCCGAAAGCGGCGCTCGTTTGCCAGTGATGTGTGCGGGCACCCTTCAGTGGAGACGCATGCAACGCCGCCACGCTACCCAATACAGCAGTGCGCAACAGAGCCACTCCCGCTTGCCGAACGAGGCGGTGCTCACGCAGGTGGTGACGAACCCGCCGCCCGCCCCCTGGGCGAACCACTGCCGCCGCCGCCGCCGCCGCCGCTGCCGCCGCAGGCCGTCTGCTGCGGTGGATGCCTGTCTCTGCAACTGCTCTCGTGGTGCCAGCCGCTGGCCACCACAGCGCTGCCGCCCGCCGGTCTGCTGGCACCACAGGAACAGGTATGCACGACTTATGCTTCCTCCCTTCTTCGCACCAACAAGGTACGAATCAAGTCGGCCGCCTCTTCACCAGTGTCCCGCAAGCGTCTGCGCTAGTGTGAGGTCGAGAAGAATAAAAAGCGAAAAAGATGGACGCGAGTGCATACGTACAAGACTGCTGGTTCGGGGGCGCTGTACTGGTGGCCACACTTCGCCGAAAGCCGACCAAATTCGCCCTACTTCACCATATGCGGTGTTCGACCAAGCCCTCATGGAGCCCTGAAGGTACGAAGGTCATTGAAGAAAAATAAAAGAAAAAAATGACGTTTTGGCGCCGCTGAGGGTGCTTTGTTCACAATTACAGGAAAGCTAATGAGCCGTTCCCTATGTAGAAAAAAGGACCTTGATGTACACTACAGGGTTGCTAGATAGCTCCAGCAACAGGTAGCCAAACTGGCCTCCACAGTAGCCCAAATGTAGCCAAAAGAGAAAATTTTTGGTAGCCGAAAAGTAGCGAAAAGGCCTTGTTTTTTTGTAATGTAACTCCTTAGCCATGTAAATTATTTTCCGCAAGCATATCTACGTATTATTATTAGGAGTGGAGCAAAGCTGCCATGCAATCGAATTCTTGATTAGGCAAATGTGGTGTTTATCACATAGGTACTTATTCTTTTCAGAGCGTCACAAAAAGAACAACACCGAAATAGCCTCGTACAATAAGCTTGTTCAGCAAAGTGATCCGTCTAGCCGTACAGTATGTTTTTTTTTTGTTCGGGAAGTGTGCCATGTGGCATAAGTTGAGAAGGGAGGAATTAATGTAGGAGATAGAAATTCAGTCTCGCAACGAATCAAAATGGAAGGAATTCAAGTCTTTCAGAAACAAACTAAACAAGCATTTAAAGGAAGCAAAGTACAACTACTATCTGCGCATTTTTCACGGCAACTGCTTGCGAAACGGTGACGTAGTGTGGAAAAAAATAAATGACATCCTCAATAAAAACAAACAAATTGCAATGATCGACAACCTTGTTATTGATGACACAGAAGTGAGTGGCATAGATTTAGCTCATAAATTCAATGATTTTTTTTGTTGAAGTTGGAAACAGTACATACTGCTCCGAAATAGCCAGAAATATTTCGAGCGTGCAAAATACCTTATCTTTTAGCCCCGCTTCTGTATCGGAGGTAACAAGGCTTTTTCAGGCCCTTAAAAACAGTAGGGCTCACGATTCAGATGGTTTAGAAATTAAACTAATCAAGCAAGTAATAGATGAAATAGCGCCTATTTTAACACACATTTACAACATTTCACTCTCAAGTGGAGAATTTCTACTTAAAATGCGCGTTGCTAGGGTAATAATAATGCACAAAAGGGGAGATAACAACGAACTGACAAATTACCGCCCCTAGTCTATACTGCCCATATTCTCAAAAGGATTGGAAAAAGTAATCAATTCACGCATTATCGCTTTCGCGGAAAAGTACAACTTGATAACCGAACATCAATTTGGGTTTAGAAAGTTTCGCTCGACAGAAGACGCTCTCTTAGTTCATAAGGAAACGGTGTTAGAAAACTGAAAATAAATTAGCGGCACTAGGAATCTATATCGATTTCAGAAAGGCATTTGATTCTGTTAATCATCTCATACTAGCTGACAAGCTGGAACGATATGGGTTTCGGGGAATTGCTCAGCGACTAATTAAATCCCACCTTCATGGACGTCACCAGTTCGTAGAACTAAACCACCTTAAGTCGAGTGTAAAACCTGTCACATCCGGAGTTCTACAAGGCAGTATTCTGGGACCTATCATGTTCCTTTTTATACAAATGGTATTGTAAGAATTCCCGGAAAATATAAATGCATAATATATACAGATGATTGCACAGTGCTGGTTTCAGGCAAGGACCTTTCGGAAATAAAAGATCTAGCAGATACTTTCTGTTATGGGCTTCAGGAATGGTGCCGTATAAATAGATTAATTCTGAATGAATCCAAAACATTATGCATTATTTTCCGCACACCAGGAACCCCAATTACACCACCTGAGAATATTCACTTATGGCCCTACTGCATAAAATCAGTAAAACATGCAAAAACACTGGGCGTAATCTTTTCTGAAAATATGACTTGGAACGAACACATTAAAAGGATTTCATTGAAGTTATGCAGGGTCGTAGGTATGTTGAACCGATGTCGCCAGATACTTCCCAGTAACATTAAGGAAGTTTTATACAACGCTCTGTTTAATTCACAAATATACTATTGCGCCTTAGTGTGGGCAAACACCTGCGGAACTAACATTGCCAAACTTTTATTACTTCAGAACAAAGCAATCCATGCAATAGAAAACAAATCTAGGCTTGAACATACAGCACCACTTTTCCGAAAACACAAGGTTATGACAGCAAATAATATTTGCACACACAAACTCCTATGTATGTGCCTACAGAAAAGCAGTGCAAGGAAGATCAGAAACTGTTTTCAATTTAGCACACTTTACAAAAAATACAAAAACCTACTCTTTTCGGTGCCAGCCACCATGGTTTGTTCCCTTTTTGCGTGTTGGCTACGGCACCGAAAGAATTAGACATTCATTACCATCCATTTTAAATGATTTCGACTTCCAGAGCGTGGATGCCATTTCAATCCCGCGTAGACACATCGCCAAACTTTTTGTCGGGTGAACTACGTTGATGTTGTTTTTCATGTCCGTTTTCCCCCTTCTGTTTCAGTCTTACAGTGCTATTTCATCATCTCTGTGTTGTGCACATGTATAAAAATGAATCCTTTATTTTAGTTTTCCATTTTGTTTTACAAGTGCAGTTGTACATCAAGAAAGGCCTGTGAAAAAAAAAAAAAACAATGGTGTTTCAGATATGCACGGTATGCCTCGCCATTGCTCCTGATGTAAAGGTGGCTGGAGCGCCGTCAAGCTGCCGAGGGAGCAGCTTTTTCTCCAGCCACCTATTTTCGCTCCTCTGTATTCAGTGGCGAAAATAAACATTATTATTATTATTATTATTATTATTATTATTATTATTATTATTATTATTATTATTATTATTATTATTATTATTATTATTATTATTATTATTTTATATTATTATTATTATTATTATTATTATTATTATTATTATTATTATTATTATTATTATTATTATTATTATTATTATTAAGAAGGAGTGAATACCAGTTTCGCTGAGGTAGTCTCGGAGGTTGCCGATGAAGTGATTGTTCATTGTCCACTTCAGAGAGTCACATTCGCCGTTTCACCGAAGGCCCACCTCCCTGAGGAGCCGCTTTCTAAAAGGAGCCGTCGCTGGGCAAGTCCACAACAAGTGCTGCACATCACAAATGTCCGGTGCAGCGCCACAGTGAGGGCACCTGTCATGTTGCTGGTAGATCTTTTGCACGCCACCGATGACGGACAGATCGTGTCAGAGCCGCCCCTGCCCGAATCCGGCGCACGGATACCTCCTCCTGCAGAGTAAATACTGCGGGGGAGAAAGTGCGAACACGGCGGAATTGGAGCGCGTGTGCGCTGGCGCACAACTTGAGAATCGGAAACATTCGACATGAACGGACCTGGGGGAAGAGGGGAAGGTGGCGGGTTGTCTGATACGTCAAGCTGAGTCGTAGCATCCGCTTGAATGTTATGTGGATCGTGAGCACGGCCGCGAATCCACTGTATGCGCATAGGATATGGGTACTTTGTTCCGATCAGATGAATTGATTGTGTAATCTGGAATGTGCGTTGAACAGCCTTAAGCTGTTTAAGGCCGAGGGAGTCGGTGCAAAGGTTAACTGTAATGAATGCGGAAACGAGCGGAAGTTAAGCAATGACATTGTATATGGCTTGAAGTTTCAGTGCTAGGGGAGTGCATGTATCTGCGTTATATGTCACACGAGAGTTGAGATGCAGATGTGAGGGGCTATACAGAGCAGTAACTCCACGCTTTGTAGTATGTGATGCATCGGTGCACAATATGCACCCTTCAGGCAGATACGCGGCTGATATCGACGGGGAAACAGTGGGGCGATTGTCTGAGCTGACCACTAGGGAGTGTCTTTAAACGATGAAGTTCGAGAGACTGTTTGCGAGCTGTTTACCACCCGTTGGTCGATGAGTTCACTGAGTGTATTAAGTTGGGCGAACTCCTGAAGCACGGGTGGGGGGGTTAAGAGCTGCAGATATGTTATGGCGCGCATAGACTCACGATTGATAGCTTCAAAGGAGTCCCACTGTCGGCGGGTGAGGCGTTCAAATTGTGTCTGATTTATTATCCGTGGCTGAAGGACAGAGCGCACAAGCTGGCGGGCCGTATGAGCACCACAAGGTTATATCGTCGGCATGCTCAAGCCGTATGAGCACGCGCGCCACCAGAGCACATAGCTATGCGTCGAATCAGACCTAGAGTAGTGTGAGCCGATTAACGGGTGGCTGTCCGCCACGGGGTGCCAGTCCCAGATGTAAGAAGGAGAAAGCCAAGCATTCGAACATTTTCTACCTGAGGAATCTGACAACTATCTATCGTAATATTTAAAGGGGGAGCTTTCCGTAAGCCGGCTTTATTTCCAATGGGAATGAAACATGATTTAGTAGGAGAGAGTGTTAGACCCAGAGGTGGAAGGCGAGATGTCAAGACGTTCAGCGCGTGCTGGAGGACCGACTGATGGATAGATGCGTCTGGATAACTGCACCACAAGGTTATATTGTCGGCATACGCAAGCACACGGATAAAAGGGATGGTCTCTAGGGTTCGAACAAGAGGAACAAAAGTCACATTAAAAATGTAGGGGCGAGAACGGCGCCCCGGGGCACTCCTCTATTAGAAGTGAAGTTACCAAAGGGCTTTCCGTGGACACGCACACTGAAGGTTCGATTTGCTAAAAAGGCGTGAATGGAGAGCAGAAATCGGTAAGGGAGACTAAGAGTTTGAAGGGAGGCAAGAATGGCTGAGTGAAGGATGTTATCATATGCATTTGTTATGTCTGTAGCGATCACGGTTCGAACAAGGTGACTCTGCGGAGAGGGGTGACGCACGTCAGCAGCCAAAGTAGCAAGACCATCCTCCGTTCCAATTTGTGGGCGGAAAGCGATTTGGGAATCTCGGTAACAATCATGGGATTCCAGCCACAACGACAAGCATGCGGCGAGAATGTTTTCTTAAAGCTTGCAAATGGTTGGTGTGAGGGAAATTAGACGAAGGGCCGAGAGAGGCACTGGAAGCTGACCTGGCTTGGGGGTATTGGAACTACACTAGAAAGCTTCCACTCTCCCGGCATTACGACAGAATTCCACACTTCGTTGAAAGTATCAAGTAGGGTATGCAAAGCAGTTCCTTCCAAGTTGCGGAATAAGGAGTTAGATATGCCGTAGTGCCCGGTAGTAGTGGTAGCTTTTAGCGTTCAATTAAGGCCAGCAGCTATGCCATGGTTAGGTCAGAAGTAATCCTATCGGAGGGCTCTGTAACCGATAAGTCAGGACGAGATGAAGAGGTGCAGTCATGGTGTGTAAAAAAACTGACGGGCCGCTTGTTCAGGGTCATCCACATTCAGTGCGAGGCGAATGCTCTCGGTGTTATCTGCAACCTGCGAAGGGCGCTCCATGGCGTGAAACACTCTCCAAAGATTTCGATTGCCCTGCGTAGAGGACAGGTGGGCACATCATGCAGCCCAGCGTTTCTTGCCTAGTCGCTTCGCATAGCGCCGCGCACGTGTGGTAGCCCGGTGAAGAGCGGGAAGAGCCGATGTGTCCTCGGGGTGAGGGGAAGCATAATGATCCGCTTGGCGACGAAGAGCCCACAGACTAAGGAGGTGTATGTCCGGGTTTGGGTCGTCTTCATTTACAGTAGTGGCAATAGTGTGAGTCGCGAGAACAGCAGAGAAAGTAGACAGTGCTGAAGACGGGTTGAATGAATATTGTAACGAAGACAGGACCGGCACAGATCACAGTCTCAGCGAAGTCCAGCGCACAGCAGGGAACTCACAAGATGGCTGTCCGAACCACACACACACACTTCGTCTTTGTCCACCGGCACACGCACACTTCGTCTTCATCGTCGGCGCGCTCCCATGAGCACGCGCCATTACCCCCTCCAACAAGGCGGCGGCCCGACGCCGGAAACGAACACGGACAGCAAAGGTAATGTTCGGTATAGACGGCGGACCGCAGAGAATACAGAGAGCTGTTAAGCTGGTAAAGCGGCGGGTTGCAGCCTGTCATGGTAGGGCTTCATGCGCACCACGTGGACAGTCTCGGTCGGATGGCGCCGACGTGGTGAGGAGGTCGTGTCCCGCGGAAAAACTTCGTATGTGACATCACTTATACGACGAACCACCTCGTACGGACAGAAGTAGCGTCGGAGGAGCTTTTCGGAGAGTCCGCGGCGGCGCACAGGTGTCCATACCCATACAGAGTCGCCGGGCTCGTACCGAACGCATCGGTGTCGAAGGTTGTAGCGACCAGCGTCGAGTTGTTGTTGATGTCGAATCCGGCACCTTGCTAGTTGGCGGGCTTCTTCAGCCCGCTGGACGAATGTGTCAACGTCAGCGTAGGGGCCGATGTCTCCGTCGTTGTGAGCAGCGGGTAGCATAGCATCCAGCATGGTAGTGACACACCGTCCGTAGACCAGCTGGAAAGGTGTAAGACGGGTAGTCTCCTGTTCTGCCGTATTGTAGGCGAAGGTTGCATAAGGAAGAACTTCGTCCCACGTACGATGCTCAACGTCGACATACATAGCAAGCATATCTGCAAGCGTCCGGTTGAGGCGTTCAGTCAAGCCGTTTGTTTGGGGATGATAGGCTGTTGTCTTCCGGTGACTGGTGTGGGTGAGTTCGAAGAGAGACTGCATTAATGCCGCCGTAAAGGCGGTTCCACGGTCCGTGATGACGACTGATGGCGCACCGTGACGCAAGACGATTGATGTCATAAAAAACTGAGCCACTTCTGCAGCACTAGCGTGGGGGAGCGCCTGTGTCTCGGCGTACCGCGTTAAGTAGACCGTCACCACAACAATCCATTTGTTCCCAGAGGAAGACAATGGGAATGGGCCCAGCAAGTCCATGCCCACTTGTTGGAAAGGTGTTGTAGGCGGTGGGATGGGCTGGAGAAGCCCTGCGGGTTTAACTGGTGGTGTCTTTCGTCGCTGGCAGTCACGGCAGGTCCTCACATATTGCTGGACTGATGAGAGCAACTTTGGCCAGTAATACTTCGCACGAATGCGGGCATACGTCCGCGTAACACCCAAATGGCCAGCCGATGGCTCGTCGTGGCAGGCGTGCAAGATTTCTGGACGGAGTTCGGATGGCACTACCAGAAGAAAGGTTTCCGTGTTATGGGCGAAGTTCCTCTTGTAAAGGACGCCATCTCGGAGACTGTAGGAACCCAAACCTCGAACGAAAAGCCGCGGAACAGCGACGTTAAGGCCCTCCAGATGCTCGATGAGCGGACGCAACTCTGAGTCAGCCCGTTGACGCCGGGCCATATCGGACGACGTGACGAGAGCAAAAAACGGGAAGTCGTCCTCCGTTTCGGCCGGAGCGACGTCGGCAGGTGCACGTGACAAGCAATCGGCGTCATTGTGCTTACGGCCGGACTTGTACACTACCGTGATGTCGTATTCCTGGAGGCGAAGGCTCCATCTCGCAAGCCGTCCCGAAGGGTCTTTGAGATTGGCTACACTGTAAAAAAATTCCGTACCTCTAACGTAGACTATGTACGTTTTAAACACAGAACCACTTCTGCTTTCAATGAAACGTAGGGAATGACCGTATATTCAGTCCAGTATTGAAGGAAACGTCCGTGTTCCTCTGTAGTCGTTGCAGGGAAAAATACTAAACATTCACTTTAAGGGATCAAAACTTAACACGACAGGACGGTTGACCCCATCGACTATGTGTTGCACCAACCGCACTAATAACTTGCTTAAAGGCAGCAAAAACAGAAGATGCTTATGATGTGACGCCACTTTTACACGATGAACTGCTGGCCCGCGGACTATAGGCATCACATGACGTCCGATTTTTTATTTGTCTGGTTTACTCTTAGCCAACAATGTCCGCAAACTAGCATGGCGAACGACCGTGAGCATGTCTAATGTGATTAACACAATGAAGAGCCGAGGAAGGGTGATAACGCATTACGCTGCTTCAAGGTTGAGTGAATGGTACAAATTGTGAGCAACGTTAAATAACAAAGGCCTTAATTTGCTATAATGTTAAAAGCTGACTTGATGAAAATATTTTTCGCTACATTGCTAGCCACATGATAGAGTAACATTTAATAAAAATGTTACTGCAACATTTGCTTTCTGTGAGAAATGCTGCGTAATGAGGTCAACTGTTAGAAAACATTTAGACACAGACAATGGTTGGACAACTTCTCCAAAGTGAAACTGAACACCAGCTGAAAGTACATTGCAAACATGATGAAAGTGCACAAGTTGAAAGCCGAATTTCCATCTGCCATTTGGTAAGGAAATAAACAACTGAGTAAACCAAAAGCATGGGCAAACAAATGTGTGAATGCAGTGCAATGTAGCAGTTACATCTTTGCTACACAACCATTAATCAAAAACACCAACTCCTTCATGGATAACAAATGCACCGACACAACAACATATTGCTCAATGCAATGTTTAATTTAGTAGGTACCTATTGCCGCCCATTCATGCCTGCTCTTCCTGCAGATAAATGAAACGCCACCAAAAAGCAGCGAGCAGCCATAATTGCTGCAGTGACAAGGAGGATGTGCACCATCGATGCTGTTCCCCCATCCTGAGTAGGAAATAATAGCAGTTTTTTCTGGAAATACTCTGAAAGCACGAATTTTCTATCCATCGTTTACTTAGCTTGCACTGACACGACCCATTGTGTACTCGGTACCTTTGACAAACAAGGGGCCAGCCGATAGGCACACAAGACTGTAGAAGCTTGCTAACTTGCAAAAAATCAATGCACAGAAAGAAAAAGTTGACAAAAAAATGAATTCCTTATTTGCACTTTTTATACAATACTAAGAATGTGGCTAAGATATGGCATGAACATTGTTTTTTCTGTTCACTTACAAACTTTACAGCCTGTGCTAGCATATTACTGTGATGTAAATAATGAAGCATGCCAGCACTGTACAATATGCTGTAACACTTATGAAATACTCCCCTTCAAGGCTACCGCATGCCTCTTACATGCGGTAAAGTTTAAATCTGCCAAACTAGCTAGTCTGCAAGATGAGACGCCAAGCCTCTGACATCTGGTGATGTGTACCTCCCATGTAATTAGAGTGATTGGAGATGCTCCTTTTTGATGGCATTTCAGTTGCTGGGTGTGGAAGGACCAGATATGAAGGGCAACAACTAGACACCAACTTTTTAAGCCACATCACAATAAGCAATGTGCCTTAGCTTTCCTTCTGTCCAAAAAGGAGCTTCATTTTCTATGTTCTGTGTTCACATAACTGCTTGCATGTGCACATTTTGGCTTGCTGGGAGGTGCTTTCCTCTGTTAAACTACAGTTTTAACTCTGGCCTCAGTCTTCTGCGCCTTCTTAATTTTTTGCTAGCGTTCACCTTAAGTCGCGTACAAACTCACGCAGATCTCCACTTTTCTACGTTTCCAGCTGTCACATCTTCTCTGCCTTCGTCATGTCCACCACTGCATCCAATGCCTTCAAGTCTGCTGTGTATAATCATTTTAATTAATCTGCCTACACATGTATTTATGTTAGTCGCTCTCCTCTCTTCGATGCCAATTGGCCCTGAGAGTAAATAAGTGAAATGGTAGTCTAATCTAGGTCTGAGCAATCACGCATTATGTTGAGTTTATTTTACCACGTTGGCCAGTAGAGAGTGGAAGGAAAAAAAGCTGCTAAGTGGAGCTCGACATGCCTCTCGACCCCTACACTGGAAAGCAGCAGACACCAAGGCATACGTAATCACTAACGACAACAGAACATGACAAGTGTGAAGTAATTCAGTAACGTCCGTCGCATTTACCACAGTGCATAGTCGCTGCTCAGTAATTTATTACCTCATTAGACATTCTTCAAAGAGAGTGTACAATTTTGTGTTTTGTTTGAACATGGCACCACAGTACAATGACAATCATTAACCTTGTGCCAACACAACATAAAATAAACTTCTGCCCAGTAAATGCATTGCTTACAGTGCCACCACGGCACCTGTTTAGAAAATAAGCTCAAAATATTAGTGACATTAAATTTGAGCAGACGGTAATTCCCCCACCCCCTCCCTAAAAAAAATGAAAAAGGGTGCTCTTCCGACGGTACGTTTGTACGCGGTAATATTTGCGAGTCCAACTACGTGTGAAATTCAGATATAAATAATTAACGCCAAAGCATTCGGTTGAATGCGAGGCGCCAGGGCGCGGGCAAACAGTAATCGTCTTCAGGTATCCACTGGTGCCACGCCCTGAGGGCCACTGCTCGGCGAATACCATTCATGGCCACGTTCACATCCAACAAGCTTGTCACAAACATCACACAGGTGATGATGCAGCAGCAGTTCATCATTGCTGTTGGCCAGTGCTGAATTTTTTGGCGTGGTAAACGGAATCATCCACCGAAACGCACGTCGACTGTTACTCGCCAGATTCTTGCAGTCCCACGAGGGAGAGCAGCTTTTCCGTCGGCTTCAAGTCTCCTCTTTCGTGCAGGGCCACTGGCATTGTAACGCACATTCTGCATGATCGTTTTACTACGCACCGATGCCGCACGGGACAGCGAGCTGTTGTATGTACACTCCAATGGAGCGTTCCGGCCACACACATACACACACACATACTAAAGACACACAACGCGCAGGACGCACGCAGCGAACACGGAAGAACAAAAACCCATTCCATAGCGCCTGTTCATTCAACTCCACACTGCGCTAACTGCGCACATGTTTCCGACTGCGGGCTCGGCTAGCGCTTCGACTTCGCCATGGCTAGCCATGGCCAAGCTGCGCTGCCGCTGGTGGTAATAACGTTCATGCAACGCAAAGAAAAAGCAATATATCAAACGATTCAGGTTGTCAGCTAAAAAAGCTACCGTAAAATTAAATACATCTTATATGTTTTTGCCGTTGTGCGCCTTTGCGACATCAGCGACGTGAGCTTGAGCGCGAATACGCGAATGGCGCTATGAATTTCCCGTGTAGCTCCGTAAATTGCAAATGGCGTGGCTGCGGGCCGCTAACTTTTAGACATGCTTGCAGAGGTAGTCGGTGCGAACAGTTGGAAGTTCAATCGACTGGAATTGCTCAAGGAAAGTCAGCGGCATTGCATTTTTATTGTTTCTGTGCATTGCGAGTGACTTTGGCGGCAGCCACTCGGCAACGTCTCCGGTTTGGCGAACTTGTGAGAAGGTGAGCCTTTTGTTCTCAAATTTTGAAAGCGGTTTTTTGTTTGTATTGTAACCCTGCGTCTCGTCGCATGTTATGTTCACGATAACATCAGTACAACGTGCATGCGCTTTCTGTCTCTATTTAGAGTAATATTGGTCGATCAGCGTAAACTTTTGGATTCAATTAAGCACGAACTGTCCATGTTGGTACTGCGTGTCGAATGTGTTTTGAGATGATTCTGAGCGGGAGATGGTGTTCTGATAATTTGTGTACTACCAGATATAGTCTAGAGATTTGAAACCATTTATCACACTGAAACAAAGTTGGAAAACTGTTTTGTGTTCATGCATCTGCTGTCCTTTAACTTGACTTTTCGGCAATCATTCGCATGGCTCCTTTGGATCTGGAAAATTGACTACTGTTGCTAGGGGTGCCTGGTAGCAGAGCTCCTGGGGACGCCCAGTGGGTCATTTGTTTGTCCAAGTGCCCCGTACCACAGGTACCATTCCTGACATTTTTTCCCTGTCCGTTAACCTCATATTCCTTGCAAAGATTACAGTATGTAATCAGGTAGTAAAAAATTTGGTAACTTCTGCATATTTCAGAACAGTTCAGAGAAATGCACATGCAGCATCAGTATTCTCTCGGTAGAATTTCTGAGACCTGGATTCATTTCTTCTAGGACTGTGGCAAGCAGTAGGTCAACTGTACATAAATTTATTTTCCTCTGGTGCAAAGTAAAGAGTGCAAACGTCATAAGACAAGTCTCTAGTCTGTTTCATTCTCACTGGATTTGGCCAAAGCATAGTATGAAATGCTGTATGTTTTATGCCCTAGTTTCCTTTACTTTGAGCAGTAGATATTGACAGTGAATAGCAAGGCAACTCCACTCGCTGACGGTTTTGCCTTCGGCAGCAAAACAGGGAATACCTTACCCCATGTGTTATCTCGACAGACTCAAAACTGCGATGGACAGCTGCATCCACAGCTGCTATCACCTCCCAAGTGCATGCGCTCATAAGACACATAATAACTCTGGATTGCCATTAACATAGCCTTGCTCATTGCAGTTGCCGATAAACACCTCATAAGTGGTACTATTATGCACTCTTTTCTTTATCAGTATGTATGAGCTTCTGTTCTCGCACTTTCTAGAAATAATGCATGCAGTTTTGAAGTGCGAAAAGGGAATTTACGTGTAACTATATTGTCATGTCAGTATGTTACAGCCAAATTGTACATTGATGTCAGTGCTGGTGGTTTCTTTTCATTATTTTAGGAGAATGTTATATTTTTACCTATAGCAAATAATAGCCCTCACTAATTAGCTGATTTTGTCATGTCCAGTATTTTGATATGCTAAGCCACCAAAGCATGATTCAGAATGTTGTCAGAACTAAAGGCACTGAGTCTTTCGTGTCAGTAAAAAATGTGCTTTATACCCCTGTCACATGGCATTCCTCGAAGGCCTTTCCAGCAAAGGCACCATTTTTCACCAAAGGAGCGAAAGCTTAAAGGAGCAGCGATGCAGCTACACGGTGCAGCCCAAAGGTGAAAGTCGTTCAGGCTTAGCACCCGCTGCTATACTCGAGGTGGCTGAAGTGAGTGTTCTAAAATTAAAGTGGTGTATTCTGTTCATTCGTTGAGCTTTGACAATTTTTTTATTCTGATTGCTTCCTTAAAAGTACCGCAACAGCTACTCTCATCAGCAGGAGCAGGTTTTGTACGTGTATTGCCTTGGCCACCATGGGCGCTCGGTGTTGCCGCAACACTTTCACTGTCTTGAAATTTGAACATAAAACATAAACACCCGTACAAACACCAAAGCCAGACATACCTTTCGTATTTGAAAAAAATGTTTTCAAACATTATTAGCTTATCTATTTTTTTTATTGATTTTACTTTTTGACTTTGGATGGTACTGCGATCACAGCTTCTTGAATGCCGCGTCTTCGGGCTCCGAAGGTCTCGGTTGAGCGCCTTCGCCTCCAAGGCCCTTAGCGACAAAGGCGCAACATTTGTACCGGGTAGCTGCACTCCTTACGCCTTTGGATATGATTCTCAAAGGCCTTTGCGGTGCCCGTGTGACAGGGGTATTAGTGTGGTATGGCTGCTTGAACACCTGTCCCTGGTATCTCACAAACTGAATAAGGAAGGGAAAAGCCTCAGGGTGCTTGCCGACGTTTCGACAAGAGGACTTGTCTTTGTCTGGCAAAGTGTTCATCATTGGTGGGGTTTAAATAAGGTTTTCACGTCGAGGCGAAAGGCCTGTTGTGTGGGACGAGGGTGCGATATGGGAAGGGCGTTACAATGGGGAGCGTGAACCATGACCAAGCATGATAGCTGCTAAAGAAGGTTAACCGGTTGACCTGCAAAACTGTGAAAACAAAGCCCAATTCAGTAGAAACGAATCTCGGGGTATGGAGTGTGGATAGTGGGCTTGAATGGCTTTATGTCCAGCCGCAACAGGTGGCTTGGTATGGCTGGCTGCCTTTTCCTGAAAAACTAGGATAAAGGAATTAAGCAGCATGGCAGAATAAAATACCAGGGGGGGGGGGGCAAAATAATTTGAAGGAAAAAGAGAAAATGAGGGCAGGTTCGGAGAAAAGGCAAAAAGAAGGGGGAGGGGGGGGAGTATGGCGGCCAAGGTTCCGAGAAGTGATGTCAGGAGGGTCAGGGCGTAAGGTTAAAGTATAACGATGAATTAAAGAATGCAGGAAAGGAGGGGGAAATTATGGGTTGGGAAACCTCTGACCATGTGCAAGGCCTTTTCAAATAATTATGCCAATTCCGGAATGTACAGAGCTGGCCACATTTAGTGCAAACATGTGAGCGCATGGCCGCACTCTTTAGAGGTACACTGTGTGCGGCGCAGCCACTCATCGCTGCAAAATGGCGCAAGAGGAGATGCACCTGGATGTGGTGCTTCGTGTCATGTTACACTTCGATGTGTGGCAATGTCAGACACAGTGGCCCAAAGAGCACAGCCATGTGCTCGCGTGTTCGCACTAAGAGTGGACAACCCTGTACTTGATTCTAAGTTTCCTCTGTATATGTTGACCCCAGACGAAAACAAGTTGTCTTGTCGAAACGGCAAGCACCCTGAGATTTTTCCTTCCCTTGTTCACTTTTTGAGTGTCAAGAAACCATCTGCCTACTCTCTCTGTACCATGCACTCCACATTTTGTACGGTTATCTTTGTATGTATACACCAGTGATAAATCATGAAGGAAATCAAGGGATTTGTATTTGTATTGCTTAACACTTACTTTAAAGCTATATCATGAGGGTATAGTTGAAAATGTGCTACGGGGGCTTGGTTGTGTGTCGTGACTGGTTTCTCTTTATCACGGCTACTTGACAGCCACCATGAAACGCAGGCTTTTGAAAAGTCGTTCCTCAAATAAAAGAGCGTTTCCACTGTTACAATGAAAATGTTATTTGCTAAAAACGTCAATCATTGCAGTTCAGGGATTGATATTTTTCAAATAACTAACCTGAAGTTCAAAACCTGCAGAAGGAACTATGTAACTTCTTTCCTGCCTTAAAAACCCAGTACTTATTTGCCAGTTTCAGCAAGCAGAGGTCTGTTTCACGGCACATACTTTCCACTACCTTGCATGAAAATTGTGCAGTACAGGCCCACCATAAAACTAGGGGCATAGTATACTGCTTGTATGCAACTACTTTGGCGTTAGAGCATGCATAGCATGGTCTTAAAGTTATTCTTTTCATTTGCAACTGGTTCATAAAAGGCCTATTCTGGCAAAAGGCATTTAGCAAAATTATCTTCCTCTGAATGCTTCTAAGGATAACTTTAGTTCATTCAGGAAAATATATATTGACAATATCTCTTAAAGGCATGATTGTCCATATTAGCTCTTGTTACCTCACAGTATTTAGTTTTGTGCCTCCAGCATCACTGACTTGCATCATATGTTAAATAGAGTAGTAAAAAACTCGCTGTTAGTTTAAACCACAACTCATGATGGGGCTGTGCACTTTTTGTTGTGTTACATGAAATATACTTATGTATGAAACAATTTCTTTCAGCTGCACCTCACATGATTCAAATTCCACCAGAAGAAAGGCTGCAACAGAACATTGCTCACTAACTGTTGCTTTCCCAGCACATAACATGCCATAACAGCACATAGCAGGTAAGATGTGAACAAAAACAGTGCATGTATATGTTACACACATGCATTTTGTGTACTACCAACACTATGATATGATTAACTATGTCATGTAAGAGAGAGCACACAAATCATTTTTTGTATATATTGCAGCATGGTTATTTCAGGTTTTAAACTGGCCATTGAAACGACCCATTGTATCACCGCTGGTTACCCGGTGGCACTGGGGATCGAACTCCGCACCTCCTGCTTGCGAGGCAGATGCTCGGACCACTAGGCCACTCCTGCGGTTCCCCCACTGATGTTGCTTACACCAGGTGCTGTTAAAGCCCCGGTATGTATGTTAAATGCATTTTAGAAAACCATTCACTTCCAAAGTACCATTTCATCTTTATAGCAAAACCACAGTTCGCCTAGCTAGACAAACCCGCTGCATACAAGCCAGCAGAAGGGTTGCACGTACATGCTTCATTAGGAAAACAAAAATCAAGCAGAGCCTGCCCTTCATGGTGCATTATACCCTGATTTTGAGCAATGATCAAGATAGGCAGATGGTCATTTCATTGAACACTTGCATGATACATTTGTAGAATTGAAAAGACAAGTATTATTGCAAAATCTTCAAACAGTGTTTATTCTCAGAGAAAACATATCATGAAAAAAGTGTTGGATTAGTTATGGTGCACCTTGTATGGGGAAAGGGGCTCCCACTTTGTGAAAGGCTTAATTTTGGAATAACGACAGCGTTTAGACTAGTTGGGTTACCATGTTTAGATAGTGGATGTGCTCAAAAAGACACTGGAAGTAAGTGCACTGTGTGGAAATCTCTTTCTGTATCCTTGTCTTTTTGAGTGCTTTCACGATCTAAACTTAATTTTGCAAGAGAGCAAGGAAAACAAATATTTAAATTCTGATAATTAAGGATAAAAGATCATGTTTCATTGTGTTGCTTAAAGTGTACATTGTATCGCTATTGCTGTATTGCAGCACTTCTGTCGTGGCCTTGCATTGCAGCCTCTTGACTTTTGTTTATATAATAGGCAGTCCTTTTTTTCATTCGATTGCAACACTTTAGGAGTTACTACAGAGTTGCGTGGTAGCGAACTCTCAGATTAACGGTTTGCATTATTACGCCAGCATAACTTGCTAAGTGTTTCACTGCAGTCTTGTTACTAGAACAGCCTCTTGAAAGTATTCAGCCTGGTGGTCATTGAGGGTTACTGTTCACATATCAAAATGCCGGATCAGCTGTATACTCTTTACAGCTACCAGAACTATGGTACATTTCATGACATGCTGGCTGAAGAGTGCTGGAGCATCAGACTGGGGATTTGGATGAAACATTTTTCAAATGTGTGCTCGGTATCACGCTGTTTTGTTCCAGTTGTGGAGAGGTTTTCTTTTCATATTTGTTCTGTCAAACATTTAAATTTTGGGCAATATGTTGTTGCCTTTATCTTGTGTTCTCTTTGTTGTTGAGGTTTAGTATTTTTGGCACAAGCACTCCACTCTATTACTTTTAAGTATAATTTAAAATTTGTAGGGCACGTCATGAAGAATAAAACTTCTACTTGAATAATCTGCATGAGTTTATGTGCTCATTGTTGATATAAAAACTTAGTTGAGACAGCTTGTATTTTAGCTCTGGCTAGAATTTTTAGGAGAGCCTCAGTAACATAATCACATGACCAACACAAACTCGGTATTATTGTTTGTGCAATGAAAAACAGTTTTAAAATAGTTATTAACAGCTGTCAGTGTAGGACTGGCCGAAAATGTTTTGTGCTCTATGTGGCTCTTCTCTGAGGCAGGATTAATTCATCTGCACCTGCAGCTTGATACCGCCAAGATGCCAATTCTTGGGTGAACTTATTTTTTTTCACTGAGCAAACTTGCATCATCTTGAAGCATGGAACTTGAGCTGATTCTTAACAGCTCTAGTGTAGCGAATTTCATTATCCTCATTGCTTAGTTTACATTCACCTCAGGACAATGGCCTTTTCCAGTTTAATTATCTGTGTCTTGCACCAGCTACATGCCACACTATCAGAAGTCACCTAATCTTATCTAGTGAGCTTATAATCAGCTATCTCCTGCTATATTTTCCTTAGGGTGAAATTCATTTTGTTGGGATACAATGCACAAGCTGTTTCCTGGCGTGGTGCTCAGCTTATCTGGAATGAAATGCTTGGGAAATGGGTCTCTGATTTCACCTTGAGTAGATGAAATTAACTTGTGCTAAGGCACTCTTTGGCCACAGATGCCCTTGTGCCATTAAAATTCATCAAATTCATTCTGTTGCCCTAAGATACCATTGGTGATTCATTCTCTGCATTGTATGCCCTGGCCAGATCCATTTTCTTCTTTTAATTTCTGCCAGAATATTAACAACTTCCTTGTTCATCCCTGTTATGGTTTCACTCGGTCAGTTGTTCTATTAATAATTATAATCACTTTATTGAAAACATATTTTGGGCTAAATGGCATCAAGTTTGCCACTCTGCACAATGATATATATGTTTGGTCTTGTATGTCTTTACTTGTGTGGTAATGTTTATTTTGTGCTCACTGTCTAAACAACCTTATTTGCCTATGATATCCTAAGCCCTTCTATACCTATTTTCCTTCCCCCTGGCTCTTTCTCTTTTCAGTCATTCCTCCTCTTTCCTTTACACCGGCCATTGGTCACAAGGCTGCTGTGGGAACGACAGTCAGCACTGGGCCCTTTTTAGTTCATGGAACCTGCACTGCTACTATTAACACTAATAGTACGTTATCAGTATTTTTGTGATAGTGCATTTATTGTTATTTATGAAGTAGTTGGCTAAGGCAACAGTAGCAGTGTTGGATATTGCAATATATTATGCATATATCTCACTTGCAATATATCAGTATGTTCACTATTACACTACCCTCTATTTCTTTCAGTTCAGTTATTTGGCTATAGATATATTGTGCTGCTTTCCTAGTTTAGTCCACTCAAACTAAAACTTTGCTCTTTGTGTCACAGGTAGAATGTACAATGATTGCTGCTCTGTGTCTTGTAAGCAGGAGGCAGTGTTCAATGGAGCCATGAACTTTCCTTGGAATTGAAAAGCCTCTGCCATATTATGCGCTGAACCACGAGTGTGAAGAGGAAAATGTCATGCCTTGGATTTCTGCAGAGGTGAGCCATTGCGGTGAACCCACCAGCGCGAAAGACGGATGAGAAAGGAGACAAGACAGGTGCTGACTCGCGACTAAAGTTTATTGGCGTGAACAGGGAATATATAAAAAGCCAAGCAATACCATAAACCATGTAGTTACAGATAAGCATGCAGGACAACATGAGTCAAAAATCGCCCTCAACATTTCCCTGATCGAGGTAGTCCAACTCATTGTGTGTTAACACGATAGACAAAACACACATTCTTCACGGAGTCATAAGATGTGTCTAGCCTCGATAATCTCTCATTTAATCTCTCTGAATTTACTGCCAAAATGCGTGTTGCCAAAAGGAAAGGGTAGCAGACTTCACATCCCGTGCAGTGTACAGCAGAGTTACCTCAACCACCTAGCCAAGCCCCTACCCTCTTGTGTTCCTGTAGTCTTACATTCATACACCTTCCAGTTGCACCTACGTAAACCAGACTACAAGATAATAATATTTGATACCACATTCATTTTACAAGGTACATATACATTTCACTCTACACGTGTACTTTTCTCGAGCCACATTCACAGAATTATTCTTAAAATTTTACATGCTTTAGACAATGTATTAGGGGCCGAGAAAGCCACTTTTACATCATACCTTCTGGTCACATTTTTCAAATTGTGCGACAATTTATGTACATACGGTAACACAACTGGTCTTTTGGCATCTCGCTGGCTGGCCCCAGCCTGATTGTGCTGGTCACCGCAAAACTGTCTCAGCTTCTTTAACAATTTATCATATGCTCTTGCAGTAACAAGGTTTGGAAATCCTGCGTTCGTTAACCTTAAAATCTGCTCTTGGAAACTAGTCGTCATGCTGTGAAAGCATAATTTCATCAATTCTGAGCCCGCGTTAGAAAGTGCAGTGCTATCTTTCACTAGCTTGGAATGGTCGACATGTAGCCAGGTAGCAGCTTAACACTCGCCAGCACACATGAAGTGTTCTGAACATCAAGGTAAGGTCCAGAAACCACAGCTCTTTTTCTTGGGACATTTGCTCCAAGGTAAACCTGAGATAAAGGCCTTGCTCCTTAAACAACTTGAGAAGATGTACAGGTCCCGAACTATCACAACCTTTATAAAAGACCAGAAAATCATCGACATAGCAAAAGATTTTCCCCCCAGCCCATGCACATTCTGGACAATTATTTTATCCACCCTACTCAAGAAAATATTGCTTAGCACAAGGTCAAACTTTGAACCACTAAATATTCGAGACTTTAGAACACATACCGCACTGCGCTACTCTACAAACATGCTCTTCAAATAAATGCTATTCAATAACATGCTCTTCAGATAAGTTTAATTAAAGGATTCATGCAAAATTATCTCTGGTTATTTGCAAAAGCATCTGTCTACTTCGCATCTTGAAGATCCATTTCTTGTACTCAGTTCGCAGTGTGGTTGAGTATCTTAAGAATGACAATCCAGTGGATTGTCATGTGATTAGTGTCGATGTAGAACTATTTTATTCTATCCCGTCTGAAGATCTTGTGAAAAGCTTATGAATGTGTATATCGGAGCACAACGATGAGCTCGTGTTTAGGAACGGGTGTGTAACATAGGTCTTTTTTGGCACTTGCCTCCTTTTATTTGAAGTGAAGAGCATGTTTGTGGAGTATGGCAGTGCGGCATATGTTCAAAAGTCTGCTAAATGTATCGATTCGAAGGCTGCCCCTGTGCTAAGCAATATTCTCTTAAGCAGGGTGGAAGGAATGATTGCCAAGAAATTGCATGGGCTGGGGGAAATCTTTCGCTACGTCTATGATTGTCTGGTCTTTTACAAAGGTTGTGATAGTGTGGGACCTGTACATATTGTGAACTTGTTTAAGGAGCAAGGCCTTTGTCTTAAGTTTACCTTGGAGAAAATGTCCCAACAAAAAGAGCTGCGGTTTCTGAACCTTACCTTGATGTTCTGCACACGCCATGTGTGCTAGCGATATTTACCCAGGAGTGTTAAGCAGCTACTTGACTGTTGGTCAAACGATTTTAAGCTAGTGAAAGATAGCATTGCGTCGTCAAGTCTAGGCTCGGTATTGGTGAAGCCATGCTTTTACAGCGTGACAACTGGTTTCCAAGAGAAGATTTTAAGGCTAATGAAAGCATGATTTCCCAACCATGCTATTGCAGAAGCGTGCGATAAATTGTTAAAGCTGAGCATATAAGATTGGGCAAGTTGGTCTGACATGCTAAAGATAAGAATGGCGCAGCATCAAGTAACGAGGACAACAGGAGAGCACACCCACGCACAAGTGCCATCCTTGGAGCGGATGCAGAATCTAAGAGCGTGTACTTGACATTCAGCGTTGGCAGCCAAGGATCGGGCTCGTTCAATCTTTAGCGTTCAAATCCGTGTTTCCTCGTTTCCTTGACTGTCAACGCTGAATGTCAAGCACGCACTCTTGGATTTTGTATCTGCTCCAGGGTTGGCACTTGTGCGTGGGTGTGCTGTCCTGCTTTCCTCGTTACTTGATGCTGTGCCATTCTTCCCTTTAGCATGTTAAAAGCTGAAACCCCTTCGCAGGGACTGGCATGATCAGGCTGGGGCCAGCCAGTGAGATGCCAAAAGACTGACTGTGTTACTGTACATACATAGATTGTTGCAAAATTTGAAAACTGTGGCCAGAAGGTATGACGTAAAAATGGCGTGTTCGGCCCCTAATAAGTTGTCTACAATCTGTAAAATTGTTAATAATTTTGTGAATTTCGTTAGGGAAAAGCACATGTGTCGAGTGAAACGTGGCAACATATATGTGCCTTGCAACCATTGCATGCATTGCATACCATTATCATGTGGTTGGGTTTATGTTGGTGAAACTGGAATGTGTATCAATGTAAGACTACAGGAGCATGAGAGGTATTTGGATATTGGTAGGGGTTGTAACTTATCTGCATATTACAAGAGATGTGAAGGCTGCTAGCCATTCCTTTCGGCAACACGCATTTTGGCACTACGTTCACAGCAGATTAATTAACCAGAAAATTATCGAGGCTAGACACATCTTATGACTCGGTGACGAATGTGTGAGTGTGCTGCCCATAGTGTTAACATGCAGCGGGTTGGACTGTCTAGATGAGAGGAATGTTAAGGGCAATCTTTTACTTATGTTGTGATGTAGCTTATGTGTAATTGTGTAGTTTGTGGCGTGTGGCTTTTTTGTATACTCTCTGTTCACTTCAATAAACTTCAGTTGCGAGTCAGTGCTTGTTTTGTTTCTTTTCTCGTCCCTGTCTCGTGCTGATAGATTCAAGTACTTGTAGAGTAGATTCACTGAATTGTGTACTAGCAGAGGCTTGTGAAAAAACGAGAGGAATTTTCTTTCCTTTATGCGGAATGGAAGGTTGAAATTTTTTTACTTAAATGTTTGCAGCATTAAATTCTATTCGGAAAGGTAAAACCCACATTATTGTACATTTTGTGTGCAATGGTGCCGGGTGGCTGCATGCAACTGAAAACATTCGTCCAGGTTATCTAGCTAGCGTCCTTCTTCCTTGTGCCACATTTTCTGAAATAATATTTTGTCAGATTTATTTCAATCAGAATTTCTAAGAACAAATTGGTGATCACATAATGGTGATCACATAATTTGGTGATCACATATGACATAATTCAAAGCGTGTTCATTGGTATTTTTTAGTCTGGGGCAGTACAATGAGAAGTACATAGTATATAGTAAAATTAAATATGACCAGTCTAACATAAACAAAACTTTTTTTTTAAGGAAAATTTTGCTACCGAAGTGCTGGAGTGACATGGCATTATGAAGACGTGGACAGTGTGCTGTATTCATGATGGCACGAGAACTTGTGTACAGTGCTTCAGGTAACTGGTGGGTACCTTGGTGCTGTGCTTCTGCTAATGTAGCCAAATTATGTTTTTAATCTAAGAGTGTATCTGAAAACTTAAGCAAAAATTGAGTAGTATTTAGATATTCTTGCACCAGATACCACTGTGAGAATTAGTTATTAATGATGTGTCTCACATGTACCCTTGTCTGCTGAATATAGTAAGCATGGCTTTCGAGCTGAGTGCCTCCGACGTATGAAAAAAAAATGGCCACTGGGCTGCTCCACGACGCGTGGAGCAGCCCAGTGTAGCACATTCAGGCTTCATGTAGTGGAGAATGAAGGCAGTAAATAATTTAAGAGTAGAAAACACAGCACAAACCACAGGACCAGGAAACTGACAGAACACACCGACCCTGATGACACTCTTTGCATGAAGGGTGTTATAAAGTTGCCTGTCATGTAGTGCAAGATGGAGGTCGCACAGGACGGGTGTTAAATATGAGTTGATGCAGACACCTGTCATTACATAGTACTCACAGTAGAACTCGAGCAAGAAGCAAAGGTAACAGCTGAGCATGGCCACTCTTGTGCTTTCTTCCGCAAGCAATCTGGAATTGCACTTAGAAATCTTTTATGCTTTCTCTTGACATATACATCATTGCTGCATGTGGCGAGGAAAAGTACATACCCTTGATGTCAAGTGACAGTGAACTCACAGGGCTGGTAAAAGCTCACTGAGGTGTTGTGATATATCTACAGGGCACCTCATGAGAACAGAGCCCTTGAAGGAATTCTCTCAAAGTTTGTTGCCACATGGACCTCTTCGTAATCAATGACTCTAAAAGGCAAGCCTTCCTTTAGTGTCACAAAAAAGGCCTAGGACATGGGTCTTTTTGCTTCTCCATTAGTGCCAAAATGTTTGCTAGCGAGATCTTTCGCAGATATATAATTATTTCACAAAATGCCAAGAAGGAGACTGAAGCTGCACCAAGCAGTACCAGTAAAAAACTTATCACAGCTGTTCAAAAAGCAGAAAGACTCATGCCTTCATCCTTCTTTTGCATCAGACACATGAGGACACTTCGTCTTTCTGGGTCATCATTTTGAAAAGGTTCACATGGCAACGGCCTTTGGTTAAATTTCTGCCAAGAGCCCTTTTTTGAAACTTGAGCATCCGTTCCTTGTGAGGCACACTGCAGAGATATTGGAATGCCTTAGTGAGCTGCTTCCGGTACGTGTGACTGCATTTTCACTGACATCAGATATTAGTACATTTTCTTGCACATGCTGAGATAATGGAAGCTATGAGTGAAAACATGCGGTTTTGGGGAAGTGTGCTTCCTGGGGCCGTATTCTAAGTTTGTGTCATAATAAAAAGCGTCATAATCTGCCGCAACGGGCATGCCCGGGAACTGGATATAAACTGAGTGCGGGACTTTCGCTTCGTCTTGTCTTGCCTATAACAAATTGGATGGACGATAAATTCGGCAAGCGTCTCCCACCTTTTTCATATGTTACCAATGTTCCTTGCTCGCTAAGTTGTGCATTTAGTACTATGTACAGAAAGGCACCTGCATTGAATTGCATCTGGCCCCCATCCTGAGCTACTTTCTAATTGCACAAAATGATAAGCAACTGTAGACTTTCATGTGCACAGTGCCGCCCGGGAAAGCGCATTTTGTCTGCTTCTTTCTGGACCTGTGGCTTTTACTGTTTACTGTTATGAGAAATGAATTTTGGGCAATAAATTATAACGGGTTGGTTCTCGGTGAATGGCTTTTGAAAGCTTCTACGAAAGCCGATTGTTCAATAGCGGATGGTTGAAATGTATTTGTGAAATTTATATTTGGTGTTGTGTGACCACTAAATGAGGATTTTTTTATGCTTTTCAGATGGATCCGACAGCAATGTGCAGGTGTACAATGTGTGTAGTTTGCCATGAAAATAAAACGTATGTACTTGTACTCACCCAAACACTTACCACTCTTTCATTCTAAGCTGCATTCTTTGTACGTATGCACTACATAATATGCGTAAAGGAAAGCCTTGTACATAATACTTATTTCTTCAGCACCTGGACGGCTATATCTGCAGTGAACATTGCGGGCAGAAGCTATACGAAGACGCATGTTCATGTACTACAGAAAGTACATAATTACAATACAGATAATTTCCGCTCTAGATGAAATGACTTCCGAGTGAACGGAGGACGTATGCATACACATTGCGGAAACTTCAATAAGAACAAAACATAAGCATTCGTTGTGAAGAAACGATTTCGGTCTCGTGCATAGCATGGCGTAACTTTCCGTTACCAAGAATGTGACAGTCGTCATACGGAGTCTCTGTTTCTGACATTTAGTCCGTCCCTCATGTTGCGGAAAGCCCTCCGGCAACGCATTACCAGCGGGTTTCTCTGTACTGCGGAGCATTTTTTTTTACAGTGTAGCCAGCATAACGAATGATGGTCACTGACAGCTCGAAACGGGCGACCATAGAGATATGGTCGGAACTTGCTAATCGCCCACACTACCGCAAGGTATTCCTTCTCTGTGGTAGAGTAGTTTGCCTCTGCTTTCGAGAGGGAGCGGCTGGCGTACGCTATGACTTTCTCGTTGCCATCCTGCCACTGAACGAGAATAGCGCCGACACCAACATTGCTGGCGTCAGTATGAATTTCAGTGGCAGCTCGTTCATCAAAATGGGCGAGTATTGGGACAGTTTGTAGGCGGCTGCGTAGCTCGTTGAAGGCAGATTCCTGATCATCATGTAACGCAAAAGATACATTGTCTCTAGTAAGCATTGTAAGGGGCTCGGCAATTGTGGAAAAGTTTTCAACGAAACGTCTGTAATAGGCACAGAGGCCCAGAAACCTACGAACGGACTTTTTGTCGGTTGGGCGCGGGAACTGTGCCACAGCGGCAGTCTTCTCCGGGTCAGGACGGACTCCGTCAGCGCTTATCACGTGACCAAGAAAACTGAGCTCTTCGAAACCAAAGTGACACTTTTGTGGCTTTATCGTCAACTGTGCCGAACGGAGCGCCTGTAACACCATTCGCAGCCGGTTGAGGTGTTCCTCGAAGCTAGGAGCAAAAATGATAACATCATCAAGGTACACTAGGCATGTCTGAAGAACGGTGTCCATCATGCGTTGGAAGGTTGCTGGCGCAGAACAGAGTCCAAAGGGTAGCACTTTGAATTCATAAAGGCCGTCAGGTGTCACGAACGCTGTCTTCTCTCTGTCCCTTTCGTCCACTTCGATCTGCCAGTAGCCATTCTTAAGGTCGAGTGAAGAAAAATATTTAGCGTCACGCAGTCGATCCAAGGCGTCGTCGATACGTGGAAGGGGGTAAACGTCACGTTTCGTGACACGATTCAACTTCCGATAATCGACGCAGAATCGCAAGGTGTTATCTTTTTTCTTCACCAATACCACAGGCGAAGCCCAGGGGCTCGTGGACGGCTGGACTACGTCGTCTGCAAGCATTTCTTGCACTTGGGATCGCATAGCCTCCCGTTCCACCGGCGACACTCTGTACGGGTGTTGGGATATGGGGCTAGTCTCCTCGTTGACGATGATGCGGTGTTTGGCTACCGGGGTGCGCCCTACCTTTGATGTCGTGGCGAAGCACTCTTCGAAATCGTGAAGGAGCTCTAACAAGCGCTGCTTCTGACCCACCGACAAGCCGGGATTAATGTCCACGGTAGACAGAACGGTTGCTGCATCGCGTCCGTCCGGCGACGGTAGCTCCAGAGCACATATTTCTGCGGGCTCAACGAAGTCGGTAACGTATGCGACGGCCGTTCCTTTCGCAATAGGCTGGAACTCTGTTCCCGTAAGCGAACAAGCCCTCTTGCAGCGCAGATTCCTTTCTCGAGTAGAAGGCTGACGTTTCTCTCTGCCATAACGTCACGATCACCGGGCGAGTCACTTTGCACGGGGACCATCATGCTGCACCGCGGAGGCACCGTCACGTTATCAGCAGCAATACGCAGGGCGGGTATCCTGGAGTCGTCTGGGTCGGCTATTTCAATTGCTTGCGTCGGCGAAAACGTCACGCGCGGCTCTTGTAAATTGATAACGGCGCCGTTAGCTTGTAAAAAGTCCAGGCCGAGAATGACATCGCGCGAACAGTGAGGTAGGACAACAAAGTCACAAACGTAAATAAATCCGTCGATTGTAACTCTCCCCGTACACCGGCCAACAGGGGTAATTAGGTGCCCACCAGCTGTGCGAATCTGAGGCCCAGTCCACGCGGTTAAAACTTTCCTCAGTTCTTTTGCTAGCTCGTTGCTCATAACCGAATAGTCCGCTCCCGTATCAACCAATGCCGTAACCGCTAAATCGTCGATATCGACCGGTAAGTTCGAAGCTGCACATCCTTTGTGATCGTCACGTGTCCTCGTTTGATAGCCGTCGTCTGGTCGGGAACGCGATGGAGGATGTTCGGCTGTTCGCTCGTCAGCGGCCTTACCTCCGCAGGCCGCTGGGTCTAGTTTCCCCGGCGAGGACTCGGTGAGCGGCTGAAACGGCTTGTCGAAGGACGGGGACTCGGCGAACGATAGCGGGTAGAGGTTGGTTGGCGGTAGTCAGGGCGAGAGAAATCAGTGTGAGTGTGATCCCGGCGCGTTGACAGGTGCTCCTCAATTTCGCGGGACCGTTCGCCATTGGGCGGACAGGGGACTCGCGGATGAAATCCGCGAATTCCAGCTCGACGATAAGGGCACCACCGCAAGATATGGCCAGCCTCACCGCAGGGGTAGCAAAGGGGCCGCTGGTCAGGTGCCCGCCACACGTCCGTCTTCCGCAGTCTGGCCTCGGGCAACACAGGGACAGGCGGGGGCCGCGGCTGGAAAGCAGATGCAGATGGGCTGGTGCTCCAAGGGGCGAGGTCGCAGTTCTGTCGGAGTACCGACGCGTACGTCTGGCGCGGGGGCGTCGGTGTAAGGGCAGCAGGGGCAACAGGTTCAGGAACCACCTGCTGCACTTCCTCTCGGATAATTTGTGCTAACGATGGACACTGCGGCTGCGACTGGGCAGAGAGGCGCATTTTGTGCCGCTCTTCTTTGACGATAGATCGAACCAGCTCCCGAAGGGTGTCAGCGGAGTCTCTGGAGGCTGGCGCAAAGTCGGCAGTTGATACGGTGTTCACGGCGCGATTGTAATAGCGGGCGCGTTGTTGCAGGGTCTTTTCGACGGTAGTGGCCTCCGATAGAAACTCCGAAGTGGTGTTAGGTGGGTTTCGCACAAGCCCAGCAAACAGTTCTTCTTTTATCCCGCGCATCAGGTGGCGCACTTTCTTGTCCTCGGCCATGTTTGGATCCGCCCTTCTGAACAGTCGTGTCATGTCCTCATAATACATTGCGACGCTCTATTGGGTCGCTGGTTCCTTGACTGCAGCGCCGACTCAGCTCGTTCCCGACGGTCGGTGTTGACGTAGGTCGCCAGCAACTGGCTACGGAACCGTTCCCAAGAAGGACACGTTGTCTCGTGGTTCTCGTACTACGTCCGCGCCGAGTCGTCAAGAGCGAAGTAAACATTGTGCAGCTTCCGCTCCGCATCCCAGCCGTTGTACCTGGCAACGCGCTCGAACTGGTCAAGCCAGTCCTCCGCGTCCTCAAACACTTCGCCATGGAAGGTCGGCGGCGTTCGCGGCTGGAGGACCAGGAAATGAGCAGCTGAGTTCCCGTTGTCAGCCATAGCTGCCGCATCTCCGTTGCTAGCCATAGGTGCCGCGTCAGTCCTGCGCGTCGCAGCTGGAGCCCTGGTCCTAGGGGATAAGGGACCGTACTCTGGTGACTGACCTTGGATTCGGCGGCTCGTACTGCGATGAATCGGAGTCAAATCCGTGTTCATAGAGAGCCTTCGGGGCACGTAGATGTTGGAAAGCACCCAGAACCTCCACCAAAAATGTAACGAAGACAGGACCGGCACAGATCACAGTCTCAGCGAAGTCCAGCGCACAGCAGGGAACTCACAAGATGGCTGTCCGAACCACACACACACTTCGTCTTTGTCCACCGGCACACGCACACTTCGTCTTCATCGTCGGCGCGCTCCCATGAGCACGCGCCAATATAAACGATTATCTGCGCGTACAGAGTCCCATGATCTTATGCGTACGCTGCGGCGTATTTTCCGTAGACGCGAAGAAGCCTGTGAGATAAAAACAGGGCTGTGGTCACTACCCCAAGTATCTGAATTAACAGCCCGAGGAGGGTTACCGGGGCCTAACCACCAAGTCAAATCAGGCGAGTACGGGCCACCTGGCGGGCGGGTAGAGGTATGCGGGTGGTTTAAAAGTTGAAATGAATTATCTGAAAAGCTGCCTTGGTTATGTGCGCCCCTTGGGGAATCCGATGGGTAACACCACAAAAGGTTTGCGCCGTTGAAGTCCCCACTAACTAGAATAGGTTACCCGAGTTGGTAGAACGGAGAAAACGAACCCATCCCATATTGGGAGATGCCGAGTCAGGATGGCCAGAAAACGAAACTAGATTAAGGCGTGCGCGTGCAGGCTTAACAAGAAGGGCGACGACCTCTTGACGTGTGTTGCACCACCATGAAAGGTCGGGCGGTGTATGCGGAACTGAACTGTGAATATAAATTGCAGATTTGCCTAGGCAGAGGGAGGAGGTGTTGCAACGACGATCATGGATAGAGGGTGAATGGTATGCGCAGAAAAGGCGTGGAAGTGAATTACGCTCTTGCAGTAGGAACGCCCATGCCTTCAGCTTTCCGTCACGAAGGCGGATGTTCACTTCGGATGTCTTATTAGCGAAGCCTCGACAGTTCCATTGCACCACTATATACGATGCGTTATCCATGATGAGGCCGAAAAGGTTCTACGATAAGACCTGCTTCATGAGCGATAATATATTATCGACTGTCGGGGTAGCCCCGGCTAAAGGGTGGCCGGCACCTGATTGTGGCCCAGGGCTTATTCGAGGTTATTCCTGCGAGGATTACTCCCGGGTTATAATTCTTCGAGAGGAGTGCGAACGACGCTGTTCGCGGCGCAGGGTGAGTTAGTCTAGTCGGCGGCGAGCCTCCGCGGTGTCTAAAGCTGTGTCTTCATCTGTGATATCCACATGTGATGGATGCACTGGTCGTGTTGGTGTACCATTTGATCACGAAGTTGAGCCTCTTGTGCATATCAACGCTGCTGAGAAGACGTATGGTGAGCAGTGGGGTCCGATAAAGGAAGTTCAGGCAAGTCGTTGTCGTCACACGCGAGAGCAGCAAAGCGATTACTGGTAGGAATATCCACTTTTTCAGACGGCTTGTGCAAATCCTTCACTCGCTTCTTCTTTGGAGAAACGGGGGAGCGAATGTCATGGTCCGGCGATTTGCATAGGGCACAAAGAACTGTTGGTTCATTCATATCACCCACAGCTGCAGGATTAGGGCAGGTATTTTGCATATGTCCTTCTTTACGACAATGATAACAAAAAATACGACTAGGTCAGAAGGGATGTGGTATGACGATCGCGCCGCAGTAGGTAAGGTACTCCGGGAGAGCCAACGGGCCTTTCAGGATGAGCAGGTATGAGCCCCGGCGCCCCAATAGGTCGTGCTTGTAGTACTAGGCGAGTTGAGCAGCGAATGTTTGAGCGCACCTCCTCGGGATAACTTGTGCTGTCGGCATGATAAACCATGAGGGTGTCAGGGGCAGATGCAAAACATATTTGCACCGGGACATGCTTGCTGTCGTCCAGGAGGGTCTGCGTAACTGCGCACATTTTCTGGGCATCAAGGATGTCAAGTTTACCGTCCTGGCGTTCGACGGGGAATGGACGACAAATCCGCAGTAGTTCCAAGAGCCAAGAGCGTGGTCAATTGTGGCTTGAATATTCCGGACAGGGATGGCAGTCATATCAAAGCGCAATGTAGGCTTGCTGGGGGCGCGGAACGAGTTCGCAGCAGGTGGGAGCGAGGCTCGACTCACCGGAGGCATCTGTCGAGGTGGCAGGGGCTCAGGCTCTGGTGTCGGCCCTTGTTGGGAATACTGAACCGGCGCGACGGGCACAATTTCTTGAAAGAGTGCCACAGGCACGTAGGCGGTGGAGCAGTCACACGCAAAAGTCGTTGCGTGCGAAGACGGAGCAGGCTGGCGGCGCTGAAGATTGCGTGGACGTGGAGGCTGCGTCAGGCGGCAACACAGCGGGCGCCCGCGCAGCTGTTGTCGACGACGCGGCCTGGCAGCGCCGAGCCAAACCTAGGTGGCGCCCAAAGGGTTGTGTTTTTTTCACTCCACAATGAGCCCGGGAATCTCTCCGCAGGGGCGTCTTCGGCATTCGCTCTCACGGTGGGCACTGTCCCACCCACGCAACACGCGAGAAGAGGCAAAACAAGTCGAAAACACAGAGCTATAGAAACAGACAGGTATAGTTACTGCTCACGACGATTTCACTGAACACAACAAAATAAACAAAACTATACAATTGATTGCGAGACAAAATCTAGTGCAGATGGCGGCTAGCACAAAACCTATAACACTATTGACGGAAGAAGGCAGGCAGCGGTGGCGGTGGCACGTTGCTGCACAAGAGTGCTCAAACAACTGTTTTGAATTTGCAGTTCCTTCGCTGCTGTCCGTCTGCAAGAATTTCGCATCACGCGCGATCTGCATTCTGCTGGCTTCGTTGACGCACCGTGTGCGGCTGCCTATCGTGCTGTCATCACGTGAAGATACGCCCCTTCCTTCTGGCTATAAAGCTGCGCAAGTCGTCGAGAGCCTTCACACATCGGGCAGCGGTGGCGGTGGCACGTTGCTGCACAAGAGTGCTCAAACAACTGTTTTGAATTTGCAGTTCCTTCGCTGCTGTCCGTCTGCAAGAATTTCGCATCACGCGCGATCTGCATTCTGCTGGCTTCGTTGACGCACCGTGTGCGGCTGCCTATCGTGCTGTCATCACGTGAAGATACGCCCCTTCCTTCTGGCTATAAAGCTGCGCAAGTCGTCGAGAGCCTTCACACATCGGGCAGCGGTGGCGGTGGCACGTTGCTGCACAAAAGTGCTCAAACAACTGTTTTGAATTTGCAGTTCCTTCGCTGCTGTCCGTCTGCAAGAATTTCGCATCACGCGCGATCTGCATTCTGCTGGCTTCGTTGACGCACCGTGTGCGGCTGCCTATCGTGCTGTCATCACGTGAAGATACGCCCCTTCCTTCTGGCTATAAAGCTGCGCAAGTCGTCGAGAGCCTTCACACATCGGGCAGCGGTGGCGGTGGCACGTTGCTGCACAAGAGTGCTCAAACAACTGTTTTGAATTTGCAGTTCCTTCGCTGCTGTCCGTCTGCAAGAATTTCGCATCACGCGCGATCTGCATTCTGCTGGCTTCGTTGACGCACCGTGTGCGGCTGCCTATCGTGCTGTCATCACGTGAAGATACGCCCCTTCCTTCTGGCTATAAAGCTGCGCAAGTCGTCGAGAGCCTTCACACATCGGGCAGCGGTGGCGGTGGCACGTTGCTGCACAAAAGTGCTCAAACAACTGTTTTGAATTTGCAGTTCCTTCGCTGCTGTCCGTCTGCAAGAATTTCGCATCACGCGCGATCTGCATTCTGCTGGCTTCGTTGACGCACCGTGTGCGGCTGCCTATCGTGCTGTCATCACGTGAAGATACGCCCCTTCCTTCTGGCTATAAGGCTGCGCAAGTCGTCGAGAGCCTTCACACATCGGGCAGCGGTGGCGGTGGCACGTTGCTGCACAAAAGTGCTCAAACAACTGTTTTGAATTTGCAGTTCCTTCGCTGCTGTCCGTCTGCAAGAATTTCGCATCACGCGCGATCTGCATTCTGCTGGCTTCGTTGACGCACCGTGTGCGGCTGCCTATCGTGCTGTCATCACGTGAAGATACGCCCCTTCCTTCTGGCTATAAAGCTGCGCAAGTCGTCGAGAGCCTTCACACATCGGGCAGCGGTGGCGGTGGCACGTTGCTGCACAAGAGTGCTCAAACAACTGTTTTGAATTTGCAGTTCCTTCGCTGCTGTCCGTCTGCAAGAATTTCGCATCACGCGCGATCTGCATTCTGCTGGCTTCGTTGACGCACCGTGTGCGGCTGCCTATCGTGCTGTCATCACGTGAAGACACGCCCCTTCCTTCTGGCTATAAAGCTGCGCAAGTCGTCGAGAGCCTTCACACATCGGGCAGCGGTGGCGGTGGCACGTTGCTGCACAAGAGTGCTCAAACAACTGTTTTGAATTTGCAGTTCCTTCGCTGCTGTCCGTCTGCAAGAATTTCGCATCACGCGCGATCTGCATTCTGCTGGCTTCGTTGACGCACCGTGTGCGGCTGCCTATCGTGCTGTCATCACGTGAAGATACGCCCCTTCCTTCTGGCTATAAAGCTGCGCAAGTCGTCGAGAGCCTTCACACATCGGGCAGCGGTGGCGGTGGCACGTTGCTGCACAAGAGTGCTCAAACAACTGTTTTGAATTTGCAGGTTAGTTTTCTTTTCTTATTGTTGTTAAGCTGCCAGTGCATACTGCCGCCACTGCTGCCACTGCTGCCCATGGTCTAGTGTCTTGCTTGCAATGCCATCTGAAAAGTTTGACCCTTGTTCTGCATGCTATGAAGACATTATAGATGGTGAAGAATTTATGACTTGTGCGGATTGCTGTCAAAGGTTTCATATAGGGAAGTGTGCAGGGGTTGGGGAGCGGAGTTTCAAAGCAAAAAATGCTGAATTAAGAAAAGCCTTGAAATGCTTAACATGTAGATCCTCGGCGTCTCGCAGTCAGGATAGCAGCAGTAATGCATCTTCTGCTGTCCTATGCAAACAGCTTGCTGAGATTAGTAAGGCTTTGGCAAATCTCACGGCCAAAGTGGATGATCTGACATCTTTGAAGGAAACCGTTTCAAGCATTGAAATGTCTGTACAACATATGTCTGACACGTATGACAAATTGCTCGAAGTATCTAATAGGCATGACAAGGAAATCGAGCTCCTGCGTAAGAGAGTTGACGACATTGAGGCAAACCAGGACGGGCAGCAAATTCGAAAACTGCGTCAGGAATTGAACGATCTGAGCCAGTACAGCAGGCGGCAAAACATGGAAATACATGAAATACCTGTGACAGATGGTGAAGATTTACTGAGCAAAGTAAACAGCCTTGCTGTGAAGCTTGACTTGCCCACACTTGTTGCAAAGGACATTGGAGGGCTACACCGCCTTCCATCTCAACCAGACAAGGTGCCTGTGGTTTTGATCCGTTTTGCCAACCGATCCACAAAAACAGACTGGATTTCAAAGCGCAAAGAATGCGAACATGACATTCCATTCTTTGATAACCTGACGGCTTCTAGCAGGAATTTACTGTGGCTGGCTAAAATGAAGGCTAAGGAAATGAAGTACGCTTTCGTCTGGTCTAAGGAAGGAAAGATCTACGCTCGAAAGCAACCTGGTGCACGAGCCATCAGGATCGCTTGTGAGGAGGACATTGATAAGATGGTTTAATCACTGTTGCTGCGAGTCTGCGTAGTACGCCTGCTCAACAATGGCTTATTTTACTGCCGAGTCATTCACCGACTTTCTAAAGGACGGTGCTTACAATCCTCGCAACACACTATCTCTTTACCACTTGAACTGTCAAAGCCTAAAAAATAAATCAGAAGTAGAAGCCGAATTAACTAAACTGAACTTTAATTTTGACCTTATTGCCTTCACTGAAACATGGTTTACCTCAAATGCAGATGTCAGCGAGTTTCCTGGTTACAAACCCATTTCAGTATTTCGAGATGGAAAGCGTGGTGGTGGTGTATCTTTATATGTGCAAAATTATTTGTGCTTTGAGGTCTTGTCGGATTATTCACTTGTTTGTACTGATTTTGAAACTGTCTGCATTGTTTTTCGTAGAGTTGCTATTATGGTTGTATATCGCCCCCCTCAAGGAAATTCTGACAATTTTTTTCGCTTCATTGATTGTTTTCTGAAGTTTGCAAACCAAAACAACTGGCGTATCATTGTGCTAGGTGACTTCAATATTAACTTTTTGGAGGATAACGCTCTGAAGATTAATTTAAATGAAATAATGCTGTCTAATGGGTGTGACAATACTATTGAATTGCCTACTCGCATATCCTTGCACTCTGAAACATTAATTGATTTGTGCTTCACTAATTTCCCACCTCAGAGTTGCATATCCGGTGTTTTTTCTTCTGGTATTAGTGATCACTTGCCTTTCTTTTCACTTTTTCCTGATACGACCAAATTGAATAAACCCGTTCACGCTCGTAGAGTTAATGATGAAAAGAGCATCTCCAGATTTTGTCACTTGTTGTCTACAATTAATTGGGTAGATGTATATGGTGAAAATGACTCGTCCCGTGCTTATGATATATTTATTCAGAAGCTGCTTAAATGCTATTACGCCGCGTTCCCAACTCAAACTATAAAAAAACATAGAAAGGCTAGAAAAGAATGGATGACAGGAGCACTTTTGAAACAAATTAAAGAAAAGAACAAAATGTTCTCTCGTTTTTTGGAAACGCGATGCCCGGATGATTTAGTTAAGTTTAAGAAGTTTCGAAATAAATTAAACTCAGATCTAAAGAAAGCTAAATCTTTTTTATATTAATAAGTTTTCGTCAATTTTACACAATCCTAAATTACTTTGGCAAGGTATTAACGTTATTATAGGGAACAGGAACAATTGTCTTCCCTCTGAGCTGAAAGTCAATGGTGTGAATTATGCTGGAGTTTCACTTGCCAATATGCTGAATGAACACTTTTTAGCTGCCGGAGCATACCGACCTTCTGCTAGCTGTCATTCAACCCGGACTGTCGACTCATACTTACCCTCTTGCAGTACTGAATCTATATTTTTGTCCCCTACTTCAGTGGATGAAGTTATTTCTATCATTAATTCATTTAGGAACACCTGCTCACCTGGAGATGACGAAGTTGCTGCTTTTCCTATCAAATGTGCTGTAAATATTATTGCTGGCCCTCTTACGCATATTTGTAACAGAATGCTACTTTCTGGTGTATTCCCTAGCAAATTAAAAGTCGCGCGCGTTACCGTTTTATTCAAAGGAGGCAACAAAAATGACCCAAATAATTACCGTCCTATTTCGGTATTGCCACTGTTTTCGAAGTTAGCTGAGCGTGTACTCTATAGGCGACTAAACAATTTCTTACAAGCTAAACACCTTATCTGCCCCCAACAGTATGGCTTTCAGGCCGGTAAATCAACAGAATCTGCTCTGTTAGATATTAAAAACTCTATAATTAACAATTTTGAAACTAAGCTTTTTTCTGTTGGAATTCTTCTTGACCTACGCAAAGCTTTCGATTCTGTGCAACATACAATACTGCTCCATAAATTAAAGACTTACGGGATCCGTGGAGTGGCAAATTCACTTTTGGAAAGTTATCTAACGGCACGGATACAGTACACTAAGATTCATGATGTAAAATCCAGTTTTGGTATGATAAAATTCGGTGTCCCTCAGGGTTCAATTTTGGGACCACTTTTATTTATTCTCTATATTAATGACATTGTAAACATTCCATTAACTCCTAATATTATGATGTATGCCGACGATACTAATGTCTTTTTTTCCGGCTCCAGTCTCCAAGTAATTGAACACCAATGTAATGCCTGGCTTGAGGAGTTAGCGGTTTGGCTCTATGTTAATCAACTTCAATTAAACGTAAACAAAACAAAGTTTATGCTCTTCCATCCAAAAAACAAACCATTAGATCATCACATCAAACTATTTTTTAATGACTTTAACATCGAGCAAGTTCATAGTTGCCGGTTCCTTGGTGCGTTTTTTCGTAGCGATTTGGGTTGGAGTGATCATATAAACTACATTAGACTAAAAATGGCCAGATCTATTTATGTTATTTATCGCGTTAGACATCTCCTCCCATTACAAGTTAAAAAACAGTTATATTTTGCCCTTGTTCATTCTCACCTGGTGTATTGCAACCTAGTCTGGGGTACATGCAACAAAACTGATTCATACAAATTGCTTTCTCTCCAGAAAAGAGCTCTACGTTTATTAAGTTCAAGTTCATCTGTTGAAGCAAATCTTTTTGAAACATTTCATGTTCGCAATTTCTTTAATTCATACAATTTTAGTTTGGCTCTTCACATTTTTTATAAAGTCAAGCATGACTTTAGCTCTTTTTCTAATACTTATAATTCAAGAAACGTTGCGTATGGTCTACGTTCCGTTGCCCTATCTACTGCAAGACCCAGAACAAATTATGGTAAACAAACAACTGATTATCAAATTATAACGTGTAATGCCTACCAGTATCTTACTCAGATTGCTTTAGAAAGTTATAGTGTGTCTGCATTCAAGAAAAAACTGACGATTCTTTTCCCCCCCCCCGGTTAAATTTCAGCTAATTCTGTATACTTGGTTTTTTTTTCTGAGTGTGTGTTTGTGTTTTGTTTCCTTTATTATTTTTTTTTGAATGTGCATATTATGAAATGTTTCGTTTATTGTTAATTGATATTTATTATTGTCTATCATTAACTATTTTCTATTGTGATCATGTTTGCTCATTGTTTTTTATCTTTTGTCCATTCGGCCCCCGTTTTCCATGATGTGTGATCGGGGTGTAGGCCTTGTCAGGAGGTATGCTTGGTCTACCTCCTTTAGCCTCACCTCGAGGGCATATTGTATATAATATGGCCAAATAAACATACTACTAAACATACTACTAAACTAAACTAGGCATCATGAGCTGATTTCCAAGTGGAAGTGCTTGGACCATACAAAATGTCAGAGCTGAAACGGGACAAAAATTCCTGGCCGGTTTAAAATAAAAACAGTGTAGCGCAAAGGCGAGGACAAAAAAGAACGGAAGGAACATCACGAAGCTACGTACTACAAAGAAGCCCAAAAAGCCACCCTAGTGGTTTAATATCCTTGTAGCAGCCTCCATTCCAGGCCAGGCCAAACTTCACGTGGAGGAGCGCGTGCAAAGTCTAGTTAGGCATTCTATTTCGCAGGTCGGCTTCAGTGAGCGAGACCTGGCTGATCACTCGTTCGACAAGGCGTTTGTTTGGAGCGTAGTGACAAAAAGAGTGTACCAGCTCAGACATCAGTGGGCATCGGCTTGCCGGCAACATTTTTTTTTATTTTCTCACGATTACCCAGAATTAACATTGAATCCTTTGCCAGATAGTCCGCCTCTGCCAGGTATCTATCTGAACAACAGAGATAGTGTTATTCAGGTGTCCTCTGCCAGATAGTCGACTTTCGTTTGGAGCTGGCGGTACTCAGATTCTACTATATAAATTGAATTTGTCGTTATTATAGCCCCGAATGAGCGACAGTGAAAATCGAAGGAGTACTTGGCAATTTTTGGTTCGGGAAAGGGCTAGTCATTCACAAGGTTTAAGTTCGCACTTCTAATGCGCGAAAAAATAATGTTGCATCACCTATTCAACACTTCATTCAGTTCATCACAACTAGAACTAACTCAAGGTGTTCCACAGGGATCTATATTAGCACCGCTGATGTTCCTAATCAATGATATTGTCAAAATACTCGAATCACCTGAACTCATTATGTATTGAGATGATACTAATATTTTTTTTTCACATTGCATGATTTATCACTACTCGAAACCAAAGTGAACAACTACTCCTCCAGGTGGCTCAAGGTAAATAGGCTGCAACTGAATTAAAAAAAGGCAACCTATATCGTATTTCGCCCTGTTAACAAACCATTACAGACTACAATAACACAGATGTTTAATAAGCAATGCCTTTCCTCGGTTGAAGTCCAAAAATTCCTAGGCGTGTGGTTCGAAGAAGAATTGTCATGGACGCCACATGTGAACCATTTAATAACTTAACTGGCACGAACCGTTGCTTGTTTATACAAAGCAGCACGTATGGCCCCCTATGGACAAAGAAACTTGTGTATAACACACTGTTTTATTCAAAACTCTTCTTTGGGATGATGGTGTGGGGAACCACAACAAACACTGTATACAATAAACTCGTAATACTCCAGAAGAAATTTTGCGTTGCAATGAAAATTATTATGGGCCTTGCCAGCAAGAACTTCTCCTTTGTTCTTAAAGGGACACTGAGGAGAACCCTATCAAATTTTTTTCGTTAGCAAAATCTGACAGTTCGGCATTTCATCGCTTTATTGCCGCTTGTCGGCAGCGAAAGATGCATTTATTTCAAAGAAATTTGGATTCGAAGTTGCAAAAGTTTTTCCCGCCGCTCCGATTCAAACTCGAGAACTCTTATGACGACACGGAGAACTTTTATGGCGTCACAGGACGGAGTGATGTGAAGCGTGACGTAAACGGAGACTCCGTGATTTCTGGCGGCTAGCGGTGCGGTCTAGCAGCTGCCGAAATGAAAGCTACCGCCGCCGCACGTTGAAGGCATCTATCGGGGGTCGCTACCGTAGTTCTGTTTACGTTTGCACCGGCGTCTTGCCAGCGTTGCGATGGATCCCGTTCCCGAACCCGACGACGTAGTTCTCGCAAAATCTCCGGCCTGCATTTCAGCGACCTCAACCCCACAGAGCGTGCGATGCTTTTGAGGGAGCACGGCTAGGTTAGGCGCCGGCGGGTCGTTTCCCCCTTCCTCAGTGAGCAGCCGTTGCAAACTAAACATCATAATCCCAGTGCGGGGAGTCGCGAGGCGCCGGGACAAGGTCGGCGCGTTGCGCCCATCGGAGGCTGGCCGGGGCTTTGGGGCCAACGGATTGGGATTCCTTGAACGGCGCGGTTGCACGGGGCAGTAGGCGGCGTCGAGGCCCACGGTTGCAAGGGCCAAGTTATTTATTTATTTTATTGCCACAAAAAACGGATAGGTGCTCAAGGGCGGTCGCGTTTAAAGTGGGCGCCTTGAAACTAAAGCCGACGCACGACGCTTCAACGGCTTCCGCTAGATCCAACGGGTCCACTGGATCGGGCTCTTTCGCCCACTTGCATGTACCTTCAGATGTGTACCGTGAACTGATCAAATTAGCCGAGAGCTCGAAAAGAACAGTTCCGCCCAACTGCCGAAGTTATTGAATTACGTCACAACGCGCACCTCGCCGCGGAGCCGAATCAGTCTGGCCGGGCCGGCGGCGACTGGCGCACTCGGCGCGAAATATAGACATGCTCCAAGTATCCCCGCCAGTGCGGTCAGAATGCGCCGAAGCCGCCGAACGCGTCGGCGGTCAAGCGCAGTGTAGGGTCGCGCTTTGGCCGACGTGACGGCGCCGTGCAGCGCGCGTGTTACGCCGGTGCATAAACGCGCCTTAACAGAGCCTGCGCTTAACCGCTAACCAACGTATTCGGTGGCGGCATCTATGGGAGCCATTCAAAACCCCCGCACACTCACTGAATAAAAAAAAATCCTATGCCGAGGTTCGGAATCGAACCAGGGCCTGTGATGTTTGAGGCGGATGCGCTACCACTCCGCCACAATGGCTGAAGCTGCAATTATTAATAAAGGTGCATCTAGTGAATGCACTCTTATGCAGAAATCGCTGCGCTTTCGCTACGTATATCCTGGCCTAACAGAGCTGGGCCATCAGCAATTTTTCTGAACTGCCTTGTACCTTGTCTCCCGTCCCTAATAAACGATTTCCGTTAAGTAGTTTGAAGCTGACCGGCACAGCCGGGAATGTTTCGCCGGGCGAGCGTGCGAAGACACAAGTGCTGCCTTGTACGATTACCGACCATCGTGCGATCATAGTTTTTCATCGACCGTGGCGATCATCTGACAAGCCTTAACAGGCTCCTTCAAAGTTTAACTAGCACTTGAAGCGGCACTTGGAGTTCCTCCGCTGTTCGGCACTTGTAAATCGAGGAGCGTCAAAAACAAAACCACGGGGCACGCAAAGCTCATACACGCGAAGCGCCTTAACAAAACGAAACTCTCCTGGCCGCCTGTGGTGCCGCCAAGCATCCGTTTTCTTTGCTTCCAACATTCAGGTTGTCTTTTGCCTGCCTTCCATGTGTGATAAAAGTGCACTATTGGTTTTAAAACAAAACTTACTTCAATACTGATCTGCGCAACCTACCTTTGTCGGCCTCAGGGATTCGCGAACCCAAGTAGGATGGAAAATTTCTCCAAGGTGGCGTCTCTTGTCCTATGGCGTCACCACGCTTGTACTTGCGAGACTGGCCTGTGATGGCGATACCTGTATTTTGGTTCTTGCTATTTTCAACCTTACAAGAGCTTTGTTTTCAGTAAGAGCGGCGGTTTTGTGATCAGGAGCTGGTATTCTATCGATACAAGCCAACTTCAATTTCTCCTCAGTGTCCCTTTAATGTATAAAATGTTGAGGGCCGACCAGCTCTACTACTGCAAACTGCTGCAGTTCATAAAACTCCGAAAGCTGCACATCTGTGACAGAAAAGAAAATTCTGTCTATCCATTCAGATATAATAAAAGACGCACACCAAGAACCATAACGAACTATGCAAAATAAACTGTCGCATCCCAAGAGGTTGTTATTCTTAAAAAAATTAGAAGATACAGTAAATTTCCAAACTAGTATAGGCAGTTTTACAGATGTGTTATTTAAATACGTCTAATTAACTATCGGTGTTCTGTACGGGGATTGAATGCTACCATGGTAATGTGGCCGCAAAAAAATCATTGTATTGTATCCTGGTATTTAATCTATTTTTGTCTTGAATCCTGTTTCTGGGTATATAATCTTCATATTTTAAGTGTGTAGCAATCCATTGTATAGTTGTACGGAAATAAATCTGTTTAATATCATTTCATTTTCGTTGTTCATATTGTCACGAAGTGGTAACTGCAGTCCGGAGAGCAGAAAGGCTGCGAAAATGGTGTCTGAACAAAACTCATTATTTAGGCTGACATGCGCCCACAATGGACTGAATCACATCCGGCGGCGGCATAGCAACAAGCGTGCTCGGCTGTCGTCGAACAGAATGCCCGCCGCTGTCAGCCGTGCTCAATTTAATGCTGATAGTGAACTTTCTAGATAAAGCGTCCAAAGTTGCTAGCACATTCTTGAACAATGTAGAATCTGCCCTGCCTGGATGCGATCAATCGAGAAAAATCTGGTCCCGTCTTGCATCGCAAACAAAGTGATAAAGCGGCGCGCTGGCAGCATTGAAGAATGACCAAACACTGCAAAGATTCGCGGCATTAATCACATCTCAAAGAAGCATCGACCCGATGCATTGAAACAAATAAGGCGACTAGCAACGAATAAAACAGAACGTGTGAAAATAAACACAGAGTGTGGAAACACAGCGTCCTTTAGACCGCATAATATGGCTTTAGACGGACGACATGAACAACATCTGGTCGTACGCGGCGTCGTTGGGATGCAGTCATTGCGTCAAGGATGACTTCATAATCAAGTTCACCTAGCCGACAGAGAACCTTGTACGAGCCGAAATAGCGGCGCAAAAGCTTTTTCACTCAACCCAGAACGGTGAATGGGCGTCCACACCCAGACCTAGTCTCCAGGATTGTATTACGCGTTGCGTCATCGTAGGTTGTAGCTTCTGGCATCGGTCCGCTGCTGGTCTTTGATCCTTAATCGGGCAAGTCTTCGGGATTCTTCTGCGTGTTGAAGGTAGGCGGCGACGTTCTCTTCTTCGGTAACGTTGGGCAGCATGGCGTCTAGCGTGGTCGTGGCCTCCCTGCAATAGACGAGCCTAACAGGTGTCATCTGAGTGGTGTCCTGCACTGCGGTGTTGTAGGCGAAGAGTACGTAAGGCAGGATGACATCCCAGGTTTTGTGTTCGGCATCGACATACATGGCGAGCATATCGGCGATGGTTTTGTTCAGGCGCTCGGTCAGTATGTTGGTATGCAGTTGTCCTCCGGTGGCTGGTTTGGCTGCAACGCAAGATGGCTTGCGTTACTTCCGCCATGGATGCTGTTCCTCTGTACGTGATGAGCACATTGGGGGCGCCACGTCGCAGAAGAATGCACTCCACGAAACTGTTTCGTTCGGTAGGGCACTTCACTCGACGCAGCGGGTGAGGTGGTCCGTCACTACGATGATCCACTTCTTTCCAGGCGTTAATGCCGATCTGCTGAAAGGGCATTGAGGGGGTTCAATGGGGTACAGAAATCCTGCTGGTCGAGTGGGAGGCGTCTTTTGTAGCTGACAACCTCGGCAGGTTTTCACATAATGTGCGACATCGGCAGACAGTCGGGGCCAGTAACACTTGTCTAGAATGCGGCTGAGGGTGCGAGTAAACCCGAGATGTCCAGCTGTCGGCTCGTCGTGTGAAGCCTGTAGAACTTCTTCGCGGAGACAACCAGGTACAACAAGGAGGTAGGCTGTTCTGTTCGCTGCGAAGTTCATCTTCACGAGGACATCATTCTGTACACAGAAGGATCACAGACCTCGCTTGAATGAGGTGGGGGGTGAAGAAACCTTGCCTTCCAAGAACTCGATGAGGCGTTTCAGGTCGGGGTTCGAGCGTTGCTGCTGTGCAAAATAGATGGGGCTGATGGGTCCAAGGAAGGCATCCTCATCGTCGCCTTGCGGCGGTGCATCTACAGGGGCCCGTGAGAGGCAATCGGCGTCAGAGTGCTTGCGTTCGGACTTCTAAACGACGGTGACGTAAAACTTCTGGAGGCGCAGACTCCATCGAGCGAGGCGGCCAGGGGGTCATTTAAATTGACAAGCCAGCACAGCGCGTGGTGATCGCTGACCACCTTGAACGGTCGTCCGTACAGGTAGGGGCGGAATTTCGACGTAGCACAGATGATGGCCAGGCATTCCTTGTCAGTTGTCGAATAGTTTGCCTCGGCCTTGGAAAGGGAACGGCTAGCGTATGCGAAGACTTTCTCCAACCCGTCGCTTTTTTGAACGAGAACGGCGCCCAGGCCCACTCTGCTTGCATCGGTATGGACTTCAGTATCTTTGGGCAACGTTGAAATTCGGGCTTGTTGGTTCATACTTTGAAGCAATAGCGCAAACAGGACAAGGAACCAACAACGAGTAGACACACACAGCGCTGTGTGTGTCTACTCGTTCTTGGTCCCTTGTCCTGTTTGCGCTATTGCTCATAACTTCAGTATCGGCTTTTACATTGTGAAGGGCCGCATACGGGAGGCCCAGGCATTGCTGAAAAGAACTCGGCGACGAACCCCTAAGACATATTGCCTGCCTTCAAATTTATCGACCTAGACATGTCGGCGAATACGGTGGTGGGGAATGCGACGGGCGATGCAGAAAACAGACGTGCAAAGACAGCCAGACGGCTAAATAGGAGAGGCTGCGCGCGGTGCCCAACGCAGCCGCAGTCTTCCCTACGGTTTGTGCGGTGCTCCACCCTCCCCTCCCCCCCAACCGGCGCGCGCAGACGGGTTCGTTTGTGCGTGTGTGTGCAGGCCGACAGACAGACCTGTAGATTACAATTTTATTTTTTAAATGGAGGACAATAAACAACATTTGAAACCACAATTCTTGGACAGGTATTAGAGATAGGGACTAATTTGAAATCAGCACCTAAAAGTAATCAAAACGATAAAATAGCAAATCTTGAAAAACAATGCAGAGTTGACTTGAAATCTTCTTCGCTACACTTCAGGCTAACTGGTGCTGTCAGATAAGATTAGCTAAAAAAAATGTTATGCACCAGACAATTCCCAGTGGCTAATTCCAAGTGGCTAACTTCAAGAGGCAGATTACAAAGTACAGTAAAAGAAATACTAAACAGACATCCTAAAGCAGCCCACTAAATCTACAGTAAAATATCACAGGTATCCAACCTCTAATGTTTGTGTTTGTTCTTGAGAAACACATAGGATGAACATAATCTTAGAAAACATATACAATACATTCAATTTAACACAATCACATAAAAAGAACACAAAACAAAACTTTACACTCAATATATGGAGGCCTATGCTCTAGATTATGTGCCCCGAAAGATATGTTAGCCACCCATTTGAAGGAGCCTGTCGGAAATAAAATGCGGCACTCATAACTTACATGGAAAAAATGAGAATACAGAAACACATGCACACATGCTTTTCAGTCTAGCTAACAAGTAATGACTAATGCTGAAACACAAGGAATTAGTCAACCTGGTATTACGTGACTGTGCGCACTACAAGCAAAGCAAAAACACATGGGCTAAGGTCAAAGCGCTCAGGACACAGGCATTCTCTTTGATCGCGAGAAAGGCATTCATCACCATCACTTTAGGATGAAGTGAAGAAAAATTCCAGAAAAGTTCCCATGGCAACTGATCAGACTAAGGACTAGCAACTTCGTGATTAAATAAGTAATTGAATTTCTGAAGACCTGTGTCTAAGCACATATTTGCTTGAAAACTTAATTGTTCACCAAATCCATTATCACCATTATTTTTTCTAATTAAAGGATATGTATAAATGCTACCAAATGTGTCATGTGGCAGAACGAGAAGTCTATTAAGAAAAAAAATTACAAAATGCTGACAGTGCTCCCAGAAAGCTGTCCGAGCTAGATGCAAAAAGATAAAAACCATGACTAGCCCATGCAGGGACAAGAAACCAGTGGGGTGATGATTCTTAGGGTCAACGAAATGTTGCTGTTCCTGTTTGTCATGTCTTTCCATGCTGTCACATAATGCGAGTACAGCATTTGTCGAAGTTTAGAGCATAAGGAATTCGCTTCTGAGCCTTGTTGTGCATCGCTAGCATTCCAGATCTCTTGAAGGTACAGAAAATCTTGCCCTGACCACCGTGAATGTTGGACATCCATGGATGCTCAGAGGCCTTATTACACGGCTTAGAAGCCAAACCCTTTGGCTTTGTACTTTTTGACAAAGGCTATACATCAGTTTTCTCACAGATTCATACTGATATTGTTTTCCTTTTTCTTCGCTCTGGCCAACTGTATGATGTTAACATTGATAAGTTATAGCAGCACAGTTTGTGTTCCACTACCAGTATTCCAAACAGTACTAAAAAACTAGACATGTAAAACATGTACAGGCAGCTGTGAAGGAAAGACGAAGTGGTTTTTAAAAACTGACGAGCTCAAAACCATCGAAGCGTGGTTTATTTTAAGCCAAATATCTAAAAGCACTCTCAAGAGAGGTCAGCAGACAGAGTGCCGTCTTTAGATTTTCCAAACGGAACACCCAGAAGGCTGCAAACAGCAGAATCCCCACAGAAGCGATGAGGTTTTCACTACAGGGTGATGGCCAATGAACAGGAAAATTGTGCCTTGATAGGTGAGGAGGCATGCTGTAAGTGGTTTGTCCTGCAAAATTAAAAACGAAATACAATTGACATTTCTAACACTTGTAGAAGTGCAAAAAATACTGTCGTATTTCAGTATAATGCACATTATGACTACACTATCCTAGGGATGAATTCATGAGGGGGTGGTCTCCCCTCCTCAAAGTGATAAATTTTACATAGAAATACCATGCTCAACCTAATTTTTTCAAGAATAAAGTCAAAGAAATGCGAGGTTCAAACTGACCGATTTTTAAAGATAATGGTAACCAGGCTAATGTACTTGGAGCTATCAACACTGTCTAGCTTCAACTTCATTGCCCACCACTATGTGCAGGAGACCTTGGTGACAAGTTTTGTATCAAAACTTTTTCATTCATGATTTGTTAGTACGGATGAATCACTTTGCGAGAATTTTGCTCGGAAACCAAAGTGTCCATATTACAGAGGTGCAACTGTACAGATGATTTGTCCATTAGAGCCATGATCACATTTAGTGGGCCACCACAACTATGCAAAAGTTAAACAAAATGCTGCAATGGCCTCCCTGCCAAAGATCTGAGAACCATATTCTAGCTATAAGACAACTGAGCTGCTCAATCTCATTTAATTGTAACCAGTGCAGCAGCAGCCTAACTGTAATCGAACTAGAGGCCAAAGAAACAATGGTGAGCCACTGCTCATAAGGGAGCGTGATACAAAGTGCGTATTCGAAAGGTACAGCTGCACACGAAATCTACCACTCTTGCTTTATCCGTGACATTTGATACATATGGCGACTACAGGAATTTTTGCTGAGCATCGAAGAAGCAAATGTTCTCTAGGGAATCACATTTTGAGCACCTATAACTGCCCGGGATGCAACAATCAGTACTCCCCATGAATCATATTTGCGTGTGTATAATAAAGACCTAAAAATACAAAACTGGTATGGTGCTGTTCAAAGTGTATATAGCCATTATACACAGCTTGTGAAGTAGCACTCCACAATGATTGGTTGCCATCGAAGACTGCAACACACAACACTCTTTTCCAACTGAAAATAAAAAATAGCTGCACCGTATCCAGACCTCATTACCATTTGTCAATAAAATGAAAAAAACCCACAATCGCAAAAGCTAATAATGGTGACCACCTCTCCATAATTTCGTGCAAGTCTAAAGAAACCACAACCGTCTGAACATTGGATTATTGGTTAGTTGAAAAGAGTGGTAGTGAACACGCGTGAAAATGAGACAGCACCATGCAAATCCCAAAATAGCAGCATGTCAGTACGCTGTATCTGGTTTAGTCATGAAATTACTCTATATTCAAAACTGCGCATAGTTGCAGCAGTTACACTGGCTCCTTATTCCTACTACTGTCTTTTTTTTAATTGCACAAGTAACTATGCCTGAATTTTAACGAAAATCCCTTGGGGTCAGCAGCTCCTTACTGTCACTGTTTGCATCCCGCCTCTTTGCAAGATAACGAAGCACCAGGGCTTTGGGCCAGCCCCATTCTAAAATAATCACAAAACCCAAGGTTTGCTAAGGCTCGTGACATCAATGAATAAATTTGAGTAAATTCTGTGCCTAAAAGGTAGTCATCAGATGCTCAGATAAATACTGACCTGTTATTTTCGTGCAAAAATTTCAGTTTCTGCCTATGTCCACCGATAATTTGCACAAAAATACCTACAAGTGTTGCAGGGGGCATCTTTCTTTGCGACTTAACTCTACACTGTTTGGTACTGCTTGTAGATTAAACTGATGCAACCTTGGAGTCCTTCATAGATTAGAACCTGTATAGAACAATGTCCAGTCAGGTTTGATACCAAACAAATCATTATGAATAAAATGTATGCCGTTCGAATTACTGACTCCAGTAATAATAGGGGAGCAAGGCAATGAAGTATGTGATGCTTTGAAAGTGAAGCAGCTTTTATATCTTCACAAATAGTGACAGCACGTTTTTACTGCACCCATCGAAGTTATGCCGCAACGAACCGCAGAACATAAGGCAAGAACTGACAGCCGTTGCTTTCTCGCTTTCACTCGTGTTCCAGTGACAAAGAGATTGCGCCATTGACTGAAATCAACAAATAATCAGATTGGAATTCTAAATGTGGCGGGCGAATCTATGACGGCAGAATACAAGTATGCCCTTCAGAAGCTTTGAGCACATTCATAAATTTGCTGCGACGCGCACGATAAGCAAAATTATGTTTTTTGTGGGGAACCATGGCATTTTAGAAAAAGCGACCTGATTTTTTTATGTTAATAGCGATGCCGCATACCTCGTTCTGCGAACATGCATGAAATTAAGAGTGGCCAAAAATGCTGCACATATCAAAAATAAAATGACACAAATGCTTCGGAGGGCAATAAAATAACAATGCCGAAAACATACAGCCGCTTGCAAGGTGTACTTCAGCGCAGACGCAAGCAGACTTGTATTACAGAGCGCTCGTGCGGTGCTTTGCGGAATGAAGGCGAACTTATAACGCAGGCAGTGGGATTGACTGACAATGCAGGTGCTCAAGCGCTGGCGCATAGGCATATAAAACAACCCATACACTGGCAGCGCGTCGTTAAGAAAACTGCGCTAATGTTTTGCTCCATTCCGCAGCACAGTGCTTCAGCGCTCCACACAAGCCTGCTCACGTCTTTATCGTACAACGATATTTAAGACGCAAAATCACTCACCATGACGGCGAGACGGATGAGAGAAGCAGGGATTCAAAAATATCCTTCCGGGCAGCAGTGTCGAGGTAGAAATTTCTCTCCCGCTGGCCAAGGGCGCGGCAAAGCCACCACTTGTCTCAATTCGCTCACAACGGCGCCATACCGCCATTCGCAAACCAGAGCGAGGGGCAAGCTCAGCCGTCGTTTACGATATCCACTTCGGTGAACTCGGTTAAACATCCATCTTTCCTTTCTCCGTCGCGCATCGAAAAGCAGCAGCGGCAAACGCACAGTCGCCGCTCACGATATCCGTTCCAATAGAGGCTCCAGACAACCCGCCGCGCTCAATTCTGCGACGCAATACGAGACGGCCCCGCTGGCGGTGCTAGGCCTAGCGCCAACGCCGCTTCGGTCACAGCGGCCGCACTCACGAGTCACGACTCTCTCGCCGTCTTCTGATCCTTTGCGCCGCCTGCTGTCGATTGCATCTCGACCGAAACCAAAACTTGCTGCTTCCTTCCGGAACTAAGCGAAACAGATAAAAGTACACAGGTCCACTGGCGCGTTCTTTTGAACAGCAGCAGGAATTCGACCTCGCTCCGTCTCAGTTGCCGTACGGTGTTTTTTTTTTTTTTCTACACCGTTCGGAAGGTTCCGAATGGCGACAACCACTCCGTTAGAGACGGCTGATGAACCATTGCGGACCTCGTTAGCACACCGTCAATTCTAGCTGGTGTTGCTTCGGTGTTTATGATATCATGTGCACCGTTTTACCGGTGTTCTCGTCTGGCTATGCGGTGTTTTAAAGCGGACAAACACGGATAAACCTCCCATCTCGTGTCATTCGTGTTTAGTGTGTATACTGTTCGAAGTTTTTTGATGTGTTCTTCAAAGTTCGAGGCGAAGACAACGATGTCATCTAAATATACCAGACAAATTTGCCACTTCAGGCCTGCCAGCACTGCATCCATTACACGCTGAAACGTCGCTGGTGCGGCACAGAGACCAAATAGTATCACCTTGAACTCAAATAGGCCATCCGGAGTGATGAATGCGGTCTTCTCGCGATCTCTTTCATCGACCTCAATTTGCCACTAGGCACTCTTGAGGTACATCGATGAGAAATACTTGGTGTTGCAGAGCCGGTCCACTGTGTCGTCGATGCGGGGGAAGGGGTAGACGTCCTTCTTTGTTATGTTGTTCAAGCGGCGGTAATCCACGCACAATCGAAGTGCGCCGCCCTTCTTTCTCACTAGAACGACCGGTGTCGGCCATGGGCTGTTTGAAGGCTGGATGACCTCGTCGCGAAGCATTTCTTCCACTTGGTCCCGGATGGCTTGTCGTTCGTGCGGCAACACACCGTAGGGGCTTTGACGGAGAGGTCGGGCGTGCTGGTCAGTTATAATGCGATGCATGACAATTGGCGTTTGTCGGGCCTTCGGCGATGAAGAAAAACACTCGCTGTAGCTTCGAAGCAGATGGCGGATCTGTTCTTGTCTGTTCCGGGGCACCTAGGGCAGGGTTGATGTCGAAAGTGGGCAAGTTCTCTTGGTAAGGCGAATCTTCTGCGGAGGGGTCGGAGAGGGCGAAAGAGTCTCGTACGTCGGATATTTCGTCGAAGAAAGCAATCGTCGTTCCTCTGTTAATGTGTCGGTATTCTTCGCTGAAGTTAGTCAGCAGTACTTCGGCCTGGACCTTTCGGAAATGTGCGATGCCTCTTGCGATGCTGATTCCTCTGTCTAGAAGAAACTAATTTTCTTTTCGATGATGGCTTCAGCGTTAATGGCTTTCGTGGCGCCTACGGCCATGATAACGCTTGATCGGGGTGGGACGCTCACTTCTTCCTCCAGGACACTCAGGGCAACGTGATTTTCCAGAGTTCTCATCGAAGGGATGGTCTCGTCCGTCAAAAGCGTGATTAGCTTGTATGGCAGGTCGATGATCGCCTGATGCCCAGTAAGGAAATCCATGCCCAAGATCACTTCGCGGGAACATTGCCGTAGCACAACGAAAGTCGCAGGATAGGTGGGTGCTTTGACAGTCGCTCGCGCTGTGTTCGTCCTGATGGCGTAATGAGGTGGCCCCCTGCGGTGCGAATTTTTGGGCCATCCCAAGCCGTTGTGACTTTTCTCAGCTGCGCAGTGAATGTTCCATTCATCACCGAGTAATCGGCTCCTGTGTCAACTAGAGCGCTAACTTTCTGGCCGTCGATAACTACCAAGTCGGGCGTCCTGGCTCTTGCGTTGCACGTCGTCCTGTGCGTCGGGTCACGGCTTCGTCGGGTATGGGAATCGTGGGCAGAACGTGTCGTCGAAGCTTTTCTCTGTAGCGGCGTCGTTTTGAAGGCGGTTCGCGTGGTGGTCAAGGTTTTCATTGTATACAGCGTTGGCGTGTCGGGGGCGGCGTCTTCGTGCGGCATGGTCGTTGGAGGATCTTCGGTGTTTCGCTCGGGAGCAACCTCACCTCCAGAGGTTGCTGTCTTTAGTTTCCCCTACGTGGGCTGGGAGACCTTCCTCGCACCGCGGCCGCGTAGCTGCGGCGTGGCGACGCAAAGCGCGAGGCTGACGGCGATGGTGAGCGCGAAAGGCGGTTTGGCATGTACTCTCGACGCAAGTACTCGTCGATTTCTTGCGGACGTTGACCGAAGCGTGGTCGTGGTGCATCAACGGCAAATCCATGAAGACCGGTACGGCGGTACGGGCAGTGACAAAGAATATGGCCGGCCTCACCGCAATTGAAGCACAGCGGTCGGTTGTCGGAAGTCCTCCAGGCATCGCATTTCCTGGGGCTTGGGCGTCGTTCGTAGGTTGGGCGGGCGGGGGCAGAGAGGCGACATTTTGGAACAAGTGGCTCATCTTGGAGAGTACGTAGGGTGTGTCGCGGATAGGGAGTGCGTACTGCAGCGGCGTAGGTCATGGCCTGGGGTTTTGCGGCTGCCGGGGTGCCAAGTGCCTGTTGCACTTCTTCCCGCACCACATCCAGGAGAGTCGCTGCTTGGGGCTGTGCGGAGGATGGCAGTAATCGGCGTAGCTCCTGGCGGACGATTTCGCTGATAACTTCCCGCGAGTTGTCGCTGGTGGTGGTTGTGTCCGGACGGATTGCACAAACAGAAGAAGGGCGGTTGTACTGCCGAGCCCGGACGTCGAGGGTTGTCTCGATCGTGCAGGCTTCTTGCATGAATTCATCGACTGTTTTTGGCGGCTAGCGGACGAGGTGGCAAGTTGTTCTTTTACGCCACGCATTAAAAACTGAACTTTCTTTTCCTCGGTCATCTCGGGTTTGGCGCGGCGAAAGAGGCGCTTCATCTCTTCGACGTAACCGCGGACGGGCTCGTTCGGGAGCTGAATTCTGGACTCGAGGAGTCGTTCGGCTCTCTTTCATCACGACACTGGTGCATACCTCCAAGAGCTCCTTCTTGAATAGCTCCCATGTCGTTAGGAACGACTCGTGGTTTTCGTACCACGTACGTGCTGAGCCCTCCAGTGAGAAAAATACGTGTCCAATTTTTTCCGCATCATTCCACTTCTTGAATGATGCCACGCGCTCAAATTGGTCCAACCATTCTTCGGTGTCTTCGCCTTGGGACCCACTGACATCTTTGGCGAGGTAGTGGCGCTCGTAGCAGCGTCTTTTCGTGGTGGGGTGCGGTCCCGCAGGGTCCCGAACTCAGAATTCTCTCCCTGAAGACGCCTGCTGGCTCGTCCTCCGGTGCGAAGCAAGATGGCTGGTGTCACGACTTGAAGGGGGCGTCAGAAACATGGAAGGCTACCCAGCGCCTCCACCAGATGTCACGAAGTGCTGACTGCAGTTAGTGTTCCTGTATATGCTCCTGCAGGGAGCAGAGTTGCGCGTCTGTTTTCCCATGCCATTCTCCGAGAGGCGGTCACATGATTCTCGTGACGTCAGGTGTCCAGTTTTCCGCGGGGAAGCTGACTTCACAGGCGCAGTGCCGAGGGACCCCTCGTCAGCTCGACGCCTCACGTGAGCCCATGCTGCCAGCTATATTTCACACATTTCTCGTGCACACCTGTGGCATCAGGTTTGGAGTTCTGCTGTGGCAGTGAGCCACGCCGTCGTCAGCTATGGCTGCGTGCAGTGCGCCAAACTGCAGCAACCGCAGTGGAAACGGCAAAGCGTTTTACGAACTGCCATTTGGCAGTTCGGCGGTTGAAGTGCGACGGCGAATAATTGGCTTTTGAGAATGGGCCGCGTTAAGCGCGACGAAATATAACTTAACAACACAGTAAAGATAATGCGTAGTAAAAATTAGGTAAGCTAATAATATCAACGAGAAAGAGTACTTTCAAGGTCCTTGAAAGGTTCGTCATTTCACTGCATTTAGCAACGGGGTACATTGTGTAAAATGTTTTAGGCAAGCAATTGAGTTTTAAATTTTTTGGTTAGGTCAGACTCGCCTGTTCAACGCATTGGTGTTGTTTTAGTCTATTTGCCTGTAACACGCTGCAGAATCATTTTAATGTAGTTCTAGGGAGATGCGTTTTTATATTTTCCGTGCATAACTCGCACAGAACACGTGGTTGTGAAAAAGTAATTCATCGCTATACACTTTTTTTTCTCTTAAGACACGCACAGACGAAGACAGGACGGGACAAACGCTGTCCCATCCGGAACGGGACTGATTGTGTATCTGAAATTACTTGTTCCAGAAAAAAAAACTCGCAGGCCGTTTCAAATATTTTTCTCAATTTGTCATGACTATACAATTTCCTGTTAATCTTTGGCGATTTTTTTTCATGCTGCATGCACACCCATGGCAAATCACAGATTAGTTTTTGGCGTTACGTTTAAAAATTGAGATCGAGTGCAATTTGTAAGCAAATAAAAAAAAAACAAGCCCAGGTTGCGATCGAGTGCAATTTGTACGCAAATAAAAAAAACAAGCCCAAACGCTCTACAAAGCGAGCCCATGAACGCAGCCCCTGTACTGTACGCACTAGCGGTGGCTTTCCCGCACAGATTAGAACATGATGGCGGACCATCACGCAACTCTGCTCCCTGCGGGAGCATGTACAAAAACACTAAATGCAGTTAGGGTGCCTCGATGCGCGCGCCCCCTCCACCGCTCCGTGGAGGGTGGGGACAACCGCGTCGTCTTCTACGGCGTCCGGCATAATTGTGCCCACTCTATTCATCGCGCTTGAGAATTGTGCACTGTGGCTGAACGCGCTTCCTTGAAAGTGAGCTGCTTTGCTCACGGAGCGACGCGTATCAGTATAAATGGAAGGCGTATGACTCAAATGATAAAATGTCATACTTGTGGCGAAGTCAAGGACCTCTTCGGGTGCCTAATACCTAATATAAGGAAGTTATTCTTCGGAAGCACACACAAACGCACAGAAACGATGCTAGAGTGCGGTATTTGGAATGTTTTTGTGACATCCAATATTATACCATATTTTGCGAAACCTGTTCATGTAAAGTCGGCATTTTATCAGGCCTTAAAAATAATAATTTTGGGCCATGGGAAACGAAAAGCGGAGTGACTCTCGCTCTCTTTTAAGAAGACACCTCAACCGCGGCGCAGGCGAAGCATCAGAGTAGGGAAATAGAGAAGTACCGTAGTGAAGGGCTTCAGAATAACTACGACCACCTGGGGATACTATCGCTCGCTGACATCGCACAGCACACAGCCCCATTTTGCGTTTTGCCTCCATTGAAACGTTGCCGCCGCAGTCGGGTTCGAATCCTGGTACTCCGGTTTGGTTTGGCAGTACTGATCTACTGCAGCGGGACGGCGTTGAACCAAAAAAAGTTTGTACTGGAAGCGCAGCCGTAAAAAACTCCGTCAAACAAACAATTCCAGCCTATTGAGCTTATTTGGCAAAAAGTTCGCGTCGCGTTAACTGAATATTTCTTTTCCTATAGCAAACCTCTTTTGTGGAATTCACTGAAAAAATGCACAAAAAGCATAGTGTAGTGATAAAAAAGCTTTGCGACGCCAGTTCATCAATTTTTTACAATAATATGCGAAAAATAAACAAATGCTCTAGAAAAAGTTACATAAAGTACACACAAGCTTTATGCACGCTGTCAAAATTGTGCTGTGATTGTAAGTTGACTCCAGCACATGTTTTGCTTCTGCGGCTGTGAACTTTTTTTTTTTCAAGCTGACGCAGGTGAATTCTGGCATAGGTGGAGATGAGAGGCTTCTGAACGGTTGCATTGCTTACTTGGCAAGCCCTCACATTGAACTTTACCATCTTAGTTATGTAAAGGAGATTGTACAGTAAGAAGGCTTTCGGTCCATGCCATCATCCCCTTGAAAAGTTCCTCGTTGGACTTAAGCATACTATTTACTTCAGCACTGGGGCAATGTAGGTTGTCGCCGTTCCGGATGTATCAGAGTATACCACTACGATACAAGTTCTGAAAACCATGTTGTGGTTTCGGCCTCCTGCTTCAGTGTTTTTCTTTAACCAATACGAGATTTCAGCTGGGGTCTCTCTGAGAAACCACACTGCAAGTCCCAGTTTCATCTTTCTGAAATGTCGTGAGGAAACATGTGCTTCGGAAAGAGCTTTAGCTCCTTTTTTTTTGTCGAACTTTAAGACATTTTCTAGGTTCACGAGCAAGGTGGTTAGAATATTACAACACAGGGCTACACCCACTTCTAGGCCGGGCCGCCATGGTGAAGGAACATCGCTGCACAGGAAGGTTGGCTTTCGGAATTTTGCAAATGGTCTATAAACACTGGTCTAGTATTAGAGCTACTAATTACCACTCAGGAAGTAAAAATCAACAGCTTAACATATTTGGATGTCATTATATTGGTACTCAACCAATCGGATATTAAACATGAATAATTTTCCGCGCAGCCTTTACCTATTTTCTTCAGAAACTTGGATAAAAGCTACGGCGCAACGATCTCTGATGGGTTCGCTTTTATGTCCATTTTAAATCAGTCACGAGACGTTTGCATCTTTGGGCAAGCAGATTATGAGCGGCAGAGGGCAATAGCGCAAACGTCCGGGCGCCACTGCAGCCCACGCATGCATTTCGTGTGTTCTGTTCAGATCCCTTATTCCTTGCAACTCAGTCTCTTATTCACACAGAATGTGCGATTCAAGACAGCAACTGCGCGTCCTGGAGTGCAGTCAAAAGTAAACAGATGGCGCGAGAGCGTGGCACACCGTGTCGCAGCGTTTTCTAACACCGGTTCTGGTAATTGATTAGCTCGGTCGCCGGCAAGCAGCGCGCGCTATCAGCCGACCCTTATCTGGAGCGTACGGCCATCACTTCTGTCGGCTCGAATTGATGCTTGTTGCTTTTCAAATGCGATGCCAAGGATTTCTCTGGCGCTACCTGCGATGTGTTTCAAGAGCGATTTCTCGCCGCTTGACAGTATTCAGAAGCTGGCACGTCCGGCCTAGGACATACCTGGCAGCGAGCACTTCCACGACCGTTTTGTTATGTTTTAATTTGCCGTGAGCGGCGTGTCGCGGGGCGTTTTTTCCTTCTTGTTCTCGGGTTTACATGGTATATCGTGGCTTCTCCAGTGTCCGGTCATGAAATGAGGATTAAAAGTGAACAGCCGCCGCTTTTTTTTTTGCTGCCTTCATTTTGTTCATTGTAAGTTGCGCATATACCCTCGCATATGTAAGAACGAATACACACAAAATATTCAAAAGGAAACGGTGCTGGTATTAGTCTGTTCCATGTAACAGATGATGAGGTAAAATACGCGAAATGCACACATTGAGAATTGGCCAGGTAGTAACGCATGCTCAGCACGTCGAACGTAAATGCTCAGCACGTCGAACGTAACAAGGGGATTCTTTGTTTTTTTTTCATTGGAAAACTTTCTTCGAGTTAGTTTCGCAACAACAAAAAATGCAAGGTGCAAAAACAAAGGCGGTTCAGAAGCGCGTGAAACTGCCGTTAACGCGAAATGCTGCTCCCATGCGCCGGGAGAGAATCTTAGAGATTGCACAAACTCGCGGTCTTGCTTAATGCGGTCCCATTCCGCTGCAACAGCAAGCCACAATTCTTCTTTGCTTGTTGCACCCAGGTTCATGTGTGCAAAGTCAGATTTAAGAACCCCCCACGCATTTTCTACAATGTTGAAGTCCGCGCCCTATGGCACCCATTGCAGCTCTCGAACTCTTCGCTCTTCTAGTAAGCCTTGGACGACTTTAGCTGCTGAAGCCAGTAAAAGCCATCCTTAAAGGACCCGTCCAGGGCGAACGGGACGAGGTAGCTGTCAAGGACATCGCAGTACGACGCCGCGTTAAACTTCGCTGGAAGCTGCACAAGTGGGCCCCAGTCAATCTCTGCAGACGACTCTCCAAACATTCATAGCCCTGCGACCACTGCTGAGTTCATTGTGCAAGTATCCTGGCTGATACCTACGTGCAAACAAAAAAAAAAACCTCGGGTTAAAGGCCTCGGGAAGAAAATCCGAAACGCCCACTCGAGCATTGCACATAGAATTATTCACCCACGCCGAAAATATAGCACTGGCAATTGCGAAGCGCGCTATCATTACGAGGATATACTTAACTCTTACCTGCAGTTGTACGGGCGCCATACTGGGCGCTGTTGATCCCATCTTGAGGTTAGAGTCGACTAATAAATAAAGACGACCTCCCCCCAATCGCCTACCGACCATTCTTCATGGGCTGGCGCGAAGTTCAGTCGAGCGTGCTTCTGCTAATCTGTTAAGGAAGGCTTCTGAGCGGCCACGCATCCGCTCAATCCTGCTTCATGCTAGTGTCGGCGGATTGTAGCCTCACTGATGTTCAGAGATAGGGCCTCTCGAATTTCTCGCGTACTCTGAAATGGATCAGCCACCACCGCTGCCACGATGAGTTCGTCGACTTCAGTCGATGTGGATCGTGTTTTCCCTGAACGAGGGGCGTCCTCAATGCGGTCATCCTCATCTCGATATGCCTGGCAAATCCTATTCACAGCGCTGATCGATCGTCCAACTCGGCGACTTAGAGGGTGCTGAAGAACGCCTTCGATGTAGAGACGAATTATGTTGCGCCGTTGATCTTCAGGTTGAACGTAAAAGCGCAAAAAAGACAAGGACACAGAATAAGACAGACACCACGAGCGCTTACTTCCAACTGATTTTATTTCATGCAAGAAGCGGAATTTTATACTCCCGATATTGCATGCACATGCTTACAAGGCATTACCACAGCACGGTGAAAGACAACAGTTATCGAGCAACACACTTGGACGATGAAATGCCATCTGTTTTTGTGACAACAGAATTGACGGAGCACTTACGGAGTCATCGCCAGCTCGCGCTATCTCCAGCGCCTCAACAATTTCTTGCGTAATTTGACATTTGTCCATATAAGGGACTTTGCACTTGTGAAAACGAGGATGGCAACCATTTTTTTCTTTTGGTTTGGTTTATGGGGGTTTAACGTCCCAAAGCGACTCAGCCTATAAGAGTTCGTTTGTTTTAGTTTATGGCGGTTTAGCGGCCCAGGCTATGAGGACGCCGTAGTGAAGGGCTCTGGAAATTTAGACCACCTGGGGTTCTTCGACGTGCACTGACATCGCACAGTACACGGGCCTCTAGAATTTCGCCTCCATCGAAATTCGACCGCCGCGGCCGGGATCGAAGCCGCGTCTTTCGGGCCAGCAGCCGAGCGCCGTAACCACCGCGGTGGCCCTCCTTTTTTCTCTTGAGACAATGAATGCTCATGTGCCCCCCTTTATTGTTGTTCACAACGTAGTCATGCTCACCCAATCGCTCATTTAGGCATCTTCCCGTTTGGCTTATATAATATTTACCATAGGGTAACGGCATGCGATTGGGTGAGCATGACTACGTTGTGAACAACAATAAAGGGGGTACATGAGCATTCATTGTCTGAAGTGCAAAAGCAAAGGAAAAGAGGGTTGTCGTCCTCTTATTCACAAGTGCAAAGTCCTTTACGAGAACAAATGTCATATTACACGCGAAATTGTTGAGGCTTTAGAGATAGCGCGAACTGGCGATAACTGTGCAAGTGCTCCATTTCTGCTGTCACAAAAAGAGATGTCCTATATATCTTACATTCAATTCAATTCTTTATTCACCAGAAACCTGGACGGTCTCCTGGGCTAAAAGTTGCTGCCTACAACTTGACTGGGGCCCTGGAGCCGTTTACAAAGCGGCAGCAGACATTTGTGGCAGAGTACGCTAACATTAATTACAAACACTGAGTAGCAGAAGGCATCAGAAAATACAGACCTGCTGCATGATTTATCACAACAATAGATTCTTATCAATTACACTAGAGAAAAGTGTACTCGTAGCTCTTTTGGGGATTTGAAGGCTACCTGTTTGTATTGATTTAATAAGACCGGCATATTGTGCTTTAATGATTGCAATTTGTACTGAGTGCGAAAGTAAGGGACTAACCAGGGTTCGGAAATTCGAGTTAAAGAAGGAGTAGCTCTGGGTTGCAGCAATGCCATCGAACGAAAGAAACCCTGGCTGTCATGCTGAGAAAAATAGAAAGCATGTAGCAATCGGTGTTCGTAGTGATAGTCAAAACTAATAATTTTGTATTTTGCAAAGAGATGTCTTGTCGTAGAGTGATGATCAATATTGGCTAAGTAGCGAAGGTACCTTTTTTGCAGAACTATTATCTTCTCAATATTTGCTCTTGTGGTGCTTGCCCACACCAAACTGCAGTAGCTCATGTGCGGGGCAAATAATGCGTTATATAACTGAAGTTTAACTTTTTGCGGCAGAACAGTACGACATCGCGACATAGCTCCAGTCACTGAAGAGATTTTCCTTGCAACATAGTTGACATGAGTGTCCAAACTCAAATGGCACGAAAAATAGACACCGAGAATTTTGTGAGTATCGACAAGGTCAATATTTTTATCTTCAATCATTAGGGAATTTTCTAGAATGAATTTCTTATTTCTGGCTCGAAATAAAACAGCTTTCGTTTTCAGGGTGTTTATTTCTATGAGATTTAATTGGGACCAGACAGACAATTTTTCAAGGACATCATTACAATGTGGCACAAGGGCATTGGGATCATTACCAGAAATAAGCACAGTACTGTCATCAGCATATATAATGAATTGTACACTGTTGTCAATATGAACTATGTCATTTATGTATAAGTTAAACAGAAGCGGGCCTAATACACTCCCCTGTGGTACACCACAAGATATTGGAAGTAAGGATGACTGGTGGTTGCTAATACAGACACACTGGCTTCTATTGCGGAGGTACGAGTTAAGCAAATCATGAGATTTTCCGCGGATGCCATATGAAGTGAGTTTTTTAAGAAGTATGCTATGGTCGAGACAGTCAAAAGCTTTGCTGAAATCAACAAAAACACTGAGCGTATATGTTTCCTTTTCAATGCTTTGTAGTATTTTTTCTTTTATTGCAAGCAGCGCCGTTTCCGTAGATTTACCTTTTCTAAATCCAAACTGGCAATCGGTCAGCGCCCTAGTTTTATCTAAGAATTTTATTAGGCGTGAGTAAATGATCTTCTCTAGTCCTTTGGAGAAAACAGGTAATATAGAAATCGGTCGATAATTAGATGATTCATTTCTGTTTCCACCTTTAAAGATTACAGCAACTCTTGCTCACCTCATGCCCTCAGGAAAGGTACCCGATTCTATTGCTAAATTAAATATATAAGACAGTACTGGACACAGAAATTCAATCGCGTACTTTATTGGTTTTATTTGTATGTTTTCATGATCAAGGGCCTCGCTGTTTTTTAAGCATAAAAATGTCTTGTGTACCTCAGTTTCGTCAGTAGGGCGAAGGAAGATGGTTTCAGGGGTACTGATGCTAATTTTGGGCAATGTTGTTAAGCTGTAGTTGTAATGATTTGAGACATTGGTAAAGTGGTGATTAAAATGATCAGCAAGAGCTTCACCAATTAGGTCGGTGCCGTTGACCGTTAACGTTTCAGGAGACGAATCGCCTTTACCTCTGCCGAGTACATTATTTATTGTTTTCCAAATATCTGGCCGTTTTTTGCCTATGTTGGAAAAAAGATGCTCTTAATAAGCTTTCTTTGCCTGCCTAAGCGTAGTATTTAGCTTATTTCTAAAGGTTTTAAATTCTTTAAGGTTTTCCTCCGTCCGTGTGCGAAGAAACTGAAAGAACAGACGGTTTTTCTGTTTGATTTGTTTCATATGCCTGCGTGTCACCAAGGTTTCTTCGCCTTTTTAGAACGTTTTAGTGTTCTAAATGGGAAATGTGCTTTATACACTCTTGTAATCACTTAGTAAAACACGTTGCGGGGCTAGTTGGTTATGCATATTCTTTCGTTAAAATTGTAATCATTTCTATGAATTCGAATTATGCTTCGTCAACATTAGTTGACTTAAACTCAGGGCTCCAGTCACACGTACTGATACTGTTTTTAAACGACTCGAGCGAGTCGTTTGAGATATGCTGAGAACTGAATGATTCTGCGAGTTTTTGGCTTAATTTTATGTTTTTGACAGGGCTCCAGTCACACGTACTGATACTGTTTTTAAACGAGTCGAGCGAGTCGTTTGAGATATGCTGAGAACTGAATGATTCTGCGAGTTTCTGGCTTAATTTTATGTTTTTGACATATGTCTTTTAAGTGTGTCGCTCGATAACTGATGTCTTTCACCAATGTGTGTTAATGCCTTCTGAGCATACGCATGCAATATCGGGAGTATAAAATTCCGCTTCTTGCACGAAATAAAATCAGTTGGAATTAAGCGCTCGTGTTGTCTGTCTTATTCTGTGTCCTTGTCTTTTTGCGCTTTTGCGTTCAGCATGAAAAACCAAGTCGCCCAAACGCGGCCACTATAGATCTTCAGGTACTCTGGACGGCGTCGCGCTTCGAAGAAACGGTGCTATCAATCACTCCGACCAGAGCACAAAAATAAAACAAGTCCTCCACAGCACGCCGCTCACGGCAAAAGCAGAACAAAACGGTCGTGGCAGTGCTCGCTGCCAGGTACGTCCGAGGCCGGTCGTGCCAGCTTCTGAGTATTATCAAGCGGCGAGAAATCGCTCTTGAAACACATCGCAGGTAGCGCCAGAGAAATCCTTGGCATCGCATTTGAAAAGCAACAAGCATCCATTCGAGCCGCCAGAAGTGATGGCCGTACGCTCTAGATAAGGGTCGGCTGATAGCGCGCGCTGCTTGCCGGCGACCGAGCTAATCAATTACCAGAGCCGGTGTTAGAAAACGCTGCGACACGGTTTGCCACGCTCTCGCGCCATCTGTTTACTTTTGACTACATCCGTACGTTGGATAAGCATTTGAAACACAATGCTCGATTCCGCGGTATATGTTAGCAAAAACGATCGCACCCAGTATCATGCGTGAAATAGAAATGCGTACAAAAACTCTAACGCCGTTTTTAGCATACACGTTGAGTATTAATTTAAACCAGTATACCTAACTAGTACAAGTAGCAAGCAAACGAATCAGTGCATAGGCCTAAAGTGTTGGCCGGCTGCCACTTGTCAAGTTTCACCTTTACGGTGCACAGGAGCCTTCTTTTCGGATCTCTCCGAAATGCAAAGATTCTCCAGATATTTCGGGAGTGATTCGTTCACGCAGCACTCCAGCATGTCTTCCCCCGTCTTGCAGCCAAGAAAAATTGCAAGTGACGGGAAACACGCCGCCGCACGTGCAACTGACGGCGTCGAGAGAGGGCACAAAATAGCGCGCGCCTTCGCCGAGGCGGCACGGACCTTTCTGGCGCGTTCACACTTGGACATTCGGCGGCGAGAGCAAGCGAAATCCGCTGCCGCCGAAAAGCTGCATCGTTCACACTTCCCGGCCACCGCATCGCCGCTCATCGTCTGCTCACGGCGTACACAGATGTGGCAAGAGGTTAATCGATGCTGTATACATACCGAAACCGTATGCACGCTTGCGTACGCTAAATGCAGCTATTTTGTCGGATGTTACGCCATTTATAACATTCTCACATTGGATGGATGGATGGATGGATACGGCTGAACCCTTTACATCGGGCGGTGGCTCAAGCCACCTAGCCATGTCTTGTGAAATTTTACTCCTGTCTTGCTTTTAGCCACCAATCAGATAACCTTCGCTTGGTTACTTCTAACCTCTTAAAATCCACTTTCCCTTCACTATCCCTAAACCCCAATGCCTTGGGTAAGTCAGCCCCGCTGCCTTCCACTGTAGGGTGAAGCCCTTTACAGAAAAGTATCAAGTGTTCAGCCGTTTCCTCCTCCTCTCCGCACGCAATGCACAAAGTGTCTATCTCCTGGTACCTGACTCTATACGTCTTAGTCCGCAAAACTCCAGTCCTGGCCTCAAACAACAAAGAACTTCCCCTACAATTATCATAGATATTTTCTTTGACAATTTCCTGTTTAAAGGTCCGGTATGTTTCTAGTGCCGATTTCGTCAGCATCCCTGTTTTCCACAAAGCTCTCTCTGTTCCTTTAACCTTTTTCTTAACCGATAATTGCTGATTTGCCCCCTTACTGCTGTCCAGATATTTGCTTGTCAATTTTCTAGTTCGCTTTCTCCATTTCGTGTCAACATTCTTTATATACAGGTATCTGAAAACTTTCCTAGCCCACCGCTTTTCCTCCATCCTTCTCAATCGTTCCTCAAATGCTATCTTACTGCTAGCCTCTCTGCTCTCGAAAGACGCCCATCCCATATCACCCTGTACCCCCTGATTTGGTGTATTGCCATGTGCTCCCAAAGCTAACCTCCCTACTCCCCGTTGCCTAATTTCCAGCCTTGCTTGAACATCTGGCCTCATACACAGGACCGCATTCCCGAAGGTCAGGCTAGGGACCATCACCCCTTTCCAGATCCCTCTTACCACCTCATACCTATTGTAATTCCACAGTGCCCTATTTTTCATGACAGCTGCATTCCTACTAGCTTTATTCATTACATATTTTTCATGCTCTGTCAGATACTCAACACTGTTATTTATCCACACCCCAAGATACTTGTACTCATTCACTACCTTTAGCACGAACTCCTGTATTCTATGCTCGCCGCCCTCTTCATTAAATGTCATGACTGCAGATTTTTCCTTACTATACTTGAAGCCTAATCTATCTCCCTCTGTACTGCATATGTCTAACAACTTCTGCAGGTCTTCCTTGTTGTCAGCCATTATCACTATATCGTCCGCATATATTAGTCCCGGTAATGTCTGTTTAATCAATTCCCCTTGCTTGAAAAAAGATAGGTTGAAACCTAGTCCGCTCCCCTCTAGCTTGGCCTCCAAACCTTGCAGGTACAACATGAACAACAAAGGGGACAGAGGACATCCTTGTCTAAGCCCCCGCTGTATCTCTACAGGCCCTGATACATTTTTTTCCCATTTTATGAGCACTCTGTTACCTCTATATATATCTTTTAAAAGATTAATTACTCCATTTTCCACATCCAATGTGCACAATATGTCCCACAAATGCTCCTGAGTAACGTTGTCATAGGCTCCCCTAATATCCAGAAATGCTAGCAATAAGGGCCTATGTTCCTTTTCCGCAATTTCTATACACTGTGTCAATGAAAATAGATTGTCCTCCAACCTCCTTTGTTTCCGGAACCCATTCTGTAGTTCCCCTAGCACCCCCTCGTTCTCCACCCAAGCCTGCAGTCTATCCTTTATAATTTGCATCACCACCCTGTAAACCACAGACGTCACTGTTATGGGGCGATAGTTACTTACGTCTGCTTTGTCCCCCTTTCCCTTATATATCATGTTCATTCTACTTAATCGCCATTCATCGGGGACTTTCTCATCCACTATCGTTTTGTTCACTACCTGTATTAATGTTTGCTTGGATTTTGGTCCTAACTTCTTTATCAACATAATCGGGATACCATCTGGTCCTGTTGATGTGCCACTAGGAACCTTCTTCTCTGCCCTTTCCCACTCTCCTTGCTCAAGTGAAGCTATTGCTGTAACCGGTCTATCCTCCTTCGATAAATTATGTACCACGTGCTTTGCTGAAAATTTTTCCGTCATCCTTGTTCCTATGTGTTTTATTGCTTCATCCCCTTCTAGTCGAATACCCTCATCTGTAACAATAAACCTTTGTTCTAGCCTAGTTTTATTACTCATTGCATTTAGATGTTTCCAGAATTTTTGGGCTGCTTTTCTATCCTTTTTATTTACTTTTGACATCCATTGGGCACCCTTTCTTCTAATTTTCTCATTAATCAAATAGGATGCGTCCCTTCTACACTTTATGAAGGTATCCCATTTTCTGTCTACTTCGGGTTTTGGTTCCCCCCTCTTCTTGGAATATCTGTGTTCCCTGGATGCTTCCTTGCGCTTTTCTATTGCCCTCTTGACCTCCTCATCCCACCAACTCTTGGGTTTGCATCTTTTCCCTTTTAGCTTTACTCCCACCTTAGCTAGCTCTAGCTCCAGTAATCGAGTTAATTTGGTATAAGTCCATTCTGTTTCACTATCCTCAAAAATTACTTTCTCGATTTGTTTGGCTGCTACTTCCAATTGCTTTTCTGAGTAAAAATTTCCCCCTGATTGTTTATCTTGATTCAGTCCTACATTGCTTTTTCTTCTGAAGCTCAACTTGATACGCTTGTGGTCACTACCTAGACTTCTGGAACCATCTTCATCTATGCTCATTACCCCTAATCTGTTATACATCCTCTGTGACATTAGTGCATAATCTATCGTCGAGTGCAGACTCCCCGCCTCCCATGTTATGAGCCCTTCACACTTCTCGGTGCTGTTGCATACAACTAAATCATGCCTGTCACACATGTCCTGCAGCATGCTTCCTGTCGAATCCGTGTACCCATCCAGGTCTTCTATGTGTGCATTCATGTCGCCTAATATAATTATCTCGCCCTTTCCTCCTAGCTCATCAATGTCGCTTGCAATACATTCTAACATTTTCCTGTTTTCCTCTTTGGCATTAACACCTGTCCACAGGTATACAAAGCCAAGGAGTGTTTGCTTGCCTGCCACTGTTCCTTTTAGCCATAAATGTTCCCTGCATCCCAGTCTAACCCTTTGAAAATTCATACTTTTATGAATGAATGCCCCAATTCCACCTCCCTTTCTGCTGCCCTCTGTTCTATTGCAATATTCCCATGCGTAGTCTGGGTTACAGGGTGGTTGCTCCATGTCTCTAAGATGTGTTTCCGCTAAACCATATACCATTAATTCCTCCTGTCTTAACTGTTCTTCTATTTCCTCCCATTTCAGTCTATTCCTGCCACCTTGCATGTTAATGAAACCTATATCTGAATTAACTTGGCCCTGGCGCTTGCGTCTCTTTCTTCCCCTATGGTTCCATTGTCCGTTTGATCTTAATTCTTCCTTCTCTACACTGGTTCCTTCAGAGCTCTGGGTCCCCCCAAAAAAGCTGTTGCCTGGCGACCTATCCTACTACCCACCTTCTTGCCAGTGGCACCACCGTAGTGGATGCCATCCTGTGCAAAAGGGTGGGGCCTAACCTCGTACACTTCCCTGTTGACCTCCATCACCTCGTATCTTAGTCGTCGACTCAATAGCCTAATTACCCGATTAGTCTCCACGACCCTCCTTTCCGTTTCGCGAGCCTGCCTCTGGACCTCTGGGATTGTGCATATGGTCACATGCACACTCTCAGAGGCCTCTCTAAGCCTACGCATCCCCACCTCCAACTGCGTCTCAAGATTCTGGCTCCTCCCCTGCAGTACATCATTGAGACCAGCATGGATGACCACAAGGTGTTCGCCATCCATGCTGCCCACCACCACCTCCCGGGCTCTGGCCATTGCATCCACCATGCACTTTCCCGACTGAGCCTCCACCTGCACCCGCCTGTCTGCCTTCACTGCCGTCAGAACGCCTCCCTCAACCCTCGCTACATTCGAGTCCCCGACCACCAGAACTCTCCTGTGCCCCAAACGTTCGCTTCCTAATTCCATCTGTTGGCCTCCGGATCGCTCTAGCTGACTCTCCTGCCGCTGTACGCTATTGTCGCGAGTTTCCATGCCCGCTTTAACCTTTTTCATTTCGTTCGCATTTTTCTCACTCAATGCTCGCTGCACTACAGCACTGTACGATCGACGAGCCTCGTCCCCCACCTGACACTTCTCCGAACTGGGGTGCCCAGCCGGCCGCGACCTGAGCGCTTCAACCTGTTTTTCTAGCTGGGTCCGCTTTTCCCGCTCTTCTTTAATCTCGCCCACCATTCGCTTCAACAGGGTGGCATTATTCTCCTCCTTTTTAATCAAATCGGCGACCTGAGCTTCCAGCTTAATCCGATCCTCTCGTTCGACCTGCCGGTCCGCATTAAGTGCATTAAACCCAGCTTCCCATTCCCCTTTTAACGCATGAACGGCGTCCCCAAACCGCTTGCACATCTTACACACGAAGCTAGCCTCACCCGCCTCGGCTAAGCTCCCGAACCCTGTCTCATCTAAGTAACACCAACGGTCGCACTCCTGGCACTGTACTAACTCCCCGTCCTTGTCCTCCTTAACTTTCCTAGCTTGCCGACCCATCGTCCGGCCGACTACGCCTTGTGAAAGCCCGCCAAAATTCCTATGCATAAAAACCCGCCAAGAATATTACACAAAACTTCGGCACTACGCAACGTAAAAGCCCGCCAAAATTCCTAGAGAAGAAACCTTCGGCACTAGTCAACGTAAGAGCCCGCTAAAACTCCTGCACAAAACTTCGGCACTACGCAACGTAAAAGCCCGCCAAAATTCCTACAGAAGAAACCTTCGGCACTAGTCAACGTAAGAGCCCGCTAAAACTCCTGCACAAAAACCTTCGGCACTGCGCAACGTAAAAGCCCGCCAAAATTCCTACACAAAAAACCTTCGGCACTACACAACGTAAAAGCCCACCAAAATTCCTACACAAAAACCTTCGGCACTACGCAACGTAAACGCCCGCCAAAACGCCTAGTGGCGCCATCTGGTGGTTAGGAGAGGAACCATTGTTGTCAACAAACCGACGCCCTTCTTAAGCCTAAAAGGCGAAGAATCGTCACCCGAAATAAAAATGAAAGCAAATTTATCGCTCAAACGTTTTCTTATGGGCGAGATAAGACAAAGCGAAAGACCGCTGGCTCTTTTATGGCCAGTGAACGCGCTGAAAAATGCAGTAACAGCGACGAATCCAGTCCGAAGCGAGGCGTCCTGCATCGAAGGGCGCCGCCATGTTTGTCGCCGCGGGTACTCGCCTTCCTATTGGCTGACGAGATTCGGCGGATTTTTTCCCCCTCGCTCTCGCCGCCGAATGTCCAAGTGTGAACGCGCCATTCGAAAGGATGTCCCCACCCTCCACGGAGCGGCAGTGGAGGACGCACGTATCGAAGCACCCTAACTGCAGTCCGGAGAGTAGAAAGGCTGCGAAAATGGTGTCTAAACAAAAGTCTTTATTTGGGCTGCCTTGCGCCCACAGTGGACTGAATCACATCCGGTGGCGGCGTAGCAACGAGCGTGCTCTGCGGTCGTCGAGCAGAATGCCCGCCGCTGTCGGGTGTGGAAATAGAGGGAGACAGCCCCCCGCCCCGCCCGCACTCCCACACCGCGAATGCAGCGTTCCCGCTCGCTAACCGCGGAGGGGTTCGTGCTCGAGGGACAAAGGGAAGGGACGACACAGCGTTAACACTCATATGCTATTTATTACACTTGCAATTAATACACAGAGTGGGCCAGCTAGCTACAAAACATCAACGAGGCATTCCTCGGAAATAGAAGGCTACGTAAGAAGGACCTACGACTTACCGGCTGGACAGGGCGCGACTTCGGACGTATCGGCGGCGAACATTTGTATGCGCCGACAATGGCGGCCAGGTTTTCCCGTGGGCGCCGCATTCTTGGGGCAAAGCCGTTCCCTAGCATTTGCTGGGGAAGGCGGTCAGAGCGCGCGTTTGCTGCGCTCGCTTCGCTGCCTGGAACCAGAAGTGCAGCGGCAAGGCACAACGGATCCCCGTGCGCCTGCCGCGGAAGGTGACGAGAGCGTGCGGCTGCAACCGGTCACGACGCTGGCCGGATCCCGAAGAGCCTCTCTCTGGTTCCGCAGAATTCCGCGTAACCTACGAGGTAGCGCTCCCATCGCCGTTCCCTTTCCCCCATGAGGGAACTTCCCTCCTCGCCCAGCCGGGGGCTGGCCGTCCCGACGGCCGACGATGAAGATGGGCCGCATCGAAATGGAAGGGGGGAAACAGGTTTTCCACACGGGGCAGTGTTAAATTAAAAGCTGATAGCGAACTTTCTAGATAAAGCGTGCAAAGTTACTAGAATGTTCTGGAACAATGTAGAATCTGCCCTGCCTGGATGCGATAAATTGAGATAAATCTGGTCGCGTCTTGCAGCGCAAACAAAGCTGTAAAGCGGCGTGCCAGCAGCTTTGAAGAATGAACAAACAAACACTGCAAAGATTCGCGGCAATATTGCTGTTGCCCTGTACAGTTTCAGTGTTGTGTTTTCTTTTGATTTTGCTCCTAAATATTTTTTGTTTATGTGCTGGTATGACTGCACTTCTGTCGACTGCAGAGGGACAGAGGCCTTTGTCAGGTGCAACAGCCTTTATCCTCTGCCCCTGCAGCAGATGCTGTATTTGCTCTGCTGGAATAGAAAAGAATGCTTGTAAAAGATTCTGAGGGAAGCTGTGTCGAAACTGTCGAGGAAAAGAACTCTTTTAAAGGATGCCCTCAAACGTAACATATGTGCTGCTCCCCTTCGGCGTTGTCATTCTGCGTATCTGCAAACATTACAATGTTTTCCCAAAAGAAATAAATTTTTCACCCAGCCCGACAGGGGCCGGGGACTCGCACTGAAGGAGCTCCTCCATTCGCTCACCGATAAGTGGGCTTGAACATTCATCGAAAAGTAAAATTTCCTCATGAGTGTAAATGTTGCTTAGCAGGTACTCTTCTACACTTTTCGGTGGTTCAAAGCGGGCTTCCCACTGATTCGCGATTCATCGCAATGTTGAGCCATATCTTGCCACTCAGAAGATGGTAGATGTCCTGCTATACAGAGGCTTAATGGTCTGTGAGACGTCATGTGCAATGTGCTGAGCAGGAGCGCACATCAGTGAAGAGAACTGGGCTCCCAGGATTAGTTGGGCAAAGGAGGGATATGCAACCGATTGAAAGGAGTAATTAAATTGAACGAATTGAAGTTCTGGTCGAGTGGAAGTGATGTGCTTCGTAATATACCGGGTGCTACAAGGAAGACTAAGCAATTTTCAAAAATAGGATTTTTGAGGCAAAAATACGGCTTTTTCGGCATGACATGGCCAGGGTTGGTGGACGCCAGAAAACCGGTGAATCGTCTTAATTAGTAAAATGGTTAAGTAATTTCCAATAATTAACTTTTTAACTATTAGGGTTAGGCGTCTTGTTGCAATTAGAGATTTGTAGTCGGCCGTTAGTAACCGCCATATCAGTTTTTGGAATTTCGAAAAACTGATTACGCTCGCCTCTGTGGCTCGACAAAATTCGGCTGCATCGTGCGAAAATACATGCGCTTTCGAAAGCATACAAGCAAAGCAACCCCTCCAGTGCACGTAACTAGTCGAAAAAGCCACGTTTTGTCCAGCCACAGCTGCAAGGGTAATCACATTTTCTAAATTTCAAAAACTGATATGGCTATTACTAAGGACCGGCTACAAATCTCCAATTGCAGTTAGGCGCTTATAAAGCTAATAGTTAAAAAGTTCATTATTGAAAGTTGTTAACGAGCTTACTATTCACCGGTTTTCTGGTGCTCGCCAACCCTGGCATTACCATGCCGTGAAACCCATATTTGTGCCTCAAAAATCCAATTTTTCAAAATTACTCAAAATCTTCCTTTTAACACCCCGCATACGTCGCCCCAAACGCACTTGACATGAATCTCGTCATCATGCTTCCCACGCGCTTTGTGTGCGTCTTTGTGCCTCTTCTTGTCCCGTCGTCTTCGCGCAGTTTTTTTTTTTTGGCATTCACGTTAAGCCATACAGACGGGAACGTAATGGCATTGGGCTAATTCTCGGCTCGACAGAGATTCATCTGGGAATTCTTGAAAAGTTTTTTCTTCCTTAGGCATGAAGAAGTTTAGATTATAGACATGTGTTTCAACAGAACGACGACCGGAAGTCCTCTCCTACGACTGTGAAAAAGTGGTTGATGAAAAAGAACGTGGACCTTATGGAGTGGCCAAGCCAGTCTGCTTACAACAATTGAATTGAACATGCTTGGAAAGACTTCGAGCGTCGTACGAGGAACAGAAAAGCCAGATGCACCAATGAGAAATTCGACCAGCCACTGCAAGAGTGTGGAAACATAGACTAGACGCTCAGTGACTGATTCCTGGTCCCCATACCTGGACAGCGTAAATCAGCGGTCGGCGCAGAAGCCTTGCGTCACAAGTACTGATGGCATTAGATTACTGTTATAAGGCATTCTTAAAATTGGTGCATCATTTTATAATAAACACCCAAACCATCGCAGATGCTTCCACGCAGTGCGCGAGGTAGTTCTTCAGCAAATTTGCTCTGGGAATAAATTTTGGCTAATTATGATCATAAATTTTCTCTGTTGTTTCGCAGGAAGTCTAATATTGACAGGAGGATTGGAAGTAGAAGAAGAAAGAGATCGCAGCCTCTAGAAGTAGACGACGCTGAAGCGTCGGCCCGTTTCTCTGGTGCCCTCGTTCAGCCGCTGCAGTTCCTTTTCAGTGTAACAACTGTTACACATCTGGTGGAGCAGTGCTGGGTACGCTTCCCGACCTGCGTACGCCTACGAGATAAAGACGGCACTCACACCGGTCCATCAGCGCCAAAGCCGCCGCCTCCGCGGTGAGACACCTGAGTTCGGGCCTCTTGACAACCCGACGAGGAAGACGCAGCCTCGACCGACGGTCCCACCGGAAATGGCCACAAACAGTAGGTTCCCGGCGCCCATCCTCTACCACATGCCGTGAACACCGCCATCTTTTCACGGCGACGTGTACGAAGATGCGGAAGACTGGCTGGACACCTTCGAGCGGGTCGCCCGCTACAACGGTTGGAGCGACGACTGTAAGCTCCATAATGTGTACTTTGCGCTCGAGGACTCCGCTAGGACATGGTACGAGAACCACGAGAGCAACCTGTCCACCTGGGAGACATTTCGCCAAAATCTCATAGCTGCATTCCCCAACGCAGACCGCCGGGAGAAAGCTGAAGCTGCGCTTCGCTCCCGTAACCAGCGGACTAACGAAAGCGTCCGCATGTATGTAGAGGACATGACGCGCCTCTTCAAGCGTGCTGACCCATCCATGGCGGAAGAGACGAAGCTTCGCCACCTCATGCGCGGGGTCAAGCAGGAACTTTTCGCCTGTCTTGTGCGCAGTCCACCGCGTACTGTTGCCGAATTCCTCACGGAAGCGACTACCATGGAGACGACGCTCCTGCAACGAGCCCGGCAATACAATCGGGATGTAAGCACGCTTGGGCCCGCTTTTTCTTCGATGCCGCTAAGGAGTGATGCTGCCGTTTTACGGGACCTAATCAGGTCGATCGTTAGGGAGGAATTACAAGCCCTCCAGCTGCCTCCCAGCGCGCCGTCTGTTACATCGCTGTCTGAAGTCGCCGACTTCTTCATCCACAACATCGTCCTGCGTCATGGCGCTCCTGCAGCTATCATTACTGACCGTGGAGCTGCATTTACGGCCCGCTTCACTCAGGCTGTACTCAAGCTCACGCACACCAGCCATAGACTTACAACAGCCTACCATCCGCAGACAAATGGCTTGGTAGAACGCCTCAACAGGAACTTGATCGACATGCTTTCCATGTATATTGATATCGAACACAAGACATGGGACGAAATTCTCCCGTACGCAACATTCGCGTATAATACCGCGCAGCAAGAGACGACGCAGTTCACTCCGTTCGAATTAGTCTTCGGTCGACAGGTTACCGCCCCCCTCGATGCTATGCTACCCGTGGACCCCCCTGACAGTGAGAGTGAACTTGTCGACGTCGCCACCTATGTTCAGCGCGCGGAAGAAGCACGGCAACTGGCCAGACACCGCATTCATCGTCAGCAGCAGATCGTTGCTGACCGCTACAACCTTGGACGCCGCTACGTTACCTACCACCCAGGCGAATATGTGTGGGTTTGGACGCCCGTTCGTCGTCGCGGGCTGTCCGAAAAGTTACTGCGCCGCTACTTCTGCCCTTACCTTGTTGTCCGCCGCCTCAGCGACGTAACGTACGAAGTTGCACCAGCCTCGCCAGCTCGTTCATCGCACAACGGCAAGCGCAGCGACGTTGTGCATGTGGTGCGAATGAAGCCGTACTACGAGCGACCCCCCGAGTGACTTTCCGGCTGCATGTAGTCATATTCCGTGATGTCAGACTCGTGGCGTACCTCTTGAACACTTTTTTTCCCCGCTATTCGGTCTGACGGTAACACCGCATCGGGGCGATGCTCCTGAAGAGGGGGCAGTGACACGAGGATTGGAAGTAGAAGAAGAAAGGGATCGCAGCCTCTAGAAGTAGACGACGCTGAAGTGTAGGTCCGTTTCTCTGGTGCCCTCGTTCAGCCGCTGCAGTTCCTTTTCAGTGTAACAACTGTTACAATATTGTCTTCCCATTAACGTTAAGTGCAAGTTTGAGTGTGGTAAAACAAAAGTTAGGCACTAAAAACCAAAATATATCTTTTTTCTCACTAGTGTATATCTCAGGCAGATTGCCAGCGTCCTGCTCATCGCTTCTCTCGTCGTTTGTATGTAAAGGGACACCTTCAGCAGGCGCTTGGATAATTTTTTCAATTTTCAAGTATACGCGCGGAACTGCTAGAACGTTACAAGCCACTTCTTGACATCCCGCTGATGGTTTTTGAGACGCCTCCTGACAGCCCCTGTCTCGCCCTATGCACGCTACGCCGCTTGTTCCCGAGAGACCTCTTCAGGGGAACGCGTTTCTCCCCTCATCATCGTCTCATCGCGGAGTAGGCGTATATGGCTGCAAAATAGACGCTGTGTACGAACTAACATGAAAAGCGCAGAGCAAAGTATTAAAAAGACGGGAGTGCTGAGTAACAACATATGGTACAAAAAGCAGGCAACGCCATTGTCACAATCAAGGAAGACCAAAATAAATTGAAAAGAAAAATCAGTTTCACGTGTAGTCTAGGTATGCGAGGGTGTTGTTGCGGGCTAGTTGGTATAACATTGCTGAAAATGGAACAGCGCGAACACAGGACGAAGTCTAGTTCATTTTCAGTTAAAGAAATTGATCATGTGCTAATACATGGACTTCCCTGTCTTGATATGTAAAAGCCTCGATAATTTCCCGTGACAGTTGCTCCTTATGGGTTGCTAAAATTTCATCGTGTTCAAATACGGGCTGACAACCTTTACATTCACGGCAGCGATCAACCAAGTTCGACCACTTTGATCCTGAGCGCAATTTTTTCATGCTCTTTAAGGCGTACGTTTGCACACCGTCCTGTCTGACCTATGCAGGTCTTGCCTCTGGAAACTGGGAGTTCGTACCCCACGCCCGAATTGCACGGGATGAGCCCGGAGCTACGACACGCTCTAGATCTTTCTCTATTTAGTCCTTTTGGGGTTGTTATTTTTCTGCTCACCTGGCCCCAAGCTTCTGAGAGTTTGTCAGGGGCGGAAAAGATTACTCGTACATTATAGCTCTTGGCCACGTTGCTGAGATTATGCGAAAGTCGGTGTTTGTATGGCACCACCACCGTTTTCTTTTTTGACTTGTAGTTAGTTGCCTCCTTCGACTGATGCCCTTTTACAAAGACGATTGGCTTTTCACAGGCAGAATTGATTGTGCTGTCCGGATAACCTGATGCCTTTATTCTCTTTACTTGTTCATGGAAGCTTTTAGCCATGTCTGCAGGGCTTCACAAGGGCTGAACGAAGGCGTGAAAGAACTATGCCATCGTTCTTTGCAATCTTCGAGTGGGTTTAACCGATCGCGGATGATGGCGCCAACAAACATGGCTCTGTTCGAAAGCTGGCAGCACATCTAGAAACTGTAATTTATCTGCGAGAGGTAATTCGAAAGTGAAATCGAGGCCACGCCCGCAATCACGAAAGGCCTTTAAAATGTTCACAACCCTGTCTGTGAAGCAGAGCCATCCACAAACACCAGGTAGTCGTCCACGTATCTAAGTACACGGGAGCACAGGCCGCTGAAAGTTAAAAAGCGTCGAAAGTTAAAAAGCCGGCTGTTGAGAGGCTTAAAGGCATGAGCCTGCACGGTCTTGCTTGAGCAGTCACAAATGCGAAATGCACGCATTTAGATATGTTCTTTTCGGCAAAAACTCACAAGCCAAACAATCCTTTCCGTGCGATTGTTACAGAAAGGAACACTTGGCAGCATGTCATCTCGGGCTTCCTAGCGAAGCACCTGCGAGGCCTACACGCTGAAGGCCCATTTTTGGTGCCGAATGCTGACAAACTGTTGGATGTGTTGTTGAAGTTCAATGCCCGCAACAGCAAAGCATTTAGCATGGATGTCGCCGACCTCTTTTATTCATTACCTCACGGAGCCCTTATGCACTGCTTGAAGAACTGTATCTCTGAATTCAATGAAGAGTTAAGTTTCAGCAATGGAGCAGGAATCCCGACAGTCTTATCTCGAACTAGTTCCTCTCTACCTCAAGTACACGCACATGCAGAAGTCCGTTGTCTGTATTGGTTCGTGCGTGGCGCCCGTTCTTGCCGACATCTTTCTGAGTTGTGCGGATAGATGTCTTAAGGGTAGTCTGAGCGGCCAGTGCTCCCGTGTACTTAGATACGTGGACGACTACCTGGTGTTTGTGGATGGCTCTGCTTCACAGACAGGGTTGTGAACATTTTAAAGGTCTTTCGTGATTACGGGCGTGGACTCGATTTCACTTTCGAATTACCCCTCGCAGATAAATTAGTTTCTAGATGTGCTGCCAGCTTTCGAACAGAGCCATGTTTGTTGGCGCCATCATCCGCGATCGGTTAAACCCACTCGAAGATTGCAAAGAACGATGGCATAGTTCTTTCACGCCTTCGTTCAGCCCTTGTGAAGCCCTGAAGACATGGCTAAAAGCTTCCATGAACAAGTAAAGAGAATAAAGGCATCAGGTTATCCGGACAGTACAATCAATTCTGCCTGTGAAAAGCCAACCGGCTTTGTAAAAGGGAATCATATTAAGCCCAAACGCTCGCCAAAAATGGAGAAAAATGGAGTGCCTACAAGCAAGCTCAGACAGCAACTTGTACGGGTAAAGGACAAGATAGAGCGCACTAGATGCCCCGGGGTTATTTACAGAATTCCTTGTCGGGATTGCGGGGCAGCATACATCGGCGATACCGGATACTAAAGGCGGTGGCTAAGGGACCATAAAAATGTGACGTTGGCAAGGGACGCACCAAGTAGAATGTGTCTAGATATCGTGGGTGGCTGCGGTGTTGGTTGGCGCCGAAGTTACAATTTATCGGGCCAACCTGCCCACCACTTCAATCTCCGTAAGTTCGGAGGGGGAGGAGCGACAAACTTCTCCACCCCGCGTGCGAAAGATTGTGAATCGACTACTGACCGGCGATAGGGGCCACGCCTGATTAGTCGTTGACCGGAGGCATGAGGCATAGGAAAGTTCCGTAGCGAATTAATTTTATTAGGTAAATAACAACCAAGTATTACAATATGCCCGACGAGGTAGCGCCGTACACTGACGTGACGCAAATAACACAAGCACCAATTAAACACGTTAACACAACTATTAACACAAAGAAAGAAACATCAAGGCGATTGCTATACAAAAATGTTACGAGACGGAAATACAGTACAAAGGATTACAACAAGAAACACAGAAAGCAAGAATAAAAAGATAAAAGAGTTGAAGTGAGTGGTGAGAAACGATGGCTTAGCTGCTGAGTGGCAAGGTCGGGTCGCAGGGAGCGTCGGGCTGCGGTTGCTCGTCGCGGGGCTGATGGGGGCTTGCGGATACGGGCGAACTTGGGCCTCGCGTCTTCGGGACCACCGTCGCCGCGCTCTACGCGTCAGATCTCCGCCTAGGCTCCTTGCCGACCACTTCCCTGGCTGACCTCACTCACGACCGCACGCACCGAAATCTCCAGACCAACTGCCAGCGCGCGGCGTTCCCGTCGCCCCCTTCGCATGGCAAAGAATGAAAAACAAAACACAGGGAAAAAAAGACTCTTCAGGAGCCACGCACAGAGGAATGCAGCTCTCAAAAAGAAAAAAAAAAGAACACATGAAGGAATGTCGAACGAATTCGGCACAATGCCTTAATCCCACGAGGAGTCATTGGGGGCCGCGAACAGAGCCGGGGCATTAATCCGCTTCTGCTGTTCCCAACACGTGCAAGCGCTTGCCACCTGAATGGCAACAATGCTAGGAGGGGGGGGGGAGTATTTTTGAGTGACCCCTCCAGCGCTATGGTGAGAATGCCGTTCCCCCGCCGTGGAGGGGGAAAAAGTCGTCGACACCGCTTCGCGACATGTTTCTGGGAAACAAAGGTCAAAGCTGGACAGGGCAGGCATGAACTTTGTGACACAACCCACACGAAAAGGATGATATTCTCAATAGCATTCACAAACTAAGCACAAATTTCGTGCATGTACACACGCTCCTGGCGGACAAGCCACCTCAGATGAAAGACGCGCACATCACTGTCACTAGCGCGCACCACCTCGTCTTATCACCAGTTTTCCACGAAGGCTCGTAGGATAGCGCACCGACACACGCCTCACGCACTGCCACACCTCACGCAGTCACGTCCCAGTTAGTCAAAACAGTTCGACACTGCACATTCGGTCGTAACAGTCCAACACTGAAACACGACCACACGCAAACATCTTGCGCTGCATAACATTTCAAAACACTACCAACAATGCACAAAATAACAATAAAAAGAAATTTCTAGCTAAGGGTGAAACTGGGCCGTCGCAACGCGTTTAGTTCACCCCATGGCTATTCACACCCGGCTGAGGTAGTCTGCGCCGACGTTATCTTTTCTCTTAATGCTCTCGACCCCGAAGTCGTACTCCTGTAGGAGCAGCGCCCAGCGAAGCAGCCGGGAATTCATAAAATGAGCCTCTTTCAGATATTTCAGTGGCTGATGATCTGTCTGGAAGGTGAATCGTTTGCCGTAGAGGTAGAAATTGAAGCGCTTGATAGCCCATACAATGGCCAAGGACTCCTTCTCAACTGCTGCGTACGCCTTCTCTCTGGTAAGTAGCTTGCGACTCGCGTACGCGACGGGATGCAGAAGTCCGTCTTTTTCCTGGAACAGTACTGCCCCAACCCCTTGATCTGAGGCGTCGGTACGGAGCACAAATGGCTTGCTGAAATCCGCAACCTGTAGGATGGGGGCCTCTGAGAGCAGTTGTTTCAGGCGGTTAAAGGCTTGTTCTTCGTTATCCCCTCACCTAACGCTGTTTGGTGCGAGTTTTTTGGTCAGGTCTGTCAGAGGTGCGGCAACAGGTGCGTAACTCGGGATGAATTCACGATAGTATCTCGCTAGGCCCAAAAAGGCTCGTACTTGGCGTTTGGTTATCGGTCATGGGGCTTGGCGGATCCTGTCCAGTGTTGATTCCATCGGGCCAAGGGTCCCCTTTCCAATCGTGTGACCGAGAAACCACAGTTGATCGACGCCGAGTTCGCATTTCTTCGGGTGTATGGTCATCCCGGCTTCCCGGATTCACGTGAGAACCTGCTCCAGTGCCTTGACATGGTCCTCCCACGACTCGGTCGCTACGAGTAGGTCGTCGTAGTAATGATAGACGTTGTGTATCCCGTCTAAGAACTTCCTCATCAATTTAGCAAAGACGACTGGGGCGGTCATGATGCTGAAAGGCATGTTCCTGAATTGGTAAAGGCCACTGGGAGCCGAAAACGCCGTCTTTTCTCTTGAGTGATCGTCCAGGGGGACCTGCCAATAGCCCCTCGCGAGGTCAATCTTAGACAAGAACTTTTTGCCTCCCACCTCCGCGATGAGGCAGTCGGCGCGCGGGATCGGTTCGGCGTCGGCGACCAGTACCTCATTTAATCTCCTGAAATCTACGCAAAAGCGGTTCGAACTGTCGGGCGTCTTTATCAGGACTGTTGGGGCATTATACGGTGAGCGTGACTTCCCGATCACGCCCATCCGCAGCATCGCGGCAACCTCCCTCTCAACTTCCTGACGCACTGCGAAGGGAAGCAGCGGGTACTGCTTGACCTGGATGGGCTTGTTGGTGGTAGTGGTCAAGTTGCACACGGCCCACGTGGTGTATCCGGGCCGATCAGAAAACAGCTGCTTATGTCGAGAAATGAGGGACCGCAGCTCCTGTGCCTGTGGTGGGGTGAGTTTCTCGGACGCCGCGACATCACGGTGGTCGGCTTGTTCCCCGAGAGGCCACACCAGCGCCCCATCGTCTATATTGGAGGCTACCGCCGCAACCACCGGCACGTGAGAGTCGGTTTCAGGGACCTGGCTGAAGTACTTCTTCAGCATATTGACATGGAATGTTTCTGGGTTGCCCTCAACATCTACCACGTAGTCGACTTCTCCCTTTTTCCCTTTAACCACACAGGGGCCCTTCCATTGTGCTCGGTGGGGAGCAGTAAGAGCACCTGGTCTCCAACCTGTAATGCCCTCGATTTAGACCCGCGGTCGTAATACCGCTTGTATCGCTCATCTGCCTCTTCTAGAGCCTCAAGTGCCATCTGACAGGTCGTTTCGAGCCGCTCTCGCAGATCAATCACATACTGGTAGGCCGTCTTGGTCTCCTCTTCCAGTTTGTCCCCCGCCCACAATTCCTTCAGTATAGTGAGAGGGCCTCGCACATTCCGCCCGTACAAAAGCTCGAACGGGGAGAACCCAGTGCTTGCCTGGGGGACCTCCCTGTAGGCGAACAAAAGCGGCTCGATAAACCGATCCCACTCCTTGGGCTGTTCTGTGCACATGCGGCGGAGCATCTTCTTGAGCGTCCCGTTGAGCCTTTCCACGAGGCCGTGGGCCATCGGGTGGTAGGGCGAGGTGGTCTGCAGGCGAAGAGACAGCAGACGGCCCACTTCTGCCATGATTTCCGAGGTGAAATTCGACCCTCGGTTGCTCAACATCTCCTCCGGAACACCCACTCGGGCGAAAATTTGTAAGAGAGCCTCGGCCACCCGCTCGGTCTCGATGATGGGCAGGGCGACGGCCTCTGGGAACCGGGTCGCATAGTCGACTAGCGTCATGATGTAGCGATTCCCCTTCCGAGTTGTGGGATTTACGGGCCCAATAATATCGATAGCCACCCGGCGAAACGGCGTGTCAACCAGAGGCATTTTCTCAAGGGGCACCTTTTTGACTGATCCCCGTGGGGCTGTCTTCTGGCAGCTGTCGCACGACGCCACAAACCGACTAGCGTCACCATGCACGCCGGGCCAGAAGAAATCAGCCAGAATGCGGTCATAAGTCTTTTTGTGCCCCAAATGACCTGCCATCAGTCCGCAGTGTGCGAGGCGGAGAACCTTGTTTGGGTGCTGAAAGGGGACAACCAGCTGTAAAGTACCCGAGCCTGACTCTGGTAGGAACTGGCGATAGAGCATGTCATCTCTTAGCAGAAAGGCGTACGAGCCCCCTCCCTTGCACCGAACCTTTCCCTCTTCCCTCTGCATCTGAAAACAACGCCGGAGGGTCTCGTCCGCTTGTTGGTCTCGGCTAATCTGCGTCGGGGTGACTTCTGCCATCGCGGTTGGTACTCGTAACTTGCGGAACGTCTCCGACGATTGCTGCCTGGACTGTTGACGGGTGGTCACGGCCGCCGTGGGTGCGGGCTCGTCCTGGGTACTTGGCTGTCCCTGTACGGGATCCGATGCACCCGCTTCGGCCCCTACGATACTCAGGGCTATTCCCCTCCAAGTCGCATCGGGCTCGGACGGATGCCTGGCGCCGTCGATATTCCCGAGAATTAGGTCGAACAGTGGCGATTCCATACATCCGGCCAGAACCTCTCCCCTATAGTAAGGTGTGTCAACTTGAATTCGCGCCTCGGGTAGCGTTTTGACCGAGCGGTCCACCTGGTAAACGGCTCGGTGTCGGCCAGTAAGTTGGGACTTTGTTACATGGTCTCGGTTGACAATAACAATGTTACACCCCGTGTCTCTCAACACCTTTATCCTTTGCCCAGCAATGAGGCCTTCAAAGACGGGAAGGACCCCGGACTCGGGCCCTGTCGAGGTTCGCTACTGGCAGGAACTGGCAATCTTTCAGCTCTAGATAGCCGTTTTGAATGCAGGCCGACACGTCCTTTGCTCCAGGGCGTGCCCGGTTGCCCTGCTCAGGATTTCTCCGGCTCTCCTTGCAATGCGCTGCGACGTGCCCGGTCGCGCGCAAATGTAGCAGCGTGGTGTGGATGATACTGCCGCGGGTAGCGGTTTTCCCTGGTGGCCCCTGTGGCCAGCGTCGGAGGACTTGTCTACGGGCCGGTCCTCACGTTTCAGTTCACGCCGGCCAAAGTATGTGGACCCCCTAGCAGTGACATAGTTGCCTGCCCTTTGTAGCAGCTCATTCTGATCGCCTGCCGTTTTCTCCTTCAGGAAGGTAGCCATCGACGGCGTGCAGTTCTCTAGAAACTGCTCCCTCAAAAGGAGGCTCTTGATACCCTCGTAGGTATGCTTGCACGAAGAGAGCTGTACCCACCGCTCCCAGTAATTCTCTAATCGGGAGAAGAACTGGGGCGGGGTTTCGTGCTCGTGGGGGGCTTCTGTCCGGAACTTCTGTCGAAATCCCTCCTCCGTCAAGCAGAAACGAAGCAGAAGAGCTCGCTTGACCTTGTCATAGCCTACCGCATCCGCTGCCGGCATGCGGCCAAAAACGCTCAGCACCTCTCCCGCAAGGCACGTGCTAAGGGCAGTAGCCCACTGGTCTCGCGGCCACTTCTGCGCCTTTGGGACTCGTTCGAACCGTGTCAGGTAGGCGTCCAAGTCGTCCGTTTTATCGTTAAACGGCGCCATTAGCTTATGTGGACTGACGACCGTGAAACGCGATGTAGGTTCGCTTTGAACCGAAGTGGAATCTGAACCAGCGCTCCCGCCACCCTCGCCTCTCGCGTGGAGAATTTGTAGTTCAGCGTTCAGTTCGAGCATTCGACGAGCGGAGCGCGCCTTGTCCCTTTCTTCCTCCTCGACCAGCCGCTGCTCTTCTTTCATGCGCTCGCGGCGCAACTGTTCCGCTTTTTCCCTGCGCTGCTCTTCTTCTTTCATTTGCTCGCGCTGTTTCGCTCGCTCATCTCTAAGGAATTCCTGGAGGGCGACCCCCTCGAAGCCTAGCTTCTTCCCGAGAGAAATTATTTTTTCTAACTCTGCCATTGCACCAACGGTTCTTTGTTCTCAGTTCTGACAGTACGTGAGATATTACTTGAACGCTATGCCTCGCGGTCACGGCCAATCGTGGTCAGCAAGTCCTGTCGCGGACACCAGTTTGTCAAAGATATCGTGGGCGGCTGTGGTGTTGGTTGGCGCCGAAGTTACAATTAATCGGGCCAATCTGCCCACCACTGCACTCTCCGTAAGTTCGGAGGGGCAGGAGCGACAAACTTCTCCACTCCGCGTGCGAAAGATTGTGATTCGACTGCTGACCGGCGATAGGGGCCACGCCTGATTAGTCGTTGACCGGAGGCATGAGGCGTAGGCAAGTTCCGTAGCGAATTAATTTAATTAGGCAAACAACAACCAATTATTACAGTATGCCCGACGAGGTAGCGCCGTACACTGACGTGACGCAAATAACACAAGCACCAATTAAACACGTTAACACAACTATTAACACAAAGAAAGAAACATCAAGGCGATTGCTATACAAAAATGTTACGAGACGGAAATACAGTACAAATGATTACAACGAGAAACACAGAAAGCAAAAATAAAAAGATAAAAGAGTTGAAGTGAGTGGTGAGAAACGATGGCTTAGCTGCGGAGTGGCAAGGTCCGGTCGCAGGGTGCGTCGGGCTGCGGTTGCTCGCCGCGGGGCTGATGGGGGCTTGCGGATACGGGCGAACTTGGGCCTCGCGTCTTCGGGACCACCGTCGCCGCGCTCTACGCGTCAGATCTCCGCCTAGGCTCCTTGCCGACCACTTCCCTGGCTGACCTCACTCACGACCGCACGCACCGAAATCTCCAGACCAGCTGCCAGCGCGCGGCGTTCCCGTCGCCCCCTTCGCATGGCAAAGAATGAAAAAAAAAACACAGGGAAAAAAAGACTCTTCAGGAGCCACGCACAGAGGAATGCAGCTCTCAAAAAGAAAAAAAAAAGAACACATGAAGGAATGTCGAAAGAATTCGGCACAATGCCTTAATCCCACGAGGAGTCATTGGGGGCCGCGAACAGAGCCGGGGCATTCAATCCGCTTCTGCTGTTCCCAACACGTGCAAGCGCTTGCCACCTGTATGGCAACAATGCTAGGAGGGGGGGGGGGGGGATGGAGTAGTTTTGAGTGACCCCTCCAGCGCTATGGTGAGAATGCCTTTCCCCCGCGGGGAAGGGGGAAAAAGTCGTCGACGCCGCTCCGCGACACGTTTCTGGGAAACAAAAGTCAAAGCTGGACAGGGCAGGCATGAACTTTGTGACAGAATGGCTTGGCGGATCACCAAATACACCGATAACAATATCGCCTGGGATTCAGCCAGCATCACCGCCACCGAACAATCATTATCTTCCCGTTTACTCCTAGACTCATTTCACATACAAACAACTCCGCACGTGACTTTTCAGACACGTGGTCCAAGCCTGCAGCAATCGCATGCTCATCCGGCGGCCTCCCTCATAAACACGGCCGTTTCGCTTTTCGTGTCATATGTGAACAAGGGACCTGTACGGGTCCGAATCGTCAGAAAACTCCATTTTCATTCGTAAAGTTTAGCGAGTGTTTCGGTTTAATATGGCGTTATTTCCTCGTCAACACGGACTTTCTCATAATATCAGCAACGTGGCCAAGCGCTATAATGTACGAGTAATCTTTTCCGCCCCTGACAAACTCTCAAAAACTTGTCAGCACCTGGTGAGCAGAAAAATAACAAGCCCGAAGGGACCAAATAGACGAAGATCTAGAGCGTGTCGTAGCTCCGTGTTCATCCCGTGCAATTCGGGCGTGGTGTACGAACTCCAAGTTTCCTGCGGCAAGACCTACAACCTTTGCCCGTAAAGTTTCGAGACTGATTTATTTTGTTCTCTAGATATGATTCCCCGAAAGAAATGTTGGTGCTAGGGTGCCTCGACGCCCGCTCGCCTCCGCTTCCAGGGTGGGGACAGTGCCCGCGACGGCAACATGTTGGGTCACACTCTCCCGTTCGGCTGCATAGAGCGCAATGCGGTGGCGGGCCGTTCGGAAGTCAAAACTGCCACTACCGTGTGAAAATCCGCAAACATGGTGTTCTAACAAGAAAGGGTGGTACCAGAGATGTTGAAAACAGTGAATCAGAGTTAGTTAAGCTAAAATATGTCATGTTTCGCAGCTCATCTTCTGAGAAATTCGGCGCCTAGCGAATATTCGTTACATTCTCACAGCGGTTATAACATTTCCAGCGCTATCTGTACACCCGGATACTCTACATCTCGATTGCTTTTCCAACAGTCAGAATTGCTTATTTAGAGCTGGAGTTTCATAATCACCAAACACTGCCACTCGGGCAGTTCTAATGAGAATATCAAGTTTTCCTGTCAATGAGAGTTTCGAGGATGTTTGGGCATTAACTTGCTCCTCTGTTTCTACTGCGACAAATCAGTGGCAGTATATGAGATAAATAAGTAACTGGAAGCATGCTCCACATTTTTGTGCGAGTTCGCACGCAAGGCCTTTTGTATACTTTCGCTAGCGTCCTTTCGCAAGTAGCTAATGAGAGCCTTCACCCACATTTTCCGTCGAGTCTTCCATGCACCGAATGGTAAGCAGGAAGGTCGGGAACAAGGATGGTTCCCATCTTTTTCTTTGCTGCATGTGTTATGCTCGCACAAGACCAAAGCGATTTTTGTTTTCATGCAGCGGATCACGGCTGCCAGCTATACTCACTGTCCCACAGTAGTGTTTGCTTTGCGCTAAACTCACACAGTGAGCACGATTGTTTTCATTTCTACTTTATCCTTAATCATGGAGCTCGCTATCCGAGGTGCGCGCCGAAAAGTGTGCCAGGGCGCAAGTTGTTTGGCCGACGACGCAGCCACATGCAGCTAGCGTCTGCTGCATTTTCTGCTGCGAAAGCGCGCTGAAAGGGCGGCCAAGTAGGGGGCTTCAAAAATTGTGAGGCAACGGCCTCTCCTGAACTCTTTCCTTCCTCCATCATTGCTTTTGCACGCAGGCCAAGGCGGCGGAGCGCAGCTTCTCGTGCGGCCAGTGCGGCAAGCGCTTCAAGCGCTCATCGACCCTGTCCACGCACCTCCTGATCCATTCGGACACGCGGCCCTA